>NC_081416.1:68672647-68972647 GCF_949786415.1 Peromyscus eremicus | reverse complement strand
GTTCAGGATACCTAGTTTCAGGATCTACCCAGAGTGTTAGAAGGTCCCTCCCTGACAAGGGACGGGGGTACATTTAGGGTGAGGTAGGTCTGTGGAAGGTGATTCCTTACATCTGCTGTGCCCTTAGCTTTGTCCTGTCTTTCACACCATACCTCAGAGAGACTGACTTCACACACACTGGGTACTGCCACCCACATTCCATACTGCGTCTTCTCCCATGCTTTTATTCTGTTTGGGAAGGGAGGACTGGGGAGCCAAGACTTAGTTGCTTGGCGCATACCTCAGTATTAGATTCACAGCTTCTGAGTATCTTTCTCCTAAGGAGATCTTTTATTGGGGGAAGTCTTAAGTATGCAGCAAGTTATGTTAGTATGTTCACTACAGTTTAGCACATGTATCCATCTTTTTGAAGAACCAGAAAGCAGAGTAAATAACACATGTGGAGAAGGGACTCTAGGCTTTTATTGCCTAAAAACTAATTGCAGGTAGGTTTTTAAGATTCACTGTTGTGTCCACAAGGTGGCAGTATATATAAGATCATGTGAACTAATTCAATGATTTTTCATAAATCAGTGGTTTGAGTGATTGGCTGACAGGTGGTAATTTGAGTCTTTTGTTATGTTTTATATCACAATAGTCCTATGTATGACCTAATTAAGTTTTATTTCTGATCACGTTATTAATGTTGAAGAAAAATTATTTATTTGGTTTTTCAAGGCAGTTTATCTATGTAGCCCTGGCTGTCCCAAACTCACTCTGTAGACCAGGCTGGCCTCAGAGATCTACCTGCCTCTGCCTCCTGAGTGCTGGGATTAAAGGCATGAACCATCACACCCAGCTAGTTTAGATTAAAATTTTTTAATCTAAAGTTTTTATGCAGACTGCATGTCCTTTGAGCTGATTTGTGTTTTCAGATTTGCTAAGCAACAGAGACATGATACTGTGGCAGGTTTGCAGCAGAGCACTGTGGTTACTAAGTCAGTGACTTGGTTGTGTTTTACTCATGTGCAGATGAAAACAGCTAATAATTTCATTGAAATTTGAAAGAAGCAGACCTAGTTATCTCCTTTGAGAGTAAAGGAGGTGACAGAATGTTATTAGTTTGTTTTATTTTGACTATTTCTCCCACTTAGCCTGAGGCTGAGAAAGTGGGCTTAATAATTGAAAAGCCTAACTTAGGTTCCCAGTAATTACAGTGAAATCTAAGAAAATTAAGATTAAATTTCTTTTTGAAAATTTTCATTTTCAAGCTGTTGAGTGTGCTTCATGATATGACAGCTATGTAGGTGCTGTTAGACACAATGTAAATTTTGTCTATTAAGTTGCAGAGAATTTATTCTTTGGGTTAAGAATTGAGCTTTTCTTACCCCTTACTTAGTATTCACTGCTGTAGCAGAGTGGGGCCTCGACATTTTGGAGGCTTTAGGATTTGAGATGAAAAGCTATAAAAAGTAGTGTCTGGGAATCCTGGAGCCCTTTCTTGTATGTAGTACAGAGAACAAATTAATAACTTCATGGACTGTCCAGAGACAAATACATTAAGTATTTAGTTGAGTAAAATGGTAGGTAAGGCAAATCAGTTAATTATCTTAAGAGGAAAAGGATTTGTTTGACATAGTGGAGCCTGTGAACAGTGACTTTAGTTCAGTGGGTAACAAGAGGTTAAGAAAAAGCATGAGCTGTACAAATGGGAGGAAGTTAAATCAGGAATCTGAGGCCAGAGCGCAGCTGCTGGTTGGGATGTGGGTTGGTGAGTAGAGGAATGGCCACCTAGCCTCTCCATGCCCTTACCAGCCACAGCTCCCACTCTACTCTCTTGAAGGCATATATTCTTTGACCATGTTTTCATGGTCGGTCGCTCACTGTGCCTTCTCCCAGTGCCCTGCCACTGAGGCGGTGGTCTGTGTGTGATTCACTTAGTAGCCACAGGCAAGTGCAGCTGCTCTATAAAGTGCCTGTTATTTCTGACCTCTCCCTCTATCCCTTTCACCTGTCTAACTCTAGCAATAACACTGAAGAAGATACAGTCCTCCAAACCAACAAGCAGATTTACTCTCAGCTTTTGAGAGCAACTGCCAACAGAAACTCAACTCTGCTGGAAAGAATTGAAGTCATCATCTGTTTGCTGGAGCAGCTTGCCTCTGGGAACAGTGGGTCAAGTGGCGGTGCTGTCCCCTGACCCAAAGTTGTACCTGAGGACTCTGTCAGTGCCTTCCCAACCCAGAGCTGTTCTGTCTACTCGGTGCTGAGTCTTATTAAATATGAGGAGATGCCATTTAAACAGGTCCACAGTAGAGACTCGTTTCCCACAGCAGGCAGAGGACGTGGGTTGTTTTGGCTTCTTCCTTTAAAAGGTGAAAAACCAGAATGGAACCAAAAGCTTCCCAGTGTATTTCCTAGAAAAGTACATGGTTCCTCAGTGATAGCACACTTCCTATGATGAGATTACACTTGCAAATAGTCTTCAAGTATGTTTAACCACCTGGTGGAAGATGAGATTATTTTGGATAAAAAGTTACTTTGGCTAAGAAAACTTTTATCCAAGTGACTTTACGGGTTCAAATGGCTAGTAGAAACTCTGCACATCAGCATTTCCTTATAAATTGCACAAAAAAAAGTGTACCCTCTAAGCTGTGGTGCAGGATTTTCCGAAGACTGGTAATTGTGCAGGTCTCTATTCAGTGCATGTTCCAAAAGGACTCACTTTTCTTTGACTTTATGTGACATTGGTAAAGAATAGGTACTATCTATCATTTTTTCATTTTAAACTTGAAACTGTGAATAAGGTAAGAGAACTATTTTGAATAAATAAGCTATTTATTTAACATACCTTGGTATTTCCCACTTGCATTCTTCACACTGCTGTGATTTGATTTGCTTGTGATTAGCAAAACTTGACGAAGTACAACCTAGATCATAATGCTCAAGGTAAAGGTCTGCCACCCATTCATTCTCCTGGAACATTCTGCTTGTGCCATGCTGCTCTGGGGATCTTGCCCACTTGCATGCGTTCATTCTCTCCCATTACCAAAGCTGACTGCATATGGGGCTGTGACTAAAAGTTTCAAGGAAGTGTGCAGCCTGTAAATCAAGCAGACTCTTCTGCTTGGGTGACACTCTGCTGTCCAGTCACTGTGCAGCCTCTCCCACACCAGCCACGCCTGCAGCTGTGGGTTTCTCTCACTTCAGCTGGCCTCCATTGCAGCAAAGGCAGATTCTCTAGCCATTTGTCTAGTTCTTGTTTGGTTTGCATTGTCCTTGGAGCACATTTTCATCTGTTTACAAGAATTAATCACTGAAACCCTTAAAGTTTTGGTGAAATTGTAAAGCTTTTGAACCAACTCAGCAGTCCCATTTCAGGACTGCTGTGTTCCTTTGCCCCTGCAGTGAGTGTGAACACAGTAACACACAGCCCTTCCTCGACCTGGCTGCTTCCACTGAGCATAGCACCTCTGGAGCAGATGAACTCAACAGGATTTCCCCCTGCTTCCTTAGAAATGAGCTGGGGTGTTAGGACTGCTTGTCTCCTAGCCCTTCTCCTCAGCTGAAAAGCCTTCAGATCGAAGGAAGATGGTTTTTAACCAAGGAAGTAGAAATTTGGCTCTTTCCCTTGTCATAGCAATAACATGAAAATTTCTGCAGGAAAAAATAAAAGATCCTTCTTAAATGTGTTGTAATTACTTATGTTGGTTTAAATTAAAGTTTCCTGAAGTACATGTGTTTTAGCTGTTCCTTTAGAAGACTCTGTGGCCTGACCACTCAGGTTTCTGAACCTTGTTCAGTTAATTTCATTGTCCAGATACCATCGTTTTATGACAGTGGCTTTGTGTGTTAAGAAGTTGTAAGCCAGCTGGGCGGTGATACACACCTTCAATCTCAGTACTCTCACTTGGGAGGCAGAGGCAGGCCAGCCTGGTCTCTAGACTGAGGTCCAGGAAAGCCAGGGCTACACAGAGAAACCCTGTCTTGAAAAAATACAAAAAATTCATAATCCCTATTGTGTAGAAGATAAAGGATAATGCCTGTCCTAGATTAGGAAAATTAGTTACCCATCTAGCTTCCAGAGCCCTGTTGTGGCGTGGCCTGGCCTACAGGACATAAACAATTAAGTGTTCACTGCTTTGCAGGGAGAGAAGACCACCAAGCCAATTAGGGTAAGCCAGAAAGGCCATGCATTCAGAGCCACAGCCAGTTGGGGTGAGGTGTGTGCACAGACAAGTTGCATTTGGCAGCAGGAGGCGACCACTGCAGGGTGCAGAGATGTAGACCTGACTGTTGTGCCAGACAGACAAAACTAAGACACATTGGGACCTTTGGTTCATGTCAAATGTTAAACACGTCATTATAACGTATTGTGCAGTATAGTTAATTTCAATTCTGTGTCCTACCCTAGACCAGTCCTCAGTTTAAGTGCTGTGAAAGCAAAGCCATTTCTGACAATGCTGTGACCACTGGTGGTACTATTGGGATGGCAGAGATCATGTGGAATTGAAAAGATGGGGATTCTCTAGGGCAAATTATTTGATGTTTCTAAAAGGTACTTTTTCCCCAAGTAACTGATCCTTAAATCTATTTTTAAAGTTCAAGTAATGCTTTCTTTTTCAGTTTTAGCCTGGGAAGCCATATTTGCTTTAGCCACTAAGAATCTGGCTGCTTTTCTTTGCAAAGAAGTCTGACTTTCTCTTAGAGCTGTTTCTAAGTCCTAGCACTCTCTGAATTGTCCTGATCTCATTACATGTTCAGTGTAGAGATATGGACATCACAAACATCAAACCACTTCTCTGAAATTGATTTTTTGGGAAATAAGCCATTCAGAGGAAGCTGAGCGTTCTGTTGTCTGTCCTTGTCACTAACTACTTTCCAGTATGAGTTGCCTTTGAAAAAGAAGACAGAGCTGTGTGCATAAGAGTAGTAAGCTGAGTCGATGTTTCTGAATGGATGGTTTTGTGGCATTATTGCTGGAAACACTTGGCTCATCATCTTTGGATAAGAATTAAGTACTTGGTTTTGGTTGACATCAAAAGCAAATACCTGCAAAGTAAAGCAGACATACACTTTTCTGAGGATTGTTGACTCTGAACTTACAACAGCATCTTGATTTAATCTGACTTTGCACTGAATTCTATAGACATGAATGAAGTTCTAAGTATTTTCCCATCTGGTGATCTGCCATTGTTGTGTAGATCTGAAGTAATTAGAATGTCTTTCAACTAAGAACTTGGATCTAGTGATACTTACTAGAGACTCCTTGAAGAAGTAAATTAACTGCTGCCTCCGCTCATAAAAGGCAGTGTCCAGGGGACTGGGGACGCCAGGGAAGCCTTCCGAAATCAATTTGGGGTACCTCCTTCCTTGTTCATCTTCTGTGTGTGCCTGGTCATTCTCGCTGTCATATCTCCAGTATTGATTTCCTGAGAGCCAACCCAAAACTGTTAATGTGGTTTCTTAATACCAGTCCACAAGAAACATGGCATGGGCCAGAGATACAACCCAGGACTCCTGAACTCCACCCAAGTGAGACTTCACCCACCATCCCATGACAAACTGGCATGCCACTTCATGTCATTCCAAAGGGTAGCTTCCAATAGGACCTAAGTCAGCCCTGTGTGGTGCTCTGCCATGATTCCAGAGAAAGGTTTTCCCACTCAACCATCTCCTTAGACCTCCCATGACTTTTCAGTTTGACCCCACTGTTTGTCCTACCCATCACTGCTGTCTTAGAATGCTAGATGCCTCTCAGTGAAAGCCCACAAACATCATGGAATATCTCAAGTCTTAGTCTACAGACCATTTGTGGTGGTTTGAAGGAAAATGGCATCCAAAGGAGTGGCACTATTAGGTGTGACTTGGTTGGAGTGGGTGTGGCCTTGTTGGAGGAAGTGTGTCATTGTGGAGGTGGGCTTTGAGGCCTCCTTTGCCCAAACTATGCTCAGTGTGGTAGAGAGTTCACTTCCTGTTGCCCACAGATGAAGATGTAGAACTCTCAGCTCCTCCTCCAGCACCATATCTGCCTGTATGCCTCCATGTCCCATCATGCTGGTAACAGACTAAACCTCTGAAACTGTAAGCCACCCACTTAAATATTTTCTTTTATAAGAGTTGCTGTGGTTGTGGTGTCTCTTCACAGTAACAGAAACCCTAAGACACCATTCTTTTCCATGCTAGAGGCATCTAGCCACGTTTACTCATTTGGTGACTTAGGAGCCTTCCTAAGATCAGGATACAGCCCACCCTGAGCCTAAGCAAACAGGAAAGCCAGTGGTCACCAGCACTTAACAATGAAACCTTGGTAAGTGCTGGAAACATCCTGAGTGCAAGTTGAGTAAGAGAAATAGAGCCACGCCCAAAGCATTGTTACCTTTAAAAAAGTACCGCTCATCTTTTCCCCATGACCAGACATGGACGAAGGCATCGATGCTTTGCATGGGGATTCCACGCCAGCCAGTGAGAATTTGGAGAGGGTCCCCATAGCGAGTCCTGTTGTTACGGTTTTCATAGAGCCAGTACCAGCTACTGCGGAAGAAGTAGGTGTTGAACCTCACCCTCACCTCACCATATTGGTTCCTCTCCTTGCGAATCCAGTCAAACACTGTATCAAATGATCCCTCACATGACCCTGGAAAGAGAAGAAATAATTCCAGCCATTTGTCACTGCAAACAGCAGCATTCATAATTGTCTGGAATGGGGACGACTACATGGCTAGCACTTCCTGTTGGAACGCCCTAAAGAAGCACCATAGAGACTACACAGGGAGTAGGCTGTTTTAGAAAGCCGCTCACAGGGTTCCCAGACCCAGTCTGGATGCAGTTCTGTGACCACTCTAGTGCAGCTGGCCCATGCCTCTTGTTGGTCCATCTGATCTCATGAGAGGAAAGACATCTGATTTGGTTCTGGACACACAAACAGCCGTGTTTCCACTGGGGGAAGGTCATGTGTCTGCAATAGGCTTTGAATGTCAAGAATGGGAGCACATGAGAGCAGACCTGGGATGGGCTCAGTGAGGGCTTAGGAGTGGAAATGCTTTCCCTGTCTTGGGCATCTGTGCTGTAACCAACCATCAGTTCTTTTTCTTAACAATAATAATAATTTTTTAATTACATGTATGTGTGTGGGTGCCCATGGGGGTCAGATTCCCGGCACTGAAATTGCAGATAGTTGTAGGTGCTGAGAATTAAACCTCTGGAAGGCTGGAATGCACTCTTAACTGCTGAGCCACCTCTCTACCCCACCATTTGTATTAAGCAGCCATAGGTGCCTGGCATAACAACTGAAAGTTTGTGGCGAAGCTGATGTGTGGCATCACAGCTTCTTACAGTGGCTCTGCATCCACACAGCTCTGTGATGCCGAGGTATGGGAGCTCTGTGTGTCTAAAAGCCACAATGTCCTCTGTCCTCACCAGTGTGTAAGGAATGGAGAGAGAAGGCACAGAAGGGATTGTTGATCTTCACCTGTGGCTGTCGGTGGTCTAGTGTGATCACTTTAAGAGCCTGTGGATGGAGCTTGGGGTTATCCCTTCAGCCATGCAACCTGTGCTGTTTGGGGACCAGCCTCTAAGTGAATATTGAGTGGAGTCTCCTGGCTTTAGCCCCCTCAGTACCCTGCTGGATCTGCCCTGGATGCATCTTACCATATAGTCTTTGAATTGCTTTCCTGTCTGACCAGTCCAACTCAAATGCAGGCTCCTGGGGAATGTAGTTTGGTTGCATTATGGATCCTGCCCTGTAGGTGTGAGGCAATCCCAGGACATGGCCAATTTCATGGACAGCTACCTAAGAGGGGAACACAAACCACAGGTGTGGAACCATACCTCAGTCTCTGATGATGCTGGGACCAATCACTAAATTATAGTGGTCTGGCCTATGCCCTGTGCAGAGTAGTGCTTGCTTAGGAGAGAAACGGGGTGAGTATTGGAGAACTACCATCAGAGACTTGCTAAACTTTCTAGAAGGTTATGCACACACCAAGGAAAAGCTGGGTTTCTAGGTGCTTTGCCTTCCCAACAGAGCAGCTGGGGCCTCTTACTTTGAGAAGGCTGATGCCCGTGTCACTGGAGAGGGGGGTGAAGTGCTCATCATCATCAAAGTGGATCTCACCCAGACGCCAGGCGTGTGCAAACTCCTGTCCACTCCCGTCAAACAGCCTTGGACAACCCAAGTGCCGGCCTGGTGTGGGGAGAGGGGTGGGTAGCAGTGAATGAAGGTGCCCATCTTAAGTCCCTTTCTGACAATACAGACTTTGACAACACCAGTCTCCAGGAACACTAGCAGCAATGGGCTCTGCATAAGGTCCATGGAAGCAGACGGAGCTACTGGGCATCTGTGAACAGTGTGGCTGTCAAGTCTAGAAACAAGCTGGGTGCGGTGGTGCACACCTTTAATCCCAGCACTCAGGAGGCAGAGGCAGGTGGAGTTCTGGTTTCTGAGGACAGCCCGGTTTACAGAGCGAGTTCCAGGATAGCCAGGGCTATACAGAGAACAAAAGACTAGAAACATCTGGATACTAACTTGTGTGTGTGTGTGTGTGTGGTGTGGTTGTGTGTGTGATGCCAGTGCTGATGGAGGGGACAACATCTGGGGCTGGGTCACTATAATGGGGAAGACCTCGAGGTCACCGTCTCTTACTTCTATACTTTTATAACAAACCATGTCTTGTGTACTCTAGAATTAGGAAATTAACCCAGAGAGAGAGTGAGCATAAGAGAGCGAGCAGCAAGGTGGATGGGAACACTCTAGTTCACAGATGGGCCGTAGGAGTCAGGGTATCCATTCAGTCTGTCAGCAAGGAGGTAGTGGTGCCTTTATGTGTCTTCACACAGGTCAAGTAGGCTGTACCCACTGCTGTTCCATGTGCCCAGGAGAATGGGTGGGTGATGAGCTGGGATGTGCTCTAGGCAAGTGAACTCCAACAGCGAAGACCTTAGAATCTGCCGAGAGCAGATGCTACCCCCTCCTGTGGGTGTCATCTCTGAAGAAGCCCAGCAGGTAGGAGCTGGAACCACACCACTCTGGGGGACAAGGAAATCAAGTTGTGATGGGCCCGGGTTGCCCTTGGCACGATACTGGGCATGGGGCCCTGGGGGATGACTCAGAGGCGGCCTGCAGAGTAGGCAGGGAGGGATCCCAAGTCCGTACCCCTCTTACCTCTCCCAAAACCTAGCTTTATGTCCACCATGGTGCCAGGGGCAGTGAGGTCCTCCCGGAAGTCCAGTGGTGTCACCTCACTCCACATCCTGAAGGCCAGCCTAAAGATATATCTCTGCTCTTCCACGGAGAGCTGGCTGCTGTAGGCATCTCCCACCAGCCTCCAGGTCAGTGTCTTCTTGGAGAAGGCCCTGCTGGGCCCAGTGTCTGAGGTGTCCTCATGTTGCCCACCTGGCTTGGGCAGCAGCATTTGAAGGAAGCGCTTTTGCCGGGCCCTGGGCCGGAGACCTAAAGGGGTTGGCAGGGCAGCCTGAGGTGGCAGCTTTGTGTCAGGGATGCCACAGCGTGGCCTGTTCATAGCTGCCAGTGTAGGCAAGTCTAGTTCCCCGCTGGCTGGCAGTCTGTTCGCCCTCTGGAATCTACGCACAGCTTGAGCCAAGGTGGAGCCCACAGAGACCCTTGCTGACTCCTTTGGGTGAGGCTCCTCTGACCAGCCATATTTCAATAGGAATCTCTGTGGGAAAGAAAAGCCCTGAGTTCATAGGTTGCCAAGATTTTTCCTGTACTGTAGGGGGTGTGGAGGGGCACGAGATACAGGACAGTATCCAGGGCCATCCAGAGTGACGTCATGGGTGCCACATGCCCTGTGGAAGAGTGGCTGATCTTGCCTAGACACTGATGCTGCAAGGATTAACAGGAGATGGAGCTAGGTGCAGCTCACTGCTAGAGGTGCTTGCCTGGCTTGTGCAAGGCCCCAGGTGTCATTCCCAGCTTTACAAAGACGACACCAGGTTAAGCAGGCTCTCCGCCTCTGCACAGCCATCCTTCTGTTATGCTCCGGCCTCTACATGTACGTGTGTGTGTGTGTGGGGGGGGGGGTGTATACTGCCTGGGCATGCAGATGCTGCTCCTCGGTGGGTCTCCTCTTACCTGAGCAGCATGGAGGTCGGCAATGGGCTTGGCCTGGCTCAGAGGAGATGGCTCCAGGTCCGAACGATCCCGGCTGTGGAAAAGCCTCTCAGGCTGGGTGGGCTGGGGTACAACCAGCCAGCAGAGCAACAATGTCAGACGCAAGTCAGAGGCAGCAAGCATGGCTCCACTGGGACTCTGGTCCTACCTTGCTGCGTCCCCGTCTCCCCTCCTGAGGAGCAGGCCATGGTGGGACCCTTTTATAAGCAAGCAAGCATTCTTCACCCAGCTCTGAAGTGTGCCTACTAGGAAGCTGCTTCTGAGGCCCCGGTGAGCTGCCTTTGAAGACCCCAGGGCTACTTTTCTCATGGGTGTAAGAACTCCTCTTCCTTCAGTCTGTGGATTGCTCTCCTGTGTTGACTTTCCTGGTTGAGTTTGCTCCTAAATGAACTGAGGGAGACGTGCTGAATGCGTCCACCTGTGCTGCTCTGAAGGCCCAGCCTAAGCCCTAACAACATGCCCTTTAGGACTGGGCTTGCAGCTTTAAACCATACCCCTCAGTTTGCTCCTACTGGGGTCTCTTTTTGCTGAGGGGCCTGGGGCTTAGGGCAGGTTAATTTGTTTCTAGACTTCGTTTTCATATTTCTTCTACTGGTTGTTTTTCTTTATAAAAAAAAAAAAAAAAGAATGTCTCGGGTAGGCAAGATGGCTCAGAAGGTAAAGGCAATTGCTGCCAAGCCCGATGACCTAAGTTCAATCCCTGGCCCCATATGGCAGGAGAGAACCAATTCCTGCAAGTTGCTCTCTCACCTCCATGAGCATACTCACTGCCCACTGCCCAAATAAATAGTAAATAAATGTAATTTTAAAAAATAGAATGTCTAATCAGCATATAGAAAAGCAAAATTTAAAACCAGTGCAAGAAAAGGCGATCGAGCTCCTGCGGTGGGGCAGTGCCATGGTGAATATTCTTGCAGACACATAGGTGTATGTCTTTAGAGAAGTGTATGCATGGGTCATACATACACCTCCACAGAAGCCCTGGGTGCCTGAGTGTTCCTGAACACAGGTACGTTTTGTGGAGTCCCACTGTGGTCAGTGAGTCGGTGTGAGGATGAACTAGAACCACTGAGGCCTACAACATACTACATACAGCCTGAGGGAGTAAGAGGCAACCCTTCAGTCCCTGGAGTCTAGAACTGAGCCTGGACTCTCATGCCAAAGGCCATGCACAGGTCCCCATCTGCACCCAAGCCCTGCCTTGCCCCTCTTGAGGACTTGCTGTGACCAGGGCCATTTGGCACCAGGGACTGAAGACCATTCATGAGGCATTTATAATTTGGAGACACCATTCAGTAAATACCCCCCTCCCCAGATGGTGAGGACCCTCCTGTTCTGCTGCCTGTCAGTGTGTCTGTCTCTCCTCCAGCTTCCCTAGGAGCAGTGGAACCCCTTTCCACCCATCTCTTCTTTCTTTTCAGCTGCTTTCTCTCCTTCCTCCTCCCTCGGCACCTGCCATGGACAGTCCAGCATCCGACAGTGAATGCCTCTCATTGTCAGGTGTTGAGCCTATTCTAGAGCCCTGAAATGGTGACTTCTGAAGATGCTGCCATACCCAGCCTGCTGTCTTTTGGAGAGGACGTACCTGCCCTTTCACTACATTCTGCTCTAAGGTGACCACTGTCAGAAGGTTCACAGGTGACTCCTGCACCGTGTGCATCTGTGGTCACTAGGAGACCTGGAGACCCATGTTAACAGCCTCCAGCCTTGGAAACACTGGAAGAAAGGGAATGGTATAGAGGCTGGAGAGATGGCTCAGTGGTTAAGAGCGCTGTCTACTCTTCCAGAAGACCTGGGTTCAATTCCCAGCACCCACAAAGCAGCGCATAGCTGTCTGTAGCTCCAGTTCCAGGGAATCTGACACCTCACACAGACATGCATGCAGGCAAAACACCAATGCACATAAAACATAAATTATATTAGCCAGGCAGTGGTGGCACATACCTTTAAGCACAGCACTTGGGAGGCAGAGGCAGGTGGATCTCTGTGAGTTCAAGGCCAGCCTGGGCTACAGAGTGAGTTCCAGGATAGGCTCCAAAGCTACACAGAGAAACCCTGTCTTAAAAAAACCCATAAATTATTTTTAAAAATGGAATAGAAATCTGTTCACTGAGTGTACTGAGAGAAAACATGCTCCTGTGGTGTAGTATTCCACCAAACAAGGTGTTTCTATGGACATTTTAATTGTATGTAATTTTAAAGTTTTGTTCTCACAGCCTCACCTTAGCCAAAAGTACAGAAATGAAACAAACCTTTCTAGTGTGTGTGTGTCCACTTGTATATAATGTGTTCGGGGTGTGGGTGTGGGTGTGAACATCAGAGGACAACTCCGTGGGATCACTTCTGTCACCGTTATGTTTCAAGAACTGAACTCAAGTTGCCAAGGCTTGCACGGTGCGGGTCTAAAAACAGACTATCGAGGCCAGCTGGCCCCGCTTACATGGCAGCCTGTGTCCAGGGCCCTCTCCTGCTGCACCTCAGCTCCACAGGGCCGATCCACTGTTGCATAAACTCCCTGTTCCTTGCATGGTGGGATGACACTGTAATCTGATAGTGCCTGCCAGAAAGGGCAGTGTGTGGGTACAGCTCCTGGCCCCAAGGCTCCTGCACATCTGACGCCATGCTTTCAGGACACCAAGGCTGCACGTGAAGGTGCTGCCAGCCTCATCACTGACTGAGGTGCCTGCTCTTCCCTCAAGGATAGGCATCCTCCACAGAAGAGGGTCCTTGAGAATGGGGGGTTTGAACGTTAACAGTGAGATGTGACTCTCAAATGAGAAAGTCTGTGCAAGGCTCTGATGCCATGCAAACAAGCAGGGCTCACCACAGCACCTGTGCTGCAGGCCCTGTCCACGTATGAAGCTCTTCTCAGTTACTGCTTAGCTTGGTGTGGCCTGAAAGTCCAAAGGGCACTCATATCCTTGTAAGGCCCCCCGTTAGTAGTGCCACCTTGAAACCAGCCGCAGTGATGGGAACATGTTTAGGAATACGGGTTGTACTGAAGTAGGAAGCCAGAGACCACAGTTCCCCAGTTCCCTTCCCAGGGCACACCCCAGTGACTCGAGGCCTTCCTATAAGGCCCCATCTCTTTCAAGATTTATTTTCTTCTCAAGATTATGTGTATGTGTGTGTGGAGAGGGGGTACAGTGTGAGTGTAGATGCCTGTGAAAGCCAGAGAGGAAGCTGTGGGTTCCCCGGAGCTAGGGTTTACAAGCAGTGAGTTGCTTGACATGGGTCCTGGGAATTGAGCTTGGTCCTCTGGAAGAGTAGTATATGCTCATAACCACTGAGTCACCTCTCTGGCATGAGGCCTTTTTTTTAAAAAAAAAATTCTTTAACACACACACACACACACACACACACACACACACACATACACACACACACACACATATTTGTTTTGTTTTATTTTTTTCAAGACAGGGTTTCTCTGTGTAGTTTTGCGCCTTTCCTGGAACTCACTTTGTAGACCAGGCTGGCCTCGAACTCACAGAGATCCGCCTGCCTCTGCTTCCCGAGTGCTGGGATTAAAGGCGTGCGCCACCACTGTTATTTATAGAGACCCAATGGAAGTCAGTTATCTCATTCCAGATTTTTTATGAAGGTTGACATCAAGGCCTTTACCCCACTGAGTCTCTGAACCAACTCGCCAGCCCTATGCCCAACCTCTTAAAGATTCCATGAGTACCTGGGGACCAAGATCCTACCATACAAACTTTGAGGGACACACTCCAACCATGCCCAGACCACAGCACTAAGCCACGGCACTACACCCTTCCTCCTCTACTGTGGTGATGACATGAGATGGCTCAGGGATTTCAGAGGTGCTCTGGGGATCAGATCACATGCGTAAAACTCACTGCACCAGGCTGGGCATGGTGTGCACTCAGGGAAGATGTCTTCCAACCTGGCCTTCCGTGAAGACAGCTCTGCCAGTGCACAGCCATCTTCCCTACCACCAGCCCACAGACTGGTTTTCTTAATGCAACACAAGTCTAGACCAGGACTGCCTAGTACAGTGGTTCTCAGCCTTCCTAATGCTGTGACCCTTTAATATCGTTCCTCATGTTGTGGTGACCCCCAACCATAAAATTATTCTCATTGCTACTTTATAACTGTAATTTTGCTAGATATGAATCGCAAAGTAAATATCTGATATGCAGGATATCCGATATGTGACCCCTCTGAAGGGGTCTTGACCCACATGTTGAGAATCACTGGCCTAGAAGAACTAAAGTTTGGGGACAGATTTTTCATAACCTTTCTGCAGGGCACTACATTTCTTTCTATCTCTTCCTCCTCTTCTTGCTTCTCTCCCCCTCTCCAAAAGCAGCTAGCCCAATGGATATGCTGCAGTTACATTTCAGAATGAGATAAAAAATCCTCATATTTGAAGCATAATTATCCAAAGCAAAGGAGTCAGAACTTCAGGTCTGTTTATTTTCATTTGGATTTTTGAGACAGTGTCTCACTGTATAGTCCTGGCTGGCCTTAAACTCACCACTGTCTTGTCTCCATTCCCTTGAATGCTGGGATGATGAGTGTGCCACCAAGCTTGGCTCAGTCTTATTTTTTCGTATTTCACACATAGCGATGACATGTTCACAGTGACATGCTCACAAGCAGCTTCTCCAGAGCTCCTCTCTGATTCTGGGCTCCATCCTCGAGGTAGCGGCAGGCTGTCCCACGCACAGGGAAGGAGCTGGCCCAGGCCAGCCTCAGCAGTAGCTGTTCGGCTGCAGCACTTGGCTGATGCCTGCAGCCAGGGCTTGTGGTGTAGGGCTCTCTGCTGTGCAGCTCACGGGCAGGCCCTTGGCAGCCATGGCACGAGTTGTACTGGGGCCAATGGCTACAAACTGCAAGGAGGCAAGACACAAGAGACACGGTCTCAGAACCACAGCAAGGGCTGTGTGCAGAGCGTCATCTGGACAGACTTTTCGTTAGGACGTCATTCCTACGTGATGTTTCCTATAAACAACAGTGCCACCTGATCTGAAGCTGGCTTCAGAGTCTGTACAAGTCTCCTGCCATAAGTGCACATAGCCTTAGGATTGGGTGTGTGGGGACAAAGCCTGGGGTAGACACTATCTTTCTCAGGGGTCCAGCTGCAGACATTTCTGCTTCAATTTCAGGGGCTCTAGGTGGGAGCAGGTGGGGAGCAGGGGTGCCAAGGTGGGTCTGGATCTCCAGGAACACAGAACAGCCATAAGCTGGAAGGCCAGGGTTCTGCCCCCACCTTCTTATCTCTAACCAGGCTGTCCACTGGACTGTTGGGGGATTACATGAGGTGGTCAGGGTGAACTATGTGTTCAGTGCTAGGCACAGGCATATGCTCACTGACAGATGTGTGACCTCTCGGTGCACAGATGGTCACCCCACAGGCCATGTGGTCACTGTGAGAAGACAGGAAAGAAAAAGACAATGCAATGGCTCCCATTCATTTGGTGGCAGGTGCCATAAATTTCTCATTGCTCTGGCATGGCTCCTTTGTGGTAGTCTATGTAAGTCAGCCATAAGCAGCAAGCACAGGTCACAAGTTACCCCTTAACCTTCTGTGAGCCCTTGCATTTTAAATAGCACTGTATACACATTGGATCTCACAAACTGGAGGAAGGAAGGCCACTGTGCAAATCTGGGGTAGAGCTGAAACAAGGATGCTAAGCCGCCCAGTTCATGGATCTCAGGACTCTATCCTCTGTCAACCTCAACAGTACCCATGTGGGCTGGCACTAAGTCCCAGTGATGAAGGAAGACTCCCATGAATTTGTATTGGCCCACAGTTGTTGTGATCAATGTTAGCTCTGAAACTCTTTCTTCCCTAGCAGCTGCAGAGCCCAGGGTCCCAGCAGCATCTTTAACTACTGGTGTGTTGTACACTAAACCGTGGCAGTATGATGACTGGGGGATGGCAAGAACCCACGGGTTACAGTAAGGAATGGGAGAGATTTAAGATGGGCACATTTGCTATGCCCCAGCTGCTCCATGAGTCTAGACAGTACTGGCAACAAAGTCCTGAGTTGAAATTCCAAGCATCCATTTTGCTCCGACTTGAGTATTCTTAGGATGAAGATAGAGTAAGGTTATAGTGGCATGAGTTCTTATCAAGGTAGACCAGCATGGTCAGCCCAGGTGAGTTCTGAGGCATGCTCCCATCATCAGCTGCCCCGGTCCACAGAGACACCCATGAGCAGCACTGGCACTGCTGCTAACTCTTTCCCTGTGCCCAAGTGCTCACTCAGCCAGTGAGCATGGTGAGCACCCATGGGCCGTTTCTCTTCAATCCTGCTGCAGACTCAGGTGCCACCTTCCTGCCCTGGTAACCCTTCTAAAGGTTGCCTTCTAATAATGTACTATATGATGCTGACAAGGTGTTGAATCTCTGTGCTCAGTTTCCCCTGAAAGGAGGACAGTTACCTCATCCTGCTGGTTGCCCACAACCAGACTAGCCTAAGCTAGGACTGCAAGAACTGAGACCACTGCCCGGCAACTGCCAGGACCATGGCTATGTATCACCACACCCCACAGCCTGGCATGCCCCTTTCTGGGTTCCAACCATGATTCTTCCTTTTCAGCTGTGTGACCCAGGGCAGGGCACAGCTGCTCTGCACCTAACATTCCACCTTGAAACTGGGAAAAGTCTGATGTTCAGGTGGGACACACCTGTGAGATGCATCTGTGATAAGCTAACGTGTTGGAACACCTGACTGAAGTGAGCTCTTGGGGTGGGGGAGGGAGTGGGACCTACTGTCCCTGGGTTCTAGGCCACACTTTGTACCTTGTCCTCAGCCCCTGCAGAGTCTGGTCAAGGGCACTTCTGTTGCAGGTGCCACAAGAGTTGTGTTACTAGAAAACCATTTCAAGATGGAATAAAGGAGGGAAAGGCACCAACACCCACACCAAACCCTGCCAGAAGGGCCTCACTTGAGTCCTCCACTAACCGAGGACAATGCCATGCAGGGAAGGCCAAACAGTTGGCTATACAGGACAAAAAACTTGGGGATAATATCCCCAAATTTGAATATGACCAGCTCAGAGGAGATCAGCAACATATGCAGAGCACCAGCAAAGAAGTAGCAGGGTCCCTCGGACTCTCCAGTCACCTCACGGGCATCTGACTCAACATGGAAATTCCAGGATATAGTGGAGAGCAAAAGGCCGAAGTCCATAGAATACCATACCTTGATCTGATCAAAGCTGCCACCAGATAACGCCTGAATATACTCCAGGCTGTATTTTAGGCCGGAGGGACTGAAAAATGTGATGCTGGCTGGGATACCCTATGGGAAAGGAGAAGATGAGATCTAGCCTTTGCCCCTAGACAACATTCCTCAGCTTATCAACATCAACCCTTTAAGCCCAGAAGCCAGAAGCCCTGGGGGGTGAGGGGTGGGGGGTAGGGGTAGGGGTGGGGGGGTTGGGGAGTGGAGAGTGGGGGTGGGGTTCTGCATCAGTAGGATCGATCCCTGGCTATGTGGCATTCTCAGCCCACCAAGGCATAGTCTGAAGGACTTGTTTATATAGCAGGCTGAGGTTGGAGAGGCTGGCAATTCCCACTGGTTGCTCTGCTAGCCCCCGGTCTGTTTGGCCAGAAGATACCGACTCTGTGGAGCCCAGTCTCAGCAGAGGAGACACCTCCAGCCCATGGGTTAAACAGCCCTCATGGAATTAACAGTCTTCTTGTTGGCTTCTGTTAACTTCTACCCTCTAGGGACAGAGCAGACAACAACCAGCCAGCCTGCATGGTTCCTCTACACTTGGACTGACCAACAGAACCCCCACAACAGGCATGGTATGCAGAAGCTGTTCTAGGAGGGCAAAGGGATGTGACTTCTGAATGGCAATGATGGAGGTAGCCATTAATTTAAGAAGCACTCTGCATTCTCCTGCCCCAGGTCTCCCAATCCCAATCCAGACTCCACAGTGGGCTTTCCAGTGTTGGCTCAGCCTCTACCTCACAGAATGGAGAGCAAAGGCAGTAACAAGGCCACAGTCTATTTCAGGACTTTGTACATGGTAGATGTTACACAAACAGCTTTGTATGAATTATCTTCTTTAATCTTTATAACACTTTCACTGGATGGGTCTATTCCCATATCACAGATACACAAATGGAGCACCAGAAAAGCCACTTGTGCAGTCACATGGCTGGGAATGATAGAACCCCAAGAAGAATCAACACCTGCAATCTCATGTCCCCAACTCATCCTCCTCCCCTGGGGCCTGCCCTGCCAGGACTTGCTCTCCCTGGAAACCCTACATACCTGATTTTCATAGTAGCTCTCCAGGTTCCCTTGGATTCCAGGATGTGGAATTGTCTGATAGACATGCATGCTTTCCATGGGGATCCCTGTGCACAATCAAAACCAGGAGACAGGCTTCATCGTACTGAGAATGGGATGGGGCATCTGCACCCTAGTGTGTAGCTGATGGGGACCATCAACACACCTCTGAGAACCAACTCCTCAGAAATGGGAAGCTCAACAAGGGGGCAAAAGACCCTGCCCAGCCCTCTGTGGCCTGCAGAGCACTGTGGAATCAATCTCAAGTCGGGAAGGCTGAGTCAGCAGAGAAAGTCCCAGAAACCACAGCCTTCATCGGTACCCACAGATGCCTTTGGTTCTGTGTGTGTGAGTTTGTCAACACAGTTCTGATCCTGGCTGCTCCATGAATCCCACAGACATGCCACCAGGAAGTGAGGGCCGAGGCAGCTCTCAAAAAAGGTTCAGCATCAGGAGACCCAACTGCATCCCAGTTCTGTCTGTACATGGTCATGTGTGCCTCCTGGGCCTCAGGACATTCATCTTTGGGGATGCCATTAGCTGATTCTAGTCACCTTTGTCCTTGAGCATTTTTGGAAGAGTATCTCCTTTGATAGTTCCACAGGGAAAGAGAAGAGGCAGTTCTGAAGATGGCCCTGTGAAGACACAACCAGACACTGTAAGAGCTTGGTAAAATCTCAAGAGAAGAGGTAATACTGAAGACAGCCCTGTGAACATACCACCAGACACCGTAAAACCTTTGTAAAATCTCAGAGTGACATTGTGCACAGAGGCACATGGAGGGCAACTCCCAGGAGGGTGAAGCTGGGGGCTCCAGGACCAGCTTTGCTCTAAGATCTTAGTTCCAGCACCTGTCGCCAGGAAGGGCAACTGCTGCGCTGTGCTGGCCTTGAAGGGTTCCATGAAGAACCAGAGGGAACATGAACCTAGAAAGAGCCTAGAAAACTCAGCCACAAAAACAAGGCACCGCTCTCCTACTTGCTGCCTGAGCTCTCTGTCAGGACGTGACTCCCTGGTTCATGGTCCCTATTTGGAATGCAGACTCTGTACTTAACTAGGTAAGAAAGTAAGTAAGGACTCGGCTGGTATTGGCACTGGGCATACTTCCTAGCTCTGGAGGGGGTTCTGGCTGAGCCAGGCACATATGCACGAGGTAGTAAGGAACTGGCACTTTGAAGTGGCTCTGTAGCCACCTCCAACAAAGACAAATTCCCTGCCCTTACTATTTGCCCAGCCATGCCAGTAGCCCCTTAAGCAAGTGCCTAAAGGGCATAAAAGACAGGAGGCTGCTCCAATGGCCCTGCATCTCACTGTGCCCCACCACCCACCTCCACCTGTGAAGACCAGAGGCAATCAATGTTCGGCCCTGAACACTTCGCAACTGACAGAACAGCAAGCTGCAATAAAACCATCCAAACAAACCGAGGGACTGCCGGATTCACAGTTCCTTAACTGTGAACACAAAGTGTTTTACTAAAACCAGCCATTTCTTCCATATCAGATCAAGAAATGTAATGGGTGCTGGTCGTGCACAAACATAACATATTTCCTATACTGTGATGATCCCTCTGAACACTCCACTGGTGACTGAGATCAGAGGAAGAATCAAACAAAACTCCCCAGCTAGCACTGGCTCTGAGAAGCGGTAGCTAAGTGACAGGAATGGCTGTAGGCCACTATGTTTGAAGTACAAGCAACAGTGACATGCTGGTGGATGTTTTATTTAAACTGCTCTGTAAATATTGGTACCAACATAGAAGAGCACACGACTTGGGAAATGATTAACTACAGATCACAGCTGCCTGCTGAGTTCTCTTTCCAGTGAAGTGCTGCAGGTACCACTCCTAGGCACCCATGTGTAAAGACATGTTCAGGTGCTGTGCTCTCCACCCTGGCCTAGGTGGCTCTCCTGTGTCTTTTTGTGAATGTTGTGGCCTGAAGGTGCAGGAAACTAGGGGCTAGAGCTCTTCCTTGGGCATCTATGGGAAGTCAAACAGTTCAACTTTCCAGCAAGCCTTGCCCCAAAGGCATGAAAAGAGCTTCTAGATGATTCAAGAATCTCCCCTCCCCTTTATCTCTTCATTCATTTATCTTATTCCTAGATGGGTGGGAAACATAGGACTCAAGTTCCATCTTGTATCTCTAAGGCTGGGCTGCAGTGGTGCAGGGCTTCCTGAGGACACAGGCTTGTCTGGCCAAGACCAGCCATGGAAGCACGTGGGGCTCACACACGAATAGTTGGCCAGATCAGCGGCCTTCCCAGGAAGGAAATGTTGAGTATGTCCATATGGAACTCTATTGAGAGAGTTCTAATGACCTGCCTTTCCTAAGAGCTCTCTGCCCTAAGTAAAAAGCCAGCTGGCTGTGGTGGCTCACGCCCATGATCCTGGCATGCAGGAGACAGAGGCGGGAGGATCACTACAAGTTTGAAAACAGACTGGTCTGCACAGGCAGACCAAGGTCAGCCTGGCCTGCAGAATTTTGAGATCTGGACTCAAAATTGAACAAAATGGAACTACACCACCACAACAAACCCCCTTCTTTAAAAAAAAAACTTAATTTCTGTGGATTTATTTTCAACCTGATTAGGTCAGTGCAATAGCAAAGCTGGCTGATTTTCAACCTACGTAGGCCAATGCAATGGGTGCAACCACCACCACCACCACCACCACCACCACCACCACCCACCCACCCACCCACCCACGCATGCACGCATGCACGGTGACTTGTGGAGCCCAAGGGCTCTGCTCTCCATTGCTGTAACAGGGTGTGGCCTGGCACTGTGGGCTAACACAGATGACAAGTGACATTGTTGAAGTTCAAGTGATACAATGCTGCTGAGAAGGGGCCTGAGGAACAGTCTCCACAAGACAGTGAGAGATGCAAACAGGAGCATCCCCTGATGTGGGGAAGAACTGAGTTGTAAACTCAGGCCTCAACTGCAGATCATCAGGGCATTGAAGCTAACTGGAGCATGGGAGCAGGAACTCTACATCTAGGTCATTTCAAAGAAAGGCAGTCCAGTCTGCCTTGGCTTCTGTCTCTTTAAATGTGACTATCTTTGCTTCTGTACCACTTACCTTGTAGTTACTCTCTCATTCTGAGAGAGATGGGAGAGGAGGACAGTTGTCTATAATGAGTGATAACAGCTTTAAGTGCCCACAATGAGGCCTGACTCATAGTAAATAATCGTTAAGTAAAATAATGAGCAATAGCTAGGAGTTGGCCTTGTTATGTATCACACACTGGAAGTACATTTGTAACTTTAAAATTGGACTGTGACTGGTGGTGGTGGCACTCAGGAGGCAGAGGCAGGAGATCTCTGTGAGTTTGAGGCCAGCCTAGTCTACAAAGCGAGTTCCAGGATAGCCAGGGCTACAAAGAGAAACCCTGTCTTGAAAAACAAAACAAAACAAAACAAAGAAACCTGGGTGGGGGTGGGCTGCAGTTTACATCAAGGAAAATCATTAATGTCTTCTTGGTTAAAAACCCAGGTACAGGTCCTTATTAGCAGCAGTTAACTAGGACTTTATCTGTATATTCTAATTGCAAATGGAAGGTTTATTAGGCCTACAGACAAGGTGGCGATAAGCTAGAAGTAACAATGGCTTTGCAAAGACTGCATCCCCTGGCTGACGACAGGGCTGGGTAAGGGTATTTGTATCTAAGCCTGATGATCTGAGTTTGAACCCTAGGACTCACAGGTAGGAGAGGACCAATCCCCAGAGACAGGGCACAGCATGTTACTATCCAGCCTGCCAAGCCTGGGCCAGTCAGCTGAAGCAGTGTGGGAACTCCCAAGTGGCACTGACCCTCTGCCTTGTGCTTACAAAGCAAGGAAACCAGCCTGGTGGCCCTAGGCCTTATAATGAGCATGACTTATAATGAGTATCCTTCCAGAACAGATGCATGGAATTTGAGTAGCACTCAAGACTTGCCCTGGAGACAGGTGGATGCAAAATGTCCCATTCATGGAATGGGCAATTATCTCTCCTAAATGCTGGCAATCCCAAGAGAACACCATGATCTGTCCTTTATATTTAGGTCTACGTTTTTAAAAGACAGGCTTCAGTGCTATGTACAGCTATGCTTCAGATCCCGCTATGCATCTAAATCTGGCTGGGCACCTGTACCCCTATCATGCCCTTTATAACAGACCAGTGAACACGGGCAGAGTGTTGCTGAGTTCCAGAAGCCATTCTTCAAAGTTACTGACCCTCAGGGGGGGCTGTGGGAACTAGATCTGTAACCCAGTTGGACAGAGTGTAAGTCCCTTGGACACTCAATATTTACATCAAAGTTGGGCTGTCTTGTGGGATTGAGCCTTTTCCTGTGGGTCTGCACTCTGGGTTGATTCAGAACTGAATTACATTATGGGATTCCCAGCTGGTAATCTGAGGAGTTGGACCGTTGGCTGTTGGTGTGAAGAAAAGCCCGTTTGGTACAGCAGCCTCACCACACCAACTGTTTGCTGCCCTTTTTCACTACTTTAGTCACTTGCCTTCCCAAGCCCAGCTTATACTGGGAGCCCCCAGTAGGCAGGAGGGCTGGAGGGCCCTAGCCCTATACTCTAACAGGCCTGGGTGTCTGGCTAAAGATCTGCTAAGGCAGACTTAACTGACTTGGTGTTCTATGAAGTGGCAGAGAGTATAGAAGTTGGAAAGAGAGGTTCAATTCAAGCATCAGGTGCCCAATAGGCCTCCTTAGCCAATGAACACGGGGTTCAGGAGAATGTAGACTTGGTAAACCATCCCATGGCTAGAGCTCCCTCTTTGAAGAAGAGTGATCAGAAGGGACCCTGTCAGGCACTGCAAGCTGGAGGCCCCCAAAGCTCTGCCACACCAGGCTCAGGCACCCTAGAACTCTCACTTCAGTGGGGTCCCCTCACTCCGAATCTAGGTGGTACCTAGCCAGCAGCTCCTTGAAGGCAAGTGGACACAAAGCAGAGTTTAGTTAGGTTTGCTGAAGGTGATAGGCCACACACATCAATGGATTTGCAGGTTTAATTCTCAATTCTAGCCATTACCTCACAGCCTGAGTCCTTGGTCTCCAGTGCCTCAATAATAGCACATGAAAAAAGGACTTCTAATGTTGACAGGAATGTTTCATTGTCCAATGCAGGGTCACTGATGAAATGTGCCCCGTGCATCTGAGGAACTGAATGTGGAATTGTATTTAATCTGGATTACTGTAGCAGCCATCCTGGACGGCACATTTGTCACCAGACACGGCTCTTTCCCTGGTGGCTGTGAAGACTGGCTTCTGAGGCACACTGAGCACTTGTTCACATTAGTTTTCAGTGTTAATGCTGAGGTCTAGTTACCGAAAAGTAGTTAAATGCCTATTTATTTATTTACTTAGTGCTAGGGAATGAACCCAGGACTTCATGCATACTAGAGAAGTACTCTGACACTCAATTATACCCCCAGCTTTGAAATTGTTTTTAAAAGAAACTGATATGCCACTAATACATGTAATTTTTTTGTATCAGTTAAACAATTTAAATAGAAAGATGCTCTAGATTCATTTTCTAGATTCATTCTGACCAAAACAACTTCGGGAGAAAGGGGTTTATTTCAGCTGACAGGTTATAGTCCATCATTGAGAGAAGGAAGAGAGGACCTTGAAGCAAGAAACTGACTGCAGAGGAAAGTTCCTTGCTGACGGGTTCACAGGCTTAGTTAGGCTTGGCTAGCTTTCTTGTGTAACCCCGCACTACCTGCCCAGGGAATGGTGCCACCCACAGTGGGCAGAACCCTCCTACATCAGTTATCAATCAGGACAAACTCCAAAGCCATGTCCACAGTCCAGTCTGATCTGAGTAATTCCTCAATTGAGATTCCTCATGTCACTCTAGGCTACGTCAAGTTAACAGTCAAACCTAACCAAGACAGATGTCTGTTTCCATACTGAAAAAAAGTAGAGAATTGGCAACTTGGGGAGGGCCTCTGCCATCCCTTGCTTGCTGCTGAAATTTACAGGTGGCTCTGCCCAGGGTCTGTCTGGATCTAGGGAGCCTTAGTCGAAAGTTCAGGATTTTAGGAGCAGCTTCTGGAGAACACTAACATGTAAAAGCTAGAGAACCTCTTGGCAATGGGAGTAGCTTATGGCATGAGAACCTCAGAAGACTTTTGCATGCAAGTTTACAGATCACAAAAGCCAATACGACTTCCTGAAGGCATAGATTTTAACTAACGTAGTTTGTTTCATCCATTATTGTTTGAGAAGCCATAAGATCTACTGAAGGTTCTTTGCCCAGTTCCTACAACCTTTGAGGAAAGCCAAAGCCATGTCAGCACTCCATCCTGCCCGCCTCCCAGCCCAGCAGATCCCAAAGCAATTTCTCAAGAGGGGTCAGCACATTACAGACCCGGTCAGAGCCAAGACCCAGGGTTTACATTTTCCCCAGATGTTCTCCTATTTCAACTATAGAGTCTGGTAGCTCTGACAGAGATCTGCCTGCAAAACCATCAACGCCCGGCTGGCTGACCTTGAGAGCAGGTCCAGATTCCCTCCCCTGACATAGAACAAGAGGATTCTACTTGAGTCCTGGGGCTGGGTGACACAGCTGCTGCAAGGACCAGTGTCTGCAGCAGGATTTGACACACAGGAAGAGGACAGGAAACACAGCACAGAGGCGGGCATTCTCAATCTTCCAGCCCTCATTCCTATAATTAGCTTAAGGCAAATCACCACCTAAGTCCAAACAGCCCTAGGGCTGGTCCATGTGCTGACCAAAGACAACCTTATGGGGAGCCAGTTCTTTGCCTGGGAGCATGTTTTGTGAGGGAGGGTGGGTTTCATGTGAGGCGGTCTTCACTTACTGGAGCAAATATATTCAGCAAGCTTTTCTGCATTTCCACTGTGTGCTCCTTTTGCATCCAGGCCGATTTTATTCACTGGAAAATGATGAAGAGGTGAATTCCTTTGGCAGTTACGGAAACCCTTTTGTTCCTACATTACTTTTAAACTGCAAATGTACAGGCACTGTTTTCCCACTCATGGAGACATGTCCTCTGGAAGCCAAGTAGAAAGACCATGGCTATCGTTTCCAAGACGAGGGCGCCCTGGGCACACCTTCCCTAGACAGGAGTCTTTGTCCTAACTAGCTTCTTTGAACCCCATTTAGCTTATCTACATGAGCCAAAACCACAGGCCCTGTAGAACTGTCTTAGGCTTATGTGATAATGAGGCCAACTGCTGGCATCTGCTTATCAGTCAAGAGATGGTGAGCATTCGGGAGCCACTAAGTTTTGCAAGCATCTCTTTAAAGAGCCCTCACTTCATAGGGAGATGTGATCAGCTCCCATTCAGAAAGGGGTAATGGGCTGATGTGGCCAGACTGGAATGGAGGGGCAGAGGAAAGGTTTCATAACCACCGACAAGGACCCATAGCACTATGGACACAGGTAGCTTAGGGAGGGTGCTGTCCCAGCCGCTCTCTCAATGCAGTCCTGGAGCTCTCTATATAGACTAGGCTGGCCTCCAACTCACAGAGATCCTCCTGCCTCTGCCTCCCGGGTGCTGGGTGGGATTAAAGGTATGCGCTACCACACCCAGCCAAGCCTTCTTGAAGAGAACAAGAAGCAGACAGATGAAGACTCCTTGCCTTCTCCAGACAGGGAACATGTGGCTACTCCGCAGAGGATGTGAATGAAGGTAGGGCCCACTCAGCACTGCTACCTGCGTAGAGGAACACGTGCCTTCCAGAGGAAAGATGTATGGTAGCCAAACAACTGGTGGCTATGTTATCACCAATGACAGCTTCAGTGGGAACACCACCAGCTTTTCATTCATGAATCATTATAAATGTACTGTGCCTGAGGAAAAAGCCTCCTGCAGGTGTAAACTCTGTTCAGCACCAAAGCTGTCCCTGCACTGCGCTGCTGACCCAGGCTACCAGGGACAAGTGAGCCAGGAAGCCTGAAGTCCCCAGGAACTGAACTGAGGCAGGAGGACTTACTAAGGCTAGCCCTCAATACAGGAGGCACGTGTGACCCCCTCATCCCTGCTTTGCCATTTCATTTCCCTCCACTTTGGCTACCCTTGGCCAACTATGTCCTGAAAATACTAAATGAAGAATTCCAGAAATAAGCAGCTCATAGGTACCAGGCTGGATGTGGTCTGAGTATGAAATCTCATCCATCCCACCTAGGATTCGAACCATCATCTTCCCATAACTCCTTACCTAGAGAAGCAGTGGCACTTCCAACCACGTACACAGACTTGGCATTCCATCTGTTTTTCAGAGACTTTTCCCAGTCTGCAAAACATGGAGTTACACATGAGCTATGCATACAAAGTGGCCATCTGGATGCTGTTAAGACAGCTTGCTTCTTCATTCTAAGGCCCCAGGCCTTCACTTCAGCAGGAGACTGAGCACTCAGTCTCCAAAGCAAGCCAGCCACTTGTGCAAGAAGATGACAGTGACAGCACCACTATCCTCATTCCCTCACTGACCACTCTGCCCCTGGCAACGTCCTGGATGCTCCGCTGTGGGACTCAGACTATGTAGTGTGCATCAAAAACCTGTGGCTCAAGACACTGGCACAGAGCAGCCATGACTTGTTCCAGCTAGTAGGAGAGTAACCCCATGGTTTGGGTGTTATGGAGCTTTCTCCAAGGTCAGGTCACCTAGGGGAAGAAAGGTCAAGGAGCTCACAGTGGCCAGTATGGCTGCATGAATCCAGGCCTGCAGGACTCCCAAGCCCCAGCACTAACCATCTCCCAATTGCTTCCCGTCACTGGAAGAACTCCCCATGCCTGTGTTTTAACTGTAAATGAGGTCACAGTACTGTGCATGCCTCCGGACTATATTTAGCACTCAGTCTGGAGCCTGGGTGTCAGGAAATGGGTTGGGTCACTATATACTGCTGTAATGGAGAACAAGGAGCGGCCATGTCAAAAAGGACTTTGGCAGGGCCATGAAGCATTTCCTCACTTGAGTGAAGTGTCACTTACCCTACTTTCAGAGGAAGAAATTGGCACAGCACATAAGTAAACATTTAAAAGGCAACCGAGGGCTTGTGAGATAGTTCAGCAGGTAAAGGCGTTTGCCATCAAGGCTGACGATCTAAGTTTGATCCCTGGGACCCACGGGGTGAAAGGAGAGAACCAATTGTCCGCTGATCACACATATCATGGCATATACCCAATAAAGAAGTAAGTACATAATAATAAAAATGATGAAATAAAACAAATGAATAAATGGGAAGTGAGAGCACCCTCTCAACATGTCTATGTGGGGACTCAGGGAGGCACCTGTAAGCCAGCATGCCCAGATACTCGGGCATGTAGCCACCTCTGGACTGCAGTGACTCAGAAAAGAAAGAAGAGTAAATAAGTCTGGTGGATTCAGAGCAGACCCACCCTCACCTTCAGTTTTATTGTCCTTCTCCAAACACAGCTTCACTGCTTCCACTGCCCTGGGGCTGGTGAAAATGAGTCCTCCAAAGCCTTCGGGATGAGACAGCTGCACCAAAACCAACAGAGGCTGGCTCAGTCTCAGCCTCTCCAAGAGCTATGAGCCTGAGTCCAAGTGCATCTGCAAAGAAGTGGGCAACCAGTCCTACCCTGCCTTCCCTGCACCCACCTGACACCTGCCTCATACGGACTGTGGGCCTGGAGCCATGCTGGGCTTTGGGTGAGCCCCTTCATTGTCACAGCCCTTCCCTCCAGAAGCTCCTTCTTGGGCAGAGACATACACCTGCAACCCAGGAGATGAGCAGAGCAGAGGGGCAACCTGACCCAGCATGGGATGGGTCAGTGGAGTAAGATGCAGGCAGGAAGGCAAACCTGACCTATATCCATAACACAGCTAGACTATCAAGGAGGTAAACCCAGCTGAAGCCTGGGTTCAAATACAGTACTGTGCTGAATACCTCTGAGCCAGGCACTGAGCTGCTGCATACCCCTGACTTTACTCCAGGTGTCCACACCAAATCTGTTTATTTACAGTACTGGGTACCCAACATGCATTGTGCACACCCAGCACACCCTCAGGCCACCATCAATCTGAAAGATTTGGAGGCTTCACTGCCTGACTCCTGCAGTAGCCGCCAAGCCTACTGAGTAGAGCAAAGTGGTGGGCAGAAGCCCTGGGCTTGCATTTGGCCTTCCTTACTGGCTAGGTGCCTGGCTTAGTTGCTACACCAACGTTCACTCTAAACTCAGAAACACCTCCCTAGGCTTCTGTGCACAGGCAGGGATGGTCTAAAAAGGCCCTAACTCTGACAGCCATGCTGGTAGGGCCTTATCTCCGGGGCCCACAGCTTCCTGATGAAGCCGATAGGGGCTCAGGGAGAGAAGCCTATGGGGAGTCTCCAGCACCCAGGTGAGTGTGTACTGCCCTTGTGTTCATGTCTAGTGGTAAAATGAGGCTGGCACTCTTGTGGCTTGGGCTGCCAAGAATTCTACGGAGGGCAAGCCCTAGCATGGGGCTCTTACCTTTTCTGACAAACTGGGAAGAGACAAAAACTCAAAGGACAGAACAGGAATTAGCGTAGCTTCCAGTCCGTACAATCCTAGTTCCTGCAAATGAAAGAATGGCATTCTTGGTTGGCTAGAGCTGTCTTGAAAATAAGGTCATGAAATCACATTAACTGCTATCTGGAAATAAGGGAGCATGCCATCACATTAGCTATGCATCAAGTTCACTGAGTTTTAGCATTCTCACCCCTACCTCCACTAGCAAGAAAGCTCTAGTTTAGAGGCGAAGGAATAAGGCTCAGCCACTTACCTGGATATATGGATCCTGGCCACTGTCATCATCCTTAGCATCTTTCAGTAAGAGAACCTTCATTGTGCTTGGCAGCCTTTATGAAAGACACAGGGACAGAGCAAGGAAATCGCTCTTAATTAGATCTCAAAGACCGTTCCTAGGCAGTGCTGGAAAGGGACAGAGGACAAGAATGAGGAAATCATCCACCGCCCCTGTGGTGCTAAATAGGCGTGGTCTTTCAGGCTAGCAAGGGCTCAAGACCCCTGTCACTGATAAGGCCAAAGGATAGCATGTTAGCAGTTGATACTGCCTGGAAAGGCAAGTGACAGCCATTAGTGAAATCAAGTGACTAAGCCAGACTGTGGCCACCAGAGAGAGAAATGAGTATCAAATAGAATAGCAAATAGAGAAATGAGTATCTCATTTTAAGGAGGAAAATAAATAACTGAGTAAGGAGGTAAATAAATGATTTCCTTTTCAAAATGAACTAAGTAGCTTATAAGCCCTTCAGGTACACTGACTTTCCACCTCTCAAGCCATTAAATGTTATTAAATGTTTATTAAATGTTACCAAGTTTCCTGAGATAATCTATCAACCTGGAAACAACTTGTCAACATGTACCATCTATAAGGATGTACCATCTTACATAATTCATACCTTTTCTTCCTATAATTGCACTTCTAAGAATGAACACAAGACAAAAATCAAAACCATGCACAGCCAGGCCAGGTGGTGGTGGTGCACGCCTTTAATCCTAGAACTCAGGAGGCAGATCTCTGTGAGTTCGAGGCCAGTCTGGTCTACTGAGTGAGTTCCAGGCCAGGCTACACAGAGAAATTCTGTCTCAAAAATAAATAAATAAATAAATAAATAAATAAATAATCCCATTCCATGCTGGATGTGGTGGCATATGCTTTTAATCCCAGCCCTTGGGAGGCACAGGTAGGTGAGCTGAGGCCACCGAGGTCTACATAGCAAGTTTCAGGCTAGCAAGGGCTACACAGCGAGACTCTGTCTCCAAAAAAACGAAAAACAAAAAACAAAAAAAACAAAAACAAAAACAAAACAAACAAACAAAAAACCTTCTTGGTCATCTGTATAATTTCCAGTAACTGGAAACAATATAAGCATCCAATGAGAGGCTGGTTAAGTAAACTATGATGCAGGTTTTAGAAAATCATTAAATATTTTTTTTAATTTTTATTTTTTTGAAAATCATTAAATATTGACAAATAAGCTAATTACATGGGTTATCTAATCAAACATGTTAAGCAAAACATGCAAGAACAGTTAGATAAGTAGTATGGTTTTATGTACAAATACATGAGAGCATACACACCCAAACATTAATAGTACTTACTTCTGAATAGGCATTAGTATGATTTTTCTTCTTTTACTTTCCCTTATTATCCAAAAGTGTTATGAGCATTATATTCCTGGTTATATGGGAGACATTAAAAAAATCACTCAAAGGTCTCACAATAAATAGCAGGCAATACCTGCGGAATAAATCTGGCTGAGAGGAGGACCATCGCACCATAGACAGCATCAGACCCACCAAGAGAACACACTGGGCACTGGAAATGAGTGAGCTTTGGGAGCCGTGATTCACGTTACTGATTACACTGACGGCTGGGGAACATGAAACACTAGGAAATCTGGCTCAAACTGAGCTGCTCTACATCTAAGTAGCCAAATCCAGCTAAGGGATAAGAGTTATAAAAGAATGGGCTACTTGTTGCTGCTGTCCAGGTGTCAGAGAAATGGGCAAGGGAGAAAAAAACAGATGATATGGTTTCTATCACTTCCTGGGGTTCTCAAAGTGTCTCAGCCAGAAATTAGGACACTTCACCTCTGTGGTGGTCATGTCTTTTTGTCATTTCAGTTTTCCCAGCTTAGGATAGTAAATCTTACTTTTATTTTACTCTGTGTCTTGATTTGTTTTTTGAAGATAAGATACCACACTGTAGTAGATAGCTCAGGCTGTCTGGAACTATATGGCCCAGGTTGGCCTTGAATTTAAGCCTTCAAAGTGCTAGGATTATAGGCATGTACTACTTGATTCAACTGAAAAGAGGTCAAGGGATTTGTAAAGCACACTCCCCAGGTGTGTCTATGAGGGTGTTTCCAGAGAGGATTAAAGGGGAAGACCTGCCTCTGAGCGCAGACCTATAAAGTAGAGGTCTGGATGGAATAAGAGGCAGAGGAGAACGCCCATACTTCCTGCTGTACAGTACCAAGCCTTAGCCACATAACAGTCTACCCTCTGAAACCATGAGCCAAAAGGAATGATTGCTTCCTCTAAGTTGTTATCTTGTGTCTTCAAGTCACAGCTTTGGAAAACCACTCAACATCCAGTTTCCACTTATTTACAAATGGTGACCAAAGTGCTGTTAATAAGGTGTTTAGAGACTGACCAAGTCCACTAACTGATGGTATTCATGGACCTTTTTTTTTTCAAGACAGGGTTTCTCTGTGTAGCTTTGGAGCCTGTCCTAGAACTGACTCTGTAGACTGAGCTGGCTTCAAACTCGCAGAGATCTACCTGCCTCAGCCTCCTGAGTGCTGGGATTAAAGGTGTGTGCCACCACTGCCTGGCTCCTTTTTGGTTTTTTGAGACAGGGTTTCTCTGTGTGGCCTTGGCTGTCCTGGAACTCACTCTGTAGACCAGGCTGGCCTCAAACTCTGAGATCCACCTGCCTCTGCCTCCCGTGTACTGTGATTTAAGGCATGCACCACCACTGCCAGGCTTAACATTTTTTTTTTCTTTTCCTGATGGACTTTTAGGAAGAAAGATCACCCCAGATAACTTTAGGGAGCCTGACTCAATCAGTCCACAGGTATTACTAAGAGCAGCATGGGGGCCCTCCAAAACAGGAAGATTCTACCTCTAGACCAGCTTTGGCTTGAACAGCGCCCCAGCCTGCATGTCCCATTGGCCTGCCCTTCTTATTGGTTTGCCTTGCCAGCCTCACAGTTATACTATATGAGATGACTAGCTGAAATGGTCCACCATCTTACACCACTGTAGCCAGAACTTCACATAAACTTTACCCATTACTGAGACTGGCTACAAATGTTACAGCTAGTCCTCATGAGGCTTAATCATTGTTTTAGTTTTTCACAGGATCTCACAGAGATACCATCACCCCTAGACAACAGGGAGATACTCCCTTCCCCCAACAGGTTTTCGTTTTCTCAGGGTTATGGATAATTGTCATCTGTTAGGGGTTGGTTATAATTTGTTCTAGGGTTGGGGGTGGAACAATAAAGATTATACTTAGATAGAATCTCATTTAGAATAGAAAAAGGGGGGTAGGTAGGATAAGAAGGTAGATTATTATATCTACTTATAAATCAAAAAAGCATCTATCAGTTTTAGATAATTTGCATTGGCATAGATTCTGGTATATCGATACAAATTCAAAGTTATTTTTCTATTCCTGTCTAAGATAATTTGTATATTGATACAAATTCAAAATTATATTTGTCATACTGTATGCATGTTCTACTTCAGCTTAGGGTATTTTGTATATTGATACAAATTAAGGATATTTTTGTCATATTGCACTATACATTTCTACCTCTGATTAAGATATTTTTGTATATTGTCACAAATTCAAGGCCATTGTCCTTATATTGTACATCTGTTTACAGATTGTTGATTTTTATAATGTAAAGCCTTAGTCTTTAACAGGTTAATAGTCACCCATGCTTGTCATACTTATAGTCATAACAGTTAGGTTTTTTAGACATACAGAGACATATTTCAGATGGATAGGTAATTTTTAAACACTTCAAAGATCTAGAGATATGGCATTTAAATGTTTTAAAAACTTTTGCCATAATAACGGTTGACATGAGACACAATTGCTCCTGGCAGTGCCAATCTACTCCTGAGAAGATGATGAGCGTCAAAGACACTCCATATGGAGTTTGTCTTCTTCTTGGCAAAACTGGCCTGTTGGGCAAAGAACTGCCCTTGCCTCAACTGCTGACAGTAAGCATGCTGTCCAGTCTGGATAAGCAGGACATAAGGAAAAGCAACTGTTGAACCTTGCCAAGACAGGGTAGGACAGTCTTTTAAATTTTCCTGCTTCTGAAAATGGTCTGTCAGATATTCTAGGCCTATAGCCAAAGTAGCATGCCCCAACGTTGTAGAGAAACACTGGGTGACTGTCCAAGCAGCCAGCTGTTTCTGTCATTTCTTGCATTTTTGGAAGTTGCCTGCTTGCACTGCCTGTTTACTTAGGTATTATTATTTTCCTTCTCAGGTCTTTGATGGGGTTGAAGACTAGATAGTTACAGTTACAATCCTCTCATATTTTAGCTAAGCACATTTCAGGTACAAGATTTAGTAGATTCTTCAGGATAGAACAGCTATTGGCGTAATCTCTGTAATTTGCCAATTACCTATGGTCTGGACATTGAGTATGTGTTTTTTTGCTTGATGTTGTTCTTGGTTGTAGTTCCATTTTTGTTTATGTCATTACCTTTTCTTTCTTCTGGACAATACTTCATAATTGTTCTTATTGCATATAGCTTTATGTTAGGATTAGAACCCTTTTATTTAGACAAAAAAGGGGAAGTGTTGTGGTAATTCATTCCTTTTAGCCAATGGCTTTGAGGTAGAAAGCCCTAGGGCATGGCCTTGCCTGTTTTACAGCAGAAGAGCAGGGCTCATGCACTCTCTCTTGGGGGGGATGGAGCAGGATGGTTGGTTCCCATTGCCCCTGGAGAACAAGGACAGCAGGATAAACAGTGGTGTCTACTTTGTTCTGTATCAGTGAATGTATTATCCCCATTTTATACCTTAATAAATTCTTGCCGGGCGGTGGTGGCGCACGCCTTTAATCCCAGCACTCAGGAGGCAGAGGCAGGTGGATCTTTGTGAGTTCAAGGCCAGCCTGGTCTACAGAGCGAGATCCAGGAAAAGGCGCAAAGCTATACAGAGAAACCCTGTCTCGAAAAACCAAAAAATAAAAATAAATAAAAAAAATAAAAATAAATTATTGAGATCCTTTAACAGATGCTCATGGGTTCACATAACACAAGTCAATTTCTCCTAATATATCTCCTAATTATATCTCTTCTTAGCTGTTTCTTGGCTTAGGTTCTAATGCACCTTCCACTGAGAGCTCCAGGAATCTGGTATGAAATTTAGTGGCAAGTAAAATCTAGAGTTTTCTGCTGAAGAATGAATTCTTCAGAAGTCCACAATGTAAGCAACAAGAGTAGACATTAAAAAGCCAAAACATGATGATCGTGTGGCCTTGCGGTGCTCTTCAACCTGCTTATGTGCCTGTCATAGTTCTACAGAGGACATTTTAGTAATGCTTAAAAAAACAAAGTCAACTTCTCACTTGTCTTTCTAGTTTGTTGTCAAGCAGTACAGCCTAATCCCCTGGGCCTGCACGCTTCATGAGTCAGGTCTACAGGATTTTCTTGAGGTTGAGTGATAATTTCAGGTACTAGCAAGTGCTGTGAGGTGATGATATAGTAAGTAGGGTTCTGATAGCTATGAGTTACCTCTCCAGGTACCAGGGAGACTGTTCTGGGGAGGTGGCATCTGAATGACAATAGCAGAGGCCAGAGGAACAGATGAAGCTCTGCCTAGCAAGCATCAGGTCCTGGATTTGACCCCTGACTACTACCTGAATGACACTAAGGAGAGATGTTCAAGTGTCAGGAGGAAATCCAGGTGTCTCCATGAAAGAACAGGTTTGGCTCAAGAATAAAGGTCAAAGAGAGCTTTGGATTTCTTTTTCTTTTCTTTTCCTTTTTCTTTTGGTTTTTTTGAGACAGGGCTTCTCTGTGTAGCTTTGGAGCCTGCCCTGGTGGATTTCTTTTAAACCAGTGAATGGCCTTATTCCTAGGAGCTCGTTTCCTTTCTCTTTAAGGAAATGCAATCACTTCCCCAGTTTCAAAGATGCTGGGTAAATTTAAAGTGTTTTTCTACAGCGTGAACAAATACTGCTAGGAAGGAAACCTTCAGAAAGCCAGTATCTGGGGCTGGAGAGATGGCTTGGTGGTTAAAAGCACTTGTTGTTCTTGCACAGGACCCAGGTTCAGTTTCCAGCACCCACGTGGTTTACAGTCACCTATAAGTTCAGTTCCAGTGGCTGAAGCCCTTGTCTGGCCTCCTCAGGCACTACATGTACTGCATGCAGATGGTGTATGCTTCTAATTACATAAAATAAAAATAAAATAAATTGGCCTTTAAAAAAAAAAGCCAATGTCTGAAAGGCCACCAGCTCCAATTTACCCATAAACTTTCTGGACTAATCTTAACCTGGAATCCAGAAGCAGCAAGCACCTATTACACATTGCCCTCCACGCACAAACGTTCCCACGTCATGACGTCATTATCCTACGCCTATTATTCATAGCCAATGCTAGTTCTATGTAAACAATATGCTTTCCTTTCTCAGATTTTCATTATAAAAATGCTCTTAGCTGTCTTGTTGCTGGTAATTACAGAACGTGTCCTGGGACCTGGTCCTTTTCTGGCTAGCACGCATATGGCTCAGCAAACCCTTTATTTCAGAGAATGCTTGTTCACAAAACTTGCTGAGCACTAGACATGGAGAAGAGCAGCTATTTGGGTATCTCACAATCCAGTCAAATTGACAGATCAAATTGTCACAGTGGACTAAGCATTTTACAGTCCTCACTTAAGCCTGCAAAGCAGCTATTATCCTCATTTTACAGGAAGGGAAACCATGGCTCTTCATTTCCCCAAGGTCAGCAGAATAAATGTTAGCGATACAACCAGAATCCAGATCTGAAGCCCAGGGCTCATCCACCTAACCACTAGCTACCAGCTGACCTTTAAGACAAATCCTGTATTAAAGAGGAACAAGTGAGCCAGAAGTTGTCAATCCACTTCCTACATTCCCTGCAGTCAGTAAAGCAGAGGTAGGCCATCTGGTTACAGGTGCTATTCTAATGCATACTCTGACCACAAGCTCCAGATTAAGAACTAATCTGAGGCCGGGCGGTGGTGGCGTACACCTTTAATCCCAGCACTCGGGAGGCAGAGCCAGGCGGATCTCTGTGAGTTCGAGGCCAGCCTGGGCTACCAAATGAGTTCCAGGAAAGGCGCAAAGCTACACAGAGAAACCCTGTCTCGAAAAACCAAAAAAAAAAAAAAAAAAAGAACTAATCTGAGGGCACAAGGAGAAGCCTTTCTTTTTTTTCCACCTTGTAAAGCAATACAAGATCCTGGAGGAAAATTTGCAAAATTAAAAAAATGCAATTATTCAGAAAATTAAAAATAGAATTAATTGAATGATTATGCTATTGCACTTCTAGGCACAGATCACAGAAAAAACAGAAGCAGAGACTTGAGTGAGGTATTTTGTACACTTATGTCCATGGCAGCACTGTCTAATAGTATGAGCAAATCTAGTGTCCACAAACATAGCTGAAAATGAAGACCAGGTGTACAATGGGGCTGTTCAGCCTTAGGTAAGAAATTGTAATGCATGAGTACTGCGATTCCAATTAAAGTCCTTCGTCAAATTCATACAGATGAAGTAGGAGGTAACTGCCAGGGGGCTGTGGAAAGTGATACTGGGGAACTGTGTTTTTCTGTGTGGGGATGTGTACCTGTTGATGAGCATTGTCCTCTATCACTCTTAAGCTCATATTTTGAGAAGAGGTCTCTCTTGAACCCGAAAACCACTGATTGGTTAGATTAGTTGGCCAGTGAGTCCTGGATCCACCTGTCTCCATCCTACCCGTTACTCAGTGCTGGGGTTATATTTCCCAGCATGTGGGTGCTGGGAAATGCTGGTACATCCAGCATTTCACTCACTAAGCCATCTTGAAGCCTGATACTGGGGAACTGTTTAATAGTGGTAATGGCAATGAAACAGTTTGGTTAAACTTAAGCCAAGAACCATGCATTTAAATGTTAAATTTGTTATGCATATTTTACCATGACAGAAAAAAAAAACCCATAATGCATTGGGGGGAAATTGTTCTTGAGTCTCAGTGCAATACTATTGACACACTTTAAATTGTTTTTTCTATTATTAGCCTTGTGATAGGTATGCATTACAGGAACATGTTTTTTTGGACAATTACAAAACCCAAGGCAGTCATTTTAAGTTACTCTATCAGAGGTGGAATCCTGGTGTCATTACTGTCCATGATATAACCTGGTAGATAAGAAACTCCCGGGACACCTGGATCTCACAGGATACCATCATGGGGACTCTCGGTTAATGGGGGCCTTTGTATCCTGACTATCTCCTACTGATGACGGATCATTGGGGTTATTCACATTTCTAAATTTCTCTGGCAAAGGCTTCCTTACTTCCAGGGCAGCTCATTCTGGTTTGGGAATCAAACACCTCATTTGCTGACGTTATTTTACAGAGAAAAAGGAGAACCACGGAGCTTATTGGCAGGAAGTTAATGTTTTCCCTAGTTAATGATCTTTCTCAATAACCTTTACAAGGAGCTGCAAGTCTGTGCAAGACTCTGGGATAAACCTGACTGGTAGACTTTTATCTGATACAGGTTTTAATCATCAGGATATTCCTTGCAAAAAATCTGGCTTCTCTTGAAATCTGAAACTTTGGACCAGAACTTTAGGCACAAGTGGTGGCAGAGGAGGAGAACTCTCGATAACTTGCCGGAATCCCCTTCCTCCTGTTCTATTCTTTTCAAACAATTCTTTTTTTTTTTTTTTTTGGTTTTTCGAGACAGGGTCTCTCCGTGTAGCTTTGCGCCTTTCCTGGAGCTCACTCTGTAGCCCAGGCTGGCCTCGAACTCACAAAGATCCGCCTGGCTCTGCCTCCCGAGTGCTGGGATTAAAGGCGTGCGCCACCACCGCCCGGCTCAAACAATTCTTTTAACGACACCATGGGCCCGCGGCAGCAAAGTCTTGTCTACTTGGAACTTTGTTAGGGAGATGGCGCGGGACCGGCCCCTAGTTGGCAGCTGCACCGGGACCCCTCCCCGCGGTGTCGCGGATCGCTAGGGCCTGCGTGCAACTCCGCAGGCCGGTGTCCTAGACCCGACACCTACCTCGCGGGCTAAGAGGTAGGACCGAATCTCCCGGTTCCAGCCGGAGCTGCGGAGCACTGACAACCGGGAGCCGCCCCTCACCCAGCAGCCAGCGGTCCCTGCCTTCTTACCTCAGGCGCCTGGGCCGCCCGCCCACATCTGGCTGCGCACGCGCACAGGCCACTAGGCGCCGGCGGAAGGAGCGCAGCGGGATGGGCCAAACCACTGCGCACAGAGGGGGAGATCTGTGGAGAATGAGGGGGGCGGGAGGATGGAGGGAAGAAAAGAAGGTCAGAACATGACACCAAGCTGGAGATAAGACCGTCAGATTAGTTCTGTGGGACTCACCCGGGGCGCTCTCTGGGTCGTGCAGACTCCGCGGCGAACTTCTTGGTACTATCTACCCCTAGTCTGACAAGAGAGAGCCCGGAAGGAGAGGGGCGGGACTTGCGCAGGCGCAGTGTGACCGGCAACATGGCATCCAAAGCTAAGAGGCGAGCGGTGGGAAATGGGGTTCAGCTGCCGCTGGGAGCAAAGGGCCAGCGCGAGGAGGAAGAAGAGGATGAGGTGGAGGATGAGGAAGAAGACGATGAAGATAGTGACGAAGAAGAGGATGAAGAGATCGTGGACGAGGTGAGGCACACGTGACCGTATTTTGGGTGTAGATCTGAGAGGGGAAAAAAAACCATTCTGGCAACCGAAGCGGTGGGAACTGTGGTTCAGGAGCTGAACCGGACGTGGCACACTTTTGCTCAGGTTCTCCCCTCAGGCTTTTCTACACATTACTCCCTGAAGCCCTTCCCGGCTGAGTTGTTTCCCCCAGAAGCCCACCAATCTCACACACACTTACCTTCAGTGGCCCCAAGTCGTTACTAGGCCAGCAGAGACCTGCGAAGTTTCTTCTCTCCCCTCCCTGCAGCAGCTCTCCTCCACCTTCTACACAGGCACGCTCACGCTGGCCCTCTGTAGTTTCTTAAAGGCCACCTGCTCTGTCCTATACCCTCTTCAAATGCTCTTCGTCCTGCATAGTTTCCCCTTCTTTATAGACGTCTCAGCTACACCGTATTTCCTGCCTCCCCGGGACAGCCAACCTGGTCAGATTGTTTGGTTTTGTGGCCTCACAGAACTGATGTCCTTTCTTCAGACTTTTTTTTTTTTTTTTTCCCCTGGAGCTGAGGACCGAACCCAGGGCCTTGCGCTTGCTAGGCAAGTGCTCTACCACTGAGCTGAATCTCCAACCCCCTTCAGACTTCTTATTACCCACTTTTCAGTGGCTTAAGCACTTCTTTCTAGGTGAATAATTAGGGATTGAATGATTGTTCAAGACAGTTGCAGTCTCAGTAGGTACTTCAGGCTTGACTGTCCAGCGCAGGGTTTGTAACTTATCCCTCTCTTCATCATTTCTGTAATAGTTCCCCAATTCTGTTAACTTTAATTATGCTTCCTTTCTCACCCCTCACCCAATCCATCAGTAAATTCTGTTAGCTTTTCCTTCAGTATCCAGGCACAGCTTATCATATTCTAGTTCACAACTCCATCGATCTCTTGCCTGGTTACTATAAAGGTTTTCCTTTTTTATTTTTTTTAGATGAAATTAAGTCTGAGATAACCACGGTGAAATCACATGTAATTTTATTTTACTATTTTTGAAGTGCTGAGAATCAAAGCCAGGATACTGTGCATGCTAGGCAAGCACTTTACCACTGAGCCACACTCCCAGCTCCCTGTAATAGTTCTTCACTGTCTTGCCTTTCCATTCTCATCCTTCTACCATCTGTACTCCATTTACTGCCAGAGAGATCTGGTTGGCCTATGCTACTCTCCCTCATTGAATGCTCCGATGGCTTCCTATTTCTTTCTTTTTTCCAAGACAGGGTTTCTCTGTAGTTTTGGTGCCTGTCCTGGATCTCACTCTGTAGACCAGGTTGGCCTTACAGAGATCTGCCTGGCTCTGCCTCCCAAGTGCTGGGATTAAAGGCCACCACTGCCCGGCTGGCTTCCTATTTCTTTTATAGAACAGTCCTAAATCCTGTGGGAGGAGGGATTGCCTCCATCACATTGGCCTGTGTGCTTGTCAGTGGCCATTTGCTTAATTAATGATTGATGGGGAAGAGTCCAGCCCACTATGAGTGATGCCACCCCTGGTCCTGGGTGGATAAACAAGCCAGTAAACAGTGGTCTCTGTGGTCTGCTTCAGTCAGTTCCGGCCTTTAGTTCCTGTCCTGACTTCCCTCCATGAGGAACAATTACCTGGACGTGTAAGATAAAAGAAATCCTTTCCTTCCCAAGTTGATTTTGGTCATGCTGTTTATCAGAGCAACAGAAAGAATGTCAGCGTTGATAATAGTGTAGCAGTATAAGCACGTACATACTCTGTTGGTGGGAGTGTGTTGGTGCACTCTCTTTGGAGGGTAATTTGAGGGTATTTATCAAAATTTAAAGTGCATATAACTCCTGACTCAATAACTTGTAAGACTTTACCCTCTAGAAATTGACAGTAATAATAATAATGAGACTAAATATACCCCCAGGCTCTGCATTATGTATTAATTCATTTAATTCTTGTATCAGTGCCATGAACTTAGGAATTATCACTGTTTTACAAGTGGGACCACACAGCAAGTTCAGGGGAAATGTGTATATATAATTATGTGGAGGAAAAAAGAAACAAGGTGTGGGTGGGGGCGGGGGCAGAGATCCATCAGCTTGTGTGTGTGTGTGTGTGTGTGTGTGTGTGTGTGTGTGTGTGTGTTATTTGACAGTCACTTTAGGAGAATAGGAATATGATGCTAAGGCTAGGAAAAGGGTTTCTCACTCAGACCTTAGCAGTCAGGGTAGCTTTTGTCCCTCACATATGCCTATAAATTTCTTTATGTGTATGTGTCTTTGGCCTGCATCTACATGCATGCTGTGCCCACAGAGGCCATAGACGGCGTCAGATCCCCAGGGCTGGAGTTACAGATGGTTGTGAGCATCCATGTAGATGGCTGAGAATCAAACCTGGATCCTCAGGAAGAGCAGCCAGTGCTCTTAATTGCTGAGCCATCTCTCCAGCCCAGAGAGGAAATGGTTAGAGCTTTTAGGGCAGGTCTCCATTCTGAAATCCTTAGTGAGTATTTCTTCCTTTAATTGAAGAAGGCTTTCATTTTCTGATACATTTATTCACCCACAATTAATTTCTCTGATGTAAAAGCCCATGAGAATTATCTTGGAAGATCAGAATCAATCTCAAATCTTTTTAAAAAGATGTATCAAGAGTGAAGGAATGTGCATAATTCAGGTCCAGCCTAACTTAAAGGACAAAGTGAATTAGCTGGCTTTTCCTCTTAGATTCTGTTGCTGGCTGCTTATCAGAGGTTAGGGGACTGAGAGACATGTGCCCTTTTTAAGTCTCGTGGCTCCACCATAATTTCTCCTGCCTTAGGCCTTGTATTGCTGTCCCCCGTGCCAGGAAATCTCTTCCCCTTTTCTCATTTTTTTTTTCTTTTTTAAATGTGTTCTGGGTATCTCTGTGAACATGCCAGCTCCCCTGGAACTGGAGCTATAGACAATTGTGAATTGCCATGTGCGTGCTGGGAATTGAACTCAGGATCTCTGGAAGAGTAGCCAGTGCTCTTAACTGCTGAGCCATTTCTCTAGCCCCCTCATGTCACTTTTTAAAGCAAGCTTTTCTTGACTTTCTGATTTCCTAGTTTTAAGCTGTAACAACACAGTATATCTTTTTAAATATGTATGTGTATATATATATATATATGTATTTCAATTACATTTATTTGTATGTGTATGTGCCATAGTCACATGTGTAAATGTCAGAGGGCAACTGCAGGAGTGGGTTCTCTTACTCTACCATGTAGGTCATGAGGAAGGAATTCTGGTTGTCAGGCTTGGTGGTGAGTGCCTTTACCCCTGAGCTATCTCACCATCACCCCCATTTCCTTTTTTACAAGTTCATTTACTACAGCACTCCCGAGTGTGTGTGTGTGTGTGTGTGTGTGTGTGCGCGCGCGCGCCTGCCACAGTACACGTGTGGAAATCAGAAGACAGTTTGCAGAAACCAGTTCTCTCTTTCCACCATCTCAATCCAGGGAATTGAACTCATGCAGTCAGGCTTGGCAGTGAGTGCCTTTACCTGCTGCACTCTCCAGCCCATCCTCCTCTTTTTAATGGCACATACAGTTGCAACTTTAGACTTACTTTCTGTTGCCTGTGTCTGTTCCAGAAGAGCAGAGTCATTCACATCTGCTTTGCTCACCATTTTCATCTCCTACTTTTTATTTATCTAGAGGCATGGGCTTGCTATGTCACTTTGTTTGACCTTGAACTCACATTGTAACCCACCCTTACCTTGAATTCCCTATCTCCCTGCCTCAGCCTATTTAGTGCTGGGATCACAGGCCTGTGCCACCAGGCATGGATTCACCATTTCCTCTCAAGTGCTTGGTACCTGCTGTTACTTAGTAAATATTTGCTAAGTGAACAAAGTATAGCCTCACATCAATGAGTAAATTAAACTCTGGGCAATTCCAGGGACTTGAAGTGATCTTGTCTTTATGAATGCTTTTGAAGCCAGGTGAACGACCATTTATTTCTTCTTTGTGGTTTGTAATATGTACAGATAGCAATCTGGAAGTATTTACCTATTTTTTTCCTTTTTCTTTGAGAAAGAGTCTCCCTGTGAAGAACAGGATGACTTGAAAATTGGGATGTTCTTGCACCCCTCCCCCAAACCAGCGAGTTGGCATTGCAGGCCTGTAGTACCATCCTGATTTTAGGTTTGCCTGTTTCAGGCCTGACAGTGATAGTTGTTTAGGTAACATTCCTCACTCTCCCTTCACTGTTATGAAACAACGTCTTGCTATGTAGCATAGGCTTGTCTCAGATTATTGATTTTCCTTCCTATATCTCCCAAGTTCTGCTTTGCACCACCACGTTAGACTAACATTTCATGTTTTTCTCAACCCCAACTCCCTGAAACATTTTCTGCAGATAGAGAGCAGACCTAAAAGAATGGAAACTGAGGGAAAGGAAAAATTTGCAAAATGGAAGTACTACCTGCATCATTTCTAAATCTATGATGATCTGTTTCACCTACTATTACAGGAAGTGAATATTGAATTTGAAGCTTATTCCATCTCAGATAATGATTATGGCGGCATTAAGAAATTACTGCAACAGGTACGGTCTCTCCAGAATCCCCATGCCTGTCTTCTGCACTTTGCTGAAGGAGTCTCTCCTTTTCAGGGTGAATGGCTCTTTGTGCCTCTTCTCTTGGCCCCGCCCCTGGTTACTGTGTTTAAGTTTGCCGTGTCCTGGAATGCTTCCCTTTTCATGTGCTCACTGCCTGAGATACTAGTCTCTTCCTTATAATCCACATCCAAACTTTGTGGGGGGAAAACAAAACTTTTTTTTTTTTTTTTTTAAATAAGGGAGGAAGAGTTTGGCTTACAGTTCAGAGGGGATGCTGTCCACTGTGGCAGGGAAGGCAGGGCAATTAGGGCCAGAGGCCAGCCTCACATAGCATCAGCAGTTCAGAAGCAGAGCATCAATCCTTATATAACATCCACGTAACTGCACCTGCTGGTGCCGCACAGTCCACATTGCTGCCTGTACTCTGCCTTTACCTCAAATATCATGGCCTGTGTTTATCTTCTTCCCATACCTGTTTGCTAAATGCTACTGGCTGTGTCCTTTCTGAAATTTCTTCAACTCTGGATTTTTGTTTTCCTCCTGGTGTTACTTTTCTCAGCCATCTTGATCAGGTCATTACATTTTATTGTTGTGGTTTAGATATCAGAATCAAAGGGTTACTAGAAACTTTGCTTTGATCTTTATTTAAAATATTTCTTTTTCTCCTTTAAGCTTTTCCTAAAAGCTCCTGTGAACACTGGAGAGCTAACGGATCTCTTGATTCAACAGAACCACATTGGGAGTGTGATTAAGGTAAGCGGGTGATTGGCACTGTGGGTTCTTTGTCCTCTTCAGCTCCAACTGAAAGAGGAACTAGGAGGACTGCCCACAGGCCTGCAGTGGTCCAGGATGTTAGTGTGCAGGAATCTAGGCACAGTGTAGGGAGGGGAGAAGAGGGCTGACTTAGAAGATACTTGGGAGGTGAAATATGATATGGCTTAGTGTACTCGGTTCTGAGTAACAGAGAAAATAGTCAAGGATGACTCCCAAATTTCTGCTAGAGCAAGGAGGTTAGCAGACATAGAAGATAGGTTGAGAGGATGAACGCATCATGGGGTTTGTACACTTTGAGTTTGGGGTGCCTGGATGTGTATGTGAGGTACTGAGCAGCAGCTGGAGCCTTGAGTTTTCAGCAGATGTGATTGGGATTGCCAAGGGAAGGCAGAGGACAGACACCCTGGTTATGCCAGCCGTGCTTGTCTGAGCCAAATCAGTGGCAGAGACATTCGAGGAACTGATAGGAATGGCTGCAGCAGGAAGGGGAAAGCAGTGCCTGGGTTCATAGAAGCCAGGGAGGGGTATTTAAGGAAGGAATTGTCTAGTAGGGCTAGAGAGCCGAAGGAAGTGAGGAGCCGGCATGGACCTGGCTCTGCTACTTGTCAACTGGGGCTCTTTTGGTTTCCTCTTGCTGTATTACAAATAACTCCACCGCTTAGAATTATCACAGGCATCTGTTTGGGTTGTGGACCTGCCATTTGGACAGAGGTCAGATTCATCTCAGTTCCTCTTGCTTTGTGTTCTATGTGCCGAGCAGGCTCTGGAGTAGGGGCATTATCACATGGGTCTTGGCACAGTTGCTGAGGGTCTTCTGAAGTACAGGGAAATTGTCGGATATAGATAGTGGAAGACCAGGGCTGGCTCATGAATTACTTTCTCATTCTCCATTTGTGTTATTGAGTTTCGATTAATTTAAGACATCTTGCCAGCTGGGCAGTGGTGGCGCATGCCTTTAATCCCAGCACATGGCAGACAGAGGCAGGCGGATCTCTGTGAGTTCGAGGTCAACCTGTTCTATCGAGCAAGTTCCAGGACAGCCAGGGCTACACAAAGAAACCTTGTCTTGGGAAAAAAAAAAAAAAGGAAAAGAAAAGAAACTCCAAGAATCTTGTATAGAGAGAGCAGGATGAGGTCACTCAGAATGTGAAGGAGGAACAGGTCAGTCAGGAGGTAAAGTGATATGAATGCTGCCACATGGCTTTCAGGATGCAGTGCTTTGGGAGCAGACAGAAGAAAAACAAGCTTTGGTTTTGAAAAGTGAAAAATTAGTGTTATACTTCTTCCCAACCAAATAATGTAAAATTCAAGCACTCTCGTAAAACAGCAGACGGATGTTTCAGAAGACAGCGGTGATGACATGGATGAAGATGAGATCTTCGGCTTCATAAGCCTTTTCAATTTAACGGAAAGAAAGGTTAGTTTCCCTGGGTGTAGTTGAAGCCTTGAATCTGTGGTCAAGATGGAGTCTTCTATGTGAGAATATGATATTAACTATCAGGGTATGTGCTATTTATTTCTCTGCTTCTTTTTCAGCGTGGCAGTGTTTTGTTTGGAATCATTTGTATCCAGCTTAAAGCTGATTGCTCCTGCTGGCACAGTCACCAAGCATTTTAGTGGCTGGGGTTGAGATGTTGGTGCTGATACAGGATCTGTTTGCAGGGTCTCTGCAGCTGGTCTCTTTGCTCCTAGTACAGTGTAGATACAGAGGCCTTGTTCAGCAGCTTCCAAAGTTTGGGGTGGGCCCTTAGCATGCACTTGTGTTCCATCATCTCTCTTTATTGACTCAATAATGAGTTCTAATAAAAACTATGACAGCTCTTTATTCTTCAAAAAAGGTGCAGCCCACAGTCAATCTTCAGTTTTCAAAGGAATGTTCCAGTTAATTTCCAACTGTTTCTGTTAGATGGAGTAGAATTGCTATTCCAGTGTGTGAATGTTAATTATAAACTTGATTTACCACCAATCATGGGATGGTAATTAGGTGTAGTTACTTTTGGGGAATTCTCCAGCAGTCAATACTGAGGAAACATCAGGGTTTTTAAAGGCAATGGGAGGAAACCCTCTACTTGTGAGGTGAAAAGAAGCCTTCTCTTTACTTTCTAGGGTACGCAGTGTGCTGAACAAATTAAAGAGTTGGTCCTAAGCTTCTGTGAGAAGAACTGTGCAAAGAGCATGGTTGAACAGCTGGACAAGCTTTTGAGTGACACCAGCAAGCCTGTGGGCCTTCTGCTAAGTGAACGATTCATTAACGTCCCTCCACAGATTGCTCTGCCGATGCACCAGCAGCTTCAGTAAGAGACCTGGACACTGCCTTCAGTCAGTTCACCCAAGTAGATTCAGAAGTGTAACTTGTGTGAAGCATGTGTAGGTTGGTACAAAATGTCCAGCCTGGGTTGTGCAGATTCCGAGCGAGGGGAGTGGAATATATACGAGGGGCACTCATTTCTAGCATTCAGCCCCTTGAACAGTTTTGATGATTGATGGTAGTAATTGTGATATTTTCAAAAATTCAGATGGTAGAAAAGTTGAATTTTCAAGACCTTTTACATTTGACTGACAGTTTCCACATTCACAGATTTCTGTAATTTCAACAAAACATTGAATACTAACAAAACCAGAATCAAACTCCTACCTTGTGTTTTGACTAATGAAACATCCTTCACTGGCTCTCCTTCTTGGTCTTCTGTTGTTCCTTAATGCAGGAGAACAACAACATTGAGACAACTAAGTGAACTAAGGACCATATGTCTGTGCTTTGACTCCCAGGTTAAAGTGGAGACAGAGTACCCTAGCTCTGGTATGGTCTCCCTCACGGAGCACCTCCCTGTGTCCATGTGCCCCATGCTCCCTCTTGCAACCTCTGCTGCAGCTCAGACTGCTCCTGTATCCTAAATGGTTCTATGTATCTTTGGTTTCTGTAAGCAGCTGGGGCTCCTGCTTATTTGGCCTCACAGGGGCTTGATCTGCTTTCTGCTGATTTTGTGTTGGAGCTAAAGTAGACTGTTCTGAATTTATTAGTTTTGTTTAAAGGCAGTCAGTCAATTATAGAAGGAGAAAAATTTCATTGCCATTTCATTGATGATTCTAGTATTTAGGGTATCCGTAGCTGTGCAGTTACTGCAGTGTCAGAAGTCAGCCCAGACTGGTGATGCAGCTTGTGTAGTCACATGCTCTAGTACCATCTGCTGTGCCTGGATGCATTTGAATTTTGCAATTAAATGTTGATTGTTTAAAGAATGCAGGTTCTTATCTATTTTTAAATTTGCACAAAACAGTGATATTGAGGGAATCTGAGATCAGCTGTTGTGGGTATGTGTCTTTCTGAACTCAGGTTCTTCACTGTTTACTGCAAAACCCAGTGTCATCACATGCTTCAGTATAGCCAGTAGCATGTGAGAAGAATGTCCAGCCTGTGTTCAGCAGAGCCCCGAGAGGGTGCTGTGTCGGTTTCCTTTGGGCTCTAAACAGATTTAACCCAGCAGTAACCAGTATGTGTGTGGATGCTTGTAGGAAAGAACTAGCTGAGGCACAAAGAGCCAATAAGCCATGCGGAAAGTGCCACTTCTATCTGCTGATTAGTAAGACATTTGTGGAAGCAGGGAAATCCGGTTCCAAAAAGAGGCGGGACGGCCTTCAGCAGGAAGCCTTGATGTTCGCAAATGCAGAGGAAGAGTTTTTCTATGAGGTAAGGATGGCCTGCTCATCTCTCTGTTAGCTGTCAGTAGAATTTCCTTGAAAATAAGACTTATCCACAGGATTTATGCCAAAGTCCTGCTTTTCTCTGTGGTCTCTGGCTATTGGCTGACCCACTGTCTGGTACATGGTGCACACACAAAGGCTTCTTCCCATTACACTGTGTAGGTGGTGAGGGTGAGGTGGTAGGCACTTAGAGTGTTTTTACAGTGATGTTCCAGCCACATTTGCATGTTTAGTTCTAAGAAGTTGCCCATGTGCAAATGTGGATGAGTGAAGGTGATCACAGCTGTTCTGTGCCCTTAGATCTGGATATCATCCTGCTGGTGGATCTCTAGCACTTTCTATATTGGTGGCTCATACTGTGATGGGCAGCCAAATCCCAGACAGTATTCCTCTATTCTTTCTTACATGGCCCTCTATGGAAATCTTGAAATTTTATCTCTTAGGGGTAACATTTTCCTTAATTGGATGATAACACAATTTTAAAATGTATATGTGTATGTATGTGCAGATGCCTAAGTGCCATGGCATGCTTGTGGAGGTCATCTTCCACCTTGCTGAGATAAGGTGCAATGAGGTAGGTCTCATTGCAGATGCTGTGCTGAGCAGCCTTGTCTGCCTCCCAGGGGTGTTGGGACACCTCTGCATCCATTGTGTAGGTGTTTTCTAGGGATCAGACATGCAAAGCTAGGATACTGACCCTTTGGGCCATCCCCACTTACTGAAGCAGTAGAAATTCAGCTCTGCCTTTGTTTTACAAGAAGTAGATAGCAAAATGGGGTTAGGGAGAGTCAGTGGTATGCAAGTGCAAGGACCTGGCTTAGAATCCCTAACACCCACATGAAAAAGCGAGACATGCACAGAGACAGGAGAATCCTGAGAGCTCACTGGTCAGCTTCCTGCTCAGTGGTGCACTCTGTCTCAAGACAGTACAGTCAACCTGTAAGGACACCCAATGTCTTCTTTTGGCCTCTACTCAGACACATATCCACATGCTTACATGCATGTACCACATGCAGGAAAAAAGCCAGCAAAAATGTATTTTTACAAATGGAGACAATTTCAAGGAAGTCTATGGGATTTCAGCATGCTCTGGCTATGCAAGCACCATGCTGACACAGTGTCCCCAAGCTAAGGAAACTGCCAGGCATATGAAGGTCAGCATTTGAGGACAGTTCTAAGTTTCACTTACCTGTCACAGTATTATCTTAACAATCAAGTGATCATGAAAGTGACTTTGGAATAGAAACAATATCACCTCTATCACTTGACTGCCTGCTCCTGCCTTGGAAATGGCACACCTTAATCCGTGATCCTCCTGTGGGTTGAAATTTGTTTCGGGTTTCATAATTTTCCCCAAGTGTCCATTGGAACTTACTTTATTCAGAGTGTTGCTTCCTTCCACTGTTTTTCTTATTTGCATGTATACCAGACAGTATGCTTTATTGTGGGTTAAGTGAGCTCTGCCTTTGAGTTGCTACATTTGCCTTGTCTCCTCTTTTGCTGCAGAAGGCAGTCCTCAAGTTCAGCTACTCGGTGCAGGAGGAGAGCGACACTTGTCTGGGAGGCAGATGGTCCTTTGATGATGTGCCAATGAAGCCCTTACGAACTGTGATGTTAATCCCAGATGACAAGATGGGTGAAATCATGGAAAAACTGAAAGACCATCTATCTGTCTAGTCCATTTCCCCCGGACAGTGATGGACTTGTTTATGTATAATTACCAAGAAACCCACTGGAGAGATACTGAAAAACTCATTATTTTATTCAGATTCAAGTCCTCTACAAAAAGTAGGGTTCTGTTCCATGTGTCCGTGACACATTTACATTTCTTTTTTAAATTTTGGTCAAATTAAAAATGATTGGTTAAAAACTTCCAATAAGAAAACGATGGAATAGTAATTTTAAGAACTTAATAAAAACTATTTTTTTAATTTTAAAATCATACTTGAAGTGTTAATGTCCAGGACTGTCCTGGCTCCAGCAGCCCACTGCCAGTCTCCCCTTAGTGTCCTTATTGCACTCTGTCTTGGAGAGGTCACTGGATCATGCATCTCTGCTCAGTAGCATCAGGGCACTTCTCACACACATCCTGGTCCTTTTTCACAGCTGTGGTGGGTAGGTGGCATGAGGCTTGCTGTAGGATGTCCTTGCTTTCACTAGGAGGCAGGTTACTGAAATAGTACTGTGGCACCAGCTGCATAAATCTGTTCATTGAAAACAAACAATATGAGAGCAGGGGACTGGCAGACATTAGGAGTGTGTAAGTCTGCCCCAGCCCCAGAGGATACGTGTAGACCTGGTATTTCATTTGAAGACCTGGTACCTTGTTCTGCCTCTGTAGATAACAACACTGGTTTTAGTTCAGTCAATCTCACTGCACTTCCCAATGTTCCTTCTCTATTACGAGGCCATCACGAGGGGGATCAGAGCATATGCTTGGAGAGAGCTTTGGGTAAGCAACAGCAGAGCGTCGTTGCCTCTTAACCTCAGTAATACTGAATCCATTCGTGTGAGCTGTGACCTTGAATACCACGAGGTGCCTTTAGACTAAGTCTGCAGTCATCTCCGAGAGTCTCTGGCCTCACTGTTGCCCTTCCTGTCCTTTCTCCACTTAGCAGCTATACAGAGATCTTTATAGCATAGAGAGGCCTTCCTCTTGTTTAAAACACCAATTACTGTGCATTGCACTGGGGATAACATCCGAACCCTTCTGTGGCCTACAAAGCCCTACACCCTCTGGGAACTGCCTGTCTCTTCAGCCTCACCTTCCCTCCCCTGAGTCACCCCCTCACCTCCAGCTCCGGCCAGTGGCTTATCTATTCCTAAAAGCTGGCTGAGTCCATTCTGCACGGCCAGTGCATTGGTGGTTCTCTCTTGCATGGTTCTGGATGACACCATGCTGTTTTTTATATTTCTCCCTAAGCTGTAATCTCAGGCAGGCATGCGTCTTAGGTGTCGTCCATGTAAAGACAGGCACCAGGAAAAAATCTCCTAACTGAGAATGAAATAATGCAATGTGTGCTTCATTTCTACAAAGGTGAACTAAAAAGAAAGCCCTTCCTTCTCAATTAGACTTACAGTTCAGGGGAGACTGCCGAGGTCACCCTGATGTAGTTGTTCTCGGATATGCTGAACTGGTGGAAGAGGACCCACTCGGGCATCTTCTTGGTGATGGAGTAGCTTGAGAGTGGATGCAGCTGAGCAACCTGCTTGTGTGTGAGCATTAAGTAGTTACCAGACCCATCAACATCCCGAGCAATCTAAAAGGTTCAAAGAAAAAAGAAATGTTTGATACACAAACATTTTAGTTGAAAAATTTTATACAGAACAGCTAAAACTAAAATTTGTCACCCATGTTTCCTGTTTTCAGATAATAGAAAATAAATCACAATGACTTTTGTTGTGATATTGCTTGTACTCTTAATAAACCTTGCCTGAAGATTAGAGGACAGTTAGCCATAGAGGTCAGGCAGTGGTGGCACACACCTTTAATTCTAGCACTCGGGAGGCAGAGATCCATCTGGATTTCCTTGAGTTCAAGGCCACAGTGGGCTACATGAGATTAATCCAGTCTAAAAGAGAAACAGAGCCAGGCAGTGGTGGCACACACCTTTAATCCCAGCACTAGGAAGGTTGACACAGGAAGTGATATGGCTGGGTAGAGGAAGGAATATAAGGCAGGAGGAGAGAGGAATTTGCGTATTCAGGCTGAGGAGTTGGTGAGGTAAGAGGTGGTGGCTGTGGATTCGTGCAATAGACTTTTGTCTTACCCCTTGAGATAGTGATGCTGTTAGCTTCAGCACCTTAGGGTAAAGTAAATGTTGGGGTCATGAAATAAAACATAGAGTACCATCAGCTCTGCCATGAACTGTCCATGCTACCAAGGCTTTATGCCTGGTGTTTAGCTCAGTTCATCCTTACTGTATAACCTACTTTTCCTCACAGATGAAGAGATCTATACTGACTCATCTATCTCTCCATTAAGACTGCTCATTGGGGTACAGTGTTGCCAGTTCTGATCTGAAAAACATACTTACTTCTGTCATGGACATTAATTAGCCTCTCGATGGACATGAAAGAAACAACCGAGGCAGTACTTTGACTCACTGGGCATTCAGATCACTAGTAAAAGGGAAAGAGGAGCTGTGGTGTCTACTTCCCTCTCTAGAGAAAAAGATCCATCCCCCTGGACAAAATTAACAGAGTATTCTGGCATGAGAAGTGTGCTTAAATACCAAATCTTAAACAACATCTTTTTAGTGTTATTTTAAAAGTTAAGGTCAGTAAAACCATCACCTAGGTGAGATTGCTAGCTGAATCTCCCATGTATGCGGAACTCACTCCACACATACCAAAGCAGCTCTGCTCCTGCTTACCTGCATAAAGTAGCCAGAAAGCAGCGCTTTCTTGATGTTCAGACTATTTTCCTTGGAGCCAAAGGCAGGCTCTGCGTAGGGAAGCTCGATCCGCTTGATAATTTCTAAGAGTTCTGCTCGGATAACATCTGCCATCCTGAGAGCAGAACAGTTGAGGAAGTAATCTTGACACCATTTCTCCACACAGTCTAGAGGGAGAACAAGAGGCCACTCAGAAATGATGTGTTAGTCTTCTTTAAGCTCTATTGAAGGTCACATGAATGAGTGCAGGAAGGCAGCTAGGATAGGGCTCTCCATTGGCTGTTGGACCAGCCACACCTGTAGCAGCTGCTGAGGTTCTGTGAACCCAGCATACTGGAGACTGGGGCACACTGGAGACCGCATTAGCATCTGCACTTGTGTCTCTGTACAGCAAGGATGTATACAGCTAGAGACCCAAAGCTAGAGGGGAGCTGTTAGCGTCTACCCCTCTGATCGTCCCATACTTCATCTAGTAAGGCCCTACCAGGCTGACCTGGGAGTTCATTATGTCACACTTGAGCTCCTTGTCTACCCTGGGTGCCACTTTCTTGTAATCCAAATGTACTAGTCTGATTTTGTTTCAAGGTACTTTCTTGGCATCTGCAACTGCATCTTGACTGAAGAATGCAGATGACCTTGGCCCAGTGGACATGAGACCCTCATCTACCTGTCCACTTGTCCCACTCAGAGCAGCAGGAGTACGTACTTGGTCGGACACCATCACCCAGCCTGGTTCGCAAAAGCTGACCACAGTCCCTCCAGTCTATTTAGGAACAATGACCCCTGCTCCTGACATGATCCTACTGCCTTGCAAACTGACCTCAAGATTTTTCCACATCATTTCAAATATTTTTCACATTATTTTCTGGACCAAAGGAAGTAGAGGCTGGTCTGTGGGAAGCAGAAGAGCCTTCTGTGGGAAAGGGAGCTGATCCAGTTCTAACCCCTGCCCTCTCTGTCCCCTGCCCTGCAAGAGGTGATGCCAGCTTCCCCAGCAGTGGGCCTCTTCTGTGACACTATGGTATCCACTGCAGTTCAGGGACACCGAGGGCACCAGGGGTGTCTGCTCCCCCCCCACCCCCCCACTCTAGTCCGTTACTGTGCTTCAGGCATGCTGCTCTGAAAGCTCCAGGGTACTAAAGCTTCCCAAACCCAGACCCCTGCTGTGACATGTTTAAGCCTCCCAGTGGCTAATGGAGCTATCGGAAAGAAGGCTAGCAAATAACAATTCAAGTCTCTGAGCCTCATTTGGGGAAGGGAGAAGGAACGGGAAGGTGGTTTCTGGGGATCATGCTCACGTACGCTCATTGGTAGAGTTCAGAGCTGTGTCTTGGTAGGCCCTGTAGACGTTGATGAGTGTAAAATGATCACCTTCAGGGTGCAAGAATGTTTTCCAGCAAGTCTCAGCAGCCTCCTCAGCACCATGAGGCACATGCAAAAAGCAGCTGGGAGCTTTAAGATGCAAGAGGTCACAGTCAGCAATGCAGAGGACACTTCACCCTGGCCCAGCGTGCCCAGAGGACCCTGTCTATGAACCCACTCCTGTCTTGGTTCTCCGAATCAATACGTTGTTCTTAATGTTCTTGTTTACTTGGAAGACAAAGAAATTGAGAGGGAGTTGTCTTAATTCTTTCTCCTTTGTGTGCATGTTGCTTTGCACATGCTCATAGTCCAGCGGAAGCAGGGTGTCAAGGGGCCCAGCGGGTCAGACACAGGATTAGGACTACGTTCCAATGCGGCACAGCATTTCGTCCATGCTGCTGTCAAAGGATGTATGAAAATAGAGGAGCCAGAATCAGTGAAGCTGGCAGGAAACACACAATCACACGGTTCTTTGGGAGGCGCTGTCTCATGACTGTTGTGGTGTTGGTGGTGGTGTTTGTACTACAGTAGTCCTTTTGGCAAGAAACCAGGCATGCCCTTTAGAACTTCTGCATTAAGGTGATTTTAAAAATCTCCTCTTGGGTTGGAGATTTAGCTCAGTGGTAGAGCGCTTAGGCAAGTGCAAGGCCCTGGTTTCGATCCTCAGCTTAAAAAAAAAAAAGTCTCCTCTTTTCAGTCTAATAAAACACTTTACCACAGGGCTGTTGTGGCACATGCCTTTAATCCCAGCACTTGGGAGACAGAGGCAGGCGGATCTCTGAGTTTGAGACCATCCCAGTCTACAAAGTGAGTTCTAGCACAGTCAGGACTACACAGAGAAACCCTGTCTTGAAAATAAAAACAAAAACAAAAACCCACTTCACTATTATCTGCAAAGTTAGGTGGATCAACCACTGTTCCTGCTGCACACTCCATTTAAATCTATACTCGGCGTGGATTCATGGTACAAAGGAAGGGTCATTAAGGAATACCTGTTACCATGGCAGCGATGGTTAACATTTCATCTACACAGTCAAATTCACAGGCTGCTAAGATAGACTTTGAGAGCTGTGGATCCAGAGGAAACTCAGACATGATGATTCCAAACTCGGAGAGATTGCCATCATTGTCCAGGGCTGCCAGGTAATCTAAATCTTCCAGTGCTTGCATCAAGCTTTCTGGGGCTAGGAAAGAGAGAAAGAAAAAAAAGAGAAAAAAAAAAAAAAAGGAATACGTTTTGCACAACTGAAATGGAGCAGTGAGTAATGATTTTTCATGTTTGTATAAAACAAGCAACCAATGAACAAAACTTGTGAAGCAAGAATGGGCCAGACACTAAGTCAGTAGATTCTGAGGGGCTGACAGGGCCCTTATGGCTGTATAGACAAGGGCCCTGACAGAGTGGCAGGCTGCTGTGCAGAGGACAGCCAGGGACTCCTTGCATTTTGATGTTGTCCTGAGGGGTCAAAGGTGACTCTGGGGATCTGAGAACTCTGCTGACCAGGCAGCAGTGCTCCAGTCATTGTGACTGGAGGGAACATACCTGGTGTTCACAGAGCATCCAGAGCAGAGTCTGATCCCACCAGCCGGCCAGCCAGTGAGCCTGCTGCAGGCTCAGAATGCTGGCTGTGTGAGCAGCCCCTGCACGAGTCTACAAAGCCAGCCCCGAGTGTACTTAAGGGAACGCAAAAATATCCATTGCTCAATAAGGCAAAACACACATGGTCTACAGCCCAGTAAACTGAGGTATGACAAGGAGAATGGGCAGAACAAAAAAGTCAGAGAAAGCAGAAACACTAGACACAGACACTTGAGGTTACTGCAAACAGATTGACTTTCCCCATCCCTCATTTCTTTTAAATAACATGGGCACCACTTCCGTGTGTGTGTGTGTGTGTGTGTGTGTGTGTGTGTGTGTGTGTGTGTGTTATAGCCACTCAATTTCCACAAAGAAGTGTAGTGGGTAGCCATTCCAGCTTTGATCTGGAAGTTCCAACCCCCATTGAGACTTCGGCAACTGTCACGCCTACAAGGCGGGGCCAAGGGAGGCGCCTGGAGACCCAAAATCTGGATGGGCCAGTGCTCTCTCTCTGTTCCGGGACCCTGAACGGTGGAGATGGGCCAAGCAGAGCTCCAGAGAACACCGCTGGACTGCAATACACCTTCCCCAGACCCTGCGACCTACCTATCCCTTAATTTGTAAGTTACGCCATTAAATAAATCTCCTTTTAACTACGTGGAGTGGCCTTAATAATTTCACCAATAAAGAAGTCCATTTAGTCTCTGACCATGTGGAACCAAGTTCTATTAAATACGCTTTTTCACCTGTTTGCTACCTGGTATCCCAGTAACGGCTACGCAGGGAAGCCAACTCCTGCTGCACCACCTAAAACCGAAGGCCTTGAGAGCCGCAGGCCAGCTTTCATCGGTCTCAGTCCTGAGATGTACGTAGTGTGTGGGAGACGGGACCCATAGGCCTAACCCAAGAAGCAACTGAACCTGCCTGTGCCTGACAGTTTTTAAGTGACTGACAGGAAAAAATGACTTATTTGCTATTTATAATTTGAACTCTGCAGCTTAGTCACAAGCTCTGGTTTGATCAGATTCCCACTGTGGTCAGGAAGCCAGGAAAGCTTTTAGAAACCACGAATGTGGTCTGGGATACACCAATGCTGTCCTGCTGCCTTGCTGGGGGAGAGCGGAGCAACTGAGTCAAGAGACCAGAAGCAGAGAGGGTGGTGCGGAGCCATCACAGGGAGCTCTGTTGGGAGTGACACCCCCACAGGGAGACAGGGCAGCCACCTATTGTTTCTGGGTTTTTTCCCCAATCAAAATCTAATACTAAGCAGAATGGCCTTCTCTTTATCCCTGGGGACTTGGGGCCTGACCACACTGGTGAACACAGAACCTTGAGAGGTTGCAGTACCAGGAAGGAAACCACAGGCTACTTAGAAAAGTAGTCCAAGACTTCCATCAGAGAGCTGTGGGTCCTCAAAGGGACCGCTGATGTGCCACAGAAGCTGCAGGCAGGAGCCTGGGGGATGCATAAACAGCAAAGAGCCCGGGAACGCTGGTCTCATCAGGGAGCACCTCAGAGACAGCACAGCTGCTGTGTGATGAGCTACAGGCCCCAGGACAACTGCCCACGAGCCTATGGCTCAACAGACAGGCTCTGTTCCCAAAGAACACCGACTACTCATTTTTGTGTCCTGAAGTTGAGCTGGCTGCACACAGTTAACAGAGGGACAGAAATGACTTCAGGACTATACTCCTGGGCTTCATGCAGAAGCTTTTCTCGTGCATTTATCATAAAGGAGGAACGGGTTAATGATCATGGATGGCGTGAGGAGCTCTAACACCGAACCCACTTGCTAATACTACGTTCTAAGACATCCCCCCCAGTACTGTCCATAAAACTATGTTTAAGAGTAGAATGGAGGCCGGGCGGTGGTGGCACACGCCTTTAATCCCAGCACTCGGGAGGCAGAGCCAGGCGGATCTCTGTGAGTTCGAGGCCAGCCTGGGCTACCAAGTGAGTTCCAGGAAAAGTGCAAAGCTACACAGAGAAACCCCGTCTCGAAAAACCAAAAAAAAAAAAAAAAAAAAAAAAGAGTAGAATGGCCCAGATGAGGGTTTTTCAATGGCAGTGTGCCCTGAATGCAAATTACGGCAGGCAGTGAATGAATGGGACCAGAGCAAGGCCTCCTCATAGCCGTGCAGAACAAGACTGCTTTATTCTGCAGGCAACTCAAGAGGAGCAGAGCAGCCTTCCTATTAGACATTCTTGTTGACGACAGCTCTGCTTTCTGTAGAATGTCACTGCACGCTCACAGGCTTCCCTTACTGTGGTTACTCAAGGTCACCTGAAGAGCTATAATCACATATCCTCACTGTTCCATGCACTCATTCGATCCAGAAGGAACCCCAAACAACCCACACATGTGCCTGCCTTTTCCTTCTACCAAGCAGCGGGGCAGGTCTGGAACAGGTTAGCTGGTGATTGGTAACAAGGCTCAAGTCCCTCTGTGGAGAGGAGCTGACTGAGCAACGGCACCAGTTATGTGAGGAGTCCAGAGTTAGGCTACGACGGCCTCCACAGTCGGTGTCCTCTGCTCTTCCAATGCATGCCCAAACACATCTATGAGAGATGGGAGGAATCCCAGGCTGGCCTCTTTCTCTTGCGGGACATCTGTCCCACACTCAAGTGCTTGGGGTGTGTGTCGGGGGTGGGGGTGTCTCTTCCAGTCAGGGCTTCTTTGCCACAAACGATTTCTGCTTACTTTTGGCCTCACTTGCTGAAATAAGTCAGAAACAATTTCCTCTCAAGCTAGCTGATATTATACAAGTTCATGTCACTATATTTATTTATATTCTCCCACAGGCAAAAGTTTTCAAATGCAGTTACCCCTGGGAACGTTAGCAGAACTCCATGGCTCTTCTTGTCTGGGACGGAATTCCAGGTACATAACGAGACAGGAAGTCTCTTGGTAAGCAAGCCTCAAAGCCAGTCAGGCTTTCTCCTTCAGCCACGCTCTTCAGTCTGTCTTACCAGCAAGGGTGAAAGATGAGGGCCCAATCTGTCACCTGAGATGGGAAGGGTTTGAGAGAGGGAAACTCCCCAACCACTAGCAGGACACCAGGAGAAGTCATGCTATGAGCCTGGCTTTCAGATGATGGTTGTGTCCAGACTTTCAGAAGCTCACAGCTAAGGGTGACAGCTCAAATGAGCTCTTGCTGGGTCCGGAGACCTCTCACATACCAGCTCAGCTCCCACCTGTGGCACAGAAGAAAGAGTAAGTGGACCACAGACAGCCATGGGTCCCTCAGGCCTTCTTTCCTAGCAAGCCACATCAGCACCTGGCCCAGTTAGGTCTCAGAGAGGACCAAGCAGGTGAGAAAGAACTGAGTTCATCTCCACACAAGGCTGTGCCTCCTCACACTATGCTAGGGGAGACTGCTGGCCTTCCTCAAGACACTCTTACCAAACAACAGCCCTGACGGATGTTCTGAGGACTTCAGCTTCTTTGCAGTGTAACTAGGAGTCTCCGCCACCTTACAGCACCTAGGACCGATCTTCAGACAAACAAGGCTTATCACTGTAATAAGATGGCATAGCATTGGCTATTTCAAAAACACTTGGGGAGTGTGGGGCGGGGGGAGGCCAAAAAAAAAAAAATGCATGGAGGCTGGGAAAGTGGCTCAGTGCCGAAGAGCACTGACTGCTCTTCCAGAGGACCCTGGTTCGATTCCCAACATACAGCAGCTCACAGCCATCTGTAACGAATTTCAAGGAATCTGATATCCTCTTCTGGTCTCCAAGGGCACTGCCCATGTGATACACACACCTCCATGCAGGCAAAACCCCCATACACATAAAAATAATAATTTTAAAATGGCTGTCCAGTGAGTGGCTTCTATGTACATGAGGGCTCTCTTTGCTATCGCCTGTCTCCTTATTAGACTGATGCTCACCATCTCTTCCCTCAGTCCAACTTTAGTGTCTTGTGCTGTTGGCACTTGCAAGGTCCCCAGGCAGGTGCACACTTGGGGGTAGTCCTAGTGCTGATCCCTCTGGGGTTGGGGGGAGAGCTCATTGCAGGCACAGACATAAACCTGGACTCACACTGTTTCTTAATGGTCCAGCAGTGAGACATGGCTTTGAGTTACTAACCATCCAATTGCCCCTACTAACCCAGTCACAGTGATGGCTCAGGGTGGGCTCCTTCTCACACTGAGCCAGACTCCCTTCCTTGGGAGTTTTATATTTTGCACCAAGACAAACAGGGGCCTTTCAGGGGCTGAGCATGCATACATCACAGAGTTCAGGTACAGAGCTGCTGTGCAGATCCTACTGTGCAGATGGGAGGAAGGAGGCAAGGAGGGGAGGTGTGTGTATGGAGAACCAAGCAGTGAGGCCGGAGGATGGCCAATGGGGAAAATGCTTGCAGCACAAGTCTGAGGGTCTGAACTCCACCCCAGGAACCCACATGGTGGAAGGAGAGAACTGACGCCTACAAGTTGTCCTGACCTCTACAACTAAATGTAATAAAAATGAATAACAACAACGTCCTAGCTGTGGCCTTTACTGGTACAGTGGTTGAACAATTTCTTAGCTTTGGGCTGTTCTGGAGGCAACATGCAGCATGCATCCTGCCTGTAAAAAGGAGCCCCTCCCTATCGAGAGCTCCAGGTGCAGCTGGTGATCACCCAGCCAAGCGAGCAGGTGGCTTTCTCTCTCTCTCTCCTGAGAACAGTCTGTGGCACTTTAAGAGCAATCTGTTTCAAAGGAGAATCTCTAGCTTACAGTGCTTTACAGACTTGCAGGCATCCTCACAAACATCTCTGGGTGTGTGACTTTGATGTCAGAAGATCCAGGTTCACTGACTCAGGAATCATCTAGTGAAAAATGTGTACCCAAGCCCTGAGGGGGCCACTGCAGAGCTGGATCCCCCTTTCCAACTGGCCTCTGCAGCCAAGACTCCAGCCCTTGTCTGTACTTTGTGTTTTCTTCAGGCCCTTATCTTGTCCTTGATGCCAAGCTGGAAGTTCAGGTTGAATATGGTTCATTTTTCTTTTCTTTTCTTTTTTCTTTTTTTTAAATTTTGAGACAGGGTTTCATGTAGCCCAGGCTGACCTGGAAATCCACACAGGACGATCTTGAACATACAATTCTCCTACCTCCACTTCTATTTCATGAATGCTGTGATTATAGACACGGACCATCAAGCGTGGCTCTCATTTTTCTTTTCATAATCCCAGATATCCTGGCCATCTCCACACTGGTTTTATCTGCTACCAGTAAAGCAAGTTTTGGCTATGAGCATAGAGATGACATTTGGCATAGTCTGAGACGTTTTGCCTGGTTTCTCTCCAAATCCCTGTTAAGTACCTTTGCCTTCCAAGGACAATAACAGTCTCAGCCATCTGTTCCTGCTGAGGCACTCAGCTGGTCCTCAGCTTCCTGACCCAGATCAACAGTGGCTGTGACACTTTCATGGAGGTCTATCCTCAGGCAGCCAAGGAAGAGGAAAAAAAAGCCTTGATTTAGTTTTTCAAAAGAGAGGTTCATGCCGAGGGAACTCACTTAACTGCCGGTAACCTAGTCATGCCAAGTCCATTTCCACACGGTTCACAGATCCTGAAAAGGGCAGAGAGTATGCTGCGCTCATACATTTCAATTATAAGTTGAATTAAATGCATCGACTGCAAGCAGCTTCTCCTCCTCCTCCTCCTCCTCCTCCTCCTCCTCCTCCTCCTCCTCCTCTTTTCCAAAATGATGAGCCAGAGTTTATCCACAACTACGTTTCCCCAAGCACAGCAGAAAACAGTTGTGTGTGTATTGTCAGGAGCCAAAAATAAACAATGAGTTTGACTCCTTTGTTCCCATTTATCAGCTTGAAGCCTCATAAAGAAAGAAGCAACCGGGAGCTGGGGTCACAGCACACAGAGCAGGGGTCCCGGCACACAGAGAGAGAGAGCGCAGGGGTCCCGGGTCTCGGCACACAGAGAGAGAGAGAGAGCGAGCGCAGGGGTCCCAGCACACAGAGAGAGAGCAGGGGTCACGGCAGAGAGAGAGAGAGAGAGAGAGAGAGAGAGAGAGAGAGAGAGAGAGAGCGAGCGCGGGAGGGAGGGAGGTCCCAGTACAGAGAGAGCAGGGGTCCCAGCACACAGAGAGGGCAGTCCACAGTCCAGCCTCCTGTTTCCTTTCAGGTACCTCTGACGTCTGATTTCTTCAGAACCCTCTAGCAATCCTGCTTTTTCTTCTCCCCTCACATCTAATTCACCAACCACCCCCTCTCCTGAGCAGGAGGATGCTGAAGGTGCCAAGACATGAACAGTAGAGCTGGATGGGCAATGTTTACGGGTGAAATGCATTGGGGCTGGTGCCGTAGTTAGTGGTAGGATAGTTGCCCATCATGTAGGGCCAGGACAAGGTGAAGGACAGCACATGGACAAGTCTGGGTTACACAGCTCCCACTTTAAACACTCCTTCTACCTTGATGGCCTCTTGCTGACTTCCCTGTCCTACAAAATGTGACAAAGGTCACGGATGTCACAGGCAGATTGCCACTTACTTCTAGGGTAAGCATGATGGGAAATTTTAACCACTGGCCAAAAGTGGAGAAGAAATGCGATTTGCACAAAGATATAAGCAAAAACTAAGAGCAACCAATACTTTTTAAGTTGGAGACCTTTATACGATGATCCAGACACTTGCCTGCTTTGTGGAAGCTAAGCTTCAGTCACAGAACAAAGCGGGTTGGAGAAGCAGGACCCTGCTCTGACAGTCTAGTGTCTCCCTGGCCATGGGGCTAGGTCCCCATCAGCTTCAGGAGCATGATGGGTGAGGAAATGGGGAAGCCCCCTGGCTGTGCTCCTCGACTCATTATTATTTATAGGCACCTGCTGCCCATGCTTGGCAAGGAGCACTGGACAAAGAGCACCAGGGAGAAAGGGAAAACCCCAGGACTTTCAGCAAGACAAGGCAGGACAGTCAGACCCCGGCCACTGTCAGGGCAGACGCCACCTGCCCCATTTCTGTGAGTTGCCTTGTTATCTAGTGACTCTGTTTCTTATCTGTAAAGTGGAGCAAATAACAACATCCAGTCACTGGGCTATTGTCACAAATGATTTAACACACCAGTAAACACATATAAACGACTGAGAACAGGTGGGGCTTTAAACAGATATGATGCGCAGATGGTAGCTGCTGGCAGACCTTCCTCATCAGCTGCTTGTGGACATGTACAGCTTAGCTGGGCTTAGCCAAATGGTGGTGATGCTCGCCTTTAACCCCAGCACTCTGGAGGCAGAAGCAGGCTATTCTCTGAGCTTGAGGCCAACCTGGTCTACAGAGTGAGTTCAAGGTCAGCCTGGTCTACAAAGCAAGTTCCAGGACAGCCAGGGTTATACAGAGAAACAGTGTCTTGAAAAACCAAAAAGAAAGAAAAAAAGGTTAAGACATGTACAGCTGCCCCCACCTCCCAGACACTAGAGGGATTTAACCTCAGCCTGCCACATAGGGGATAAGTCGACTGAGGGTACAGAGAAAGACACAAGCTGGTTTCCTTTTGAGCATGTAACACCAATCTGCTTTGGGCATGGTGGCTGTCACTCAGGTAGCAGCTGTGTGGCCTGTGCTTCACTGGCCTTTCCCTCAGCGTTTCAGTAGCTCTGGGGACAAGAAGAAATCCAGGGCCAGTAGACTGGGTAGACCCCTGGAGGAAACTGATTAGATGAGGATCAGTCTTGCTCAGGAAACTTAACCTCTCTTGTATGTTTGCCCTAAATGCAGAGGAGTGAAATCTGAGTGGACTTTCCCCAGGTGCTAATATAATTAATGAGGAGGACACCAAGCCACTTCAGGAATGTATCTTCTACCTTCTGTTCATCTTGTCCTTACATGCCGGTGCTTTACTGTCCCTCCCTGAATTTATTCCTGATAATATATAATTAACTTCACTATTTATACAATTACAGGAAATCATCAGAAATAGGAAAAATTTTATATATATAACACACATCAGATCCCATACGGGTCTGCCAGGTCTTCTAATGCAAGGTGATGATGAGATTGATCAGTTATTAATCGGTAATGTGCTAGAAGCCTCAGAATTTCATAAGAAACACCATATAAATAGCAAAGGTTTGAAGAAGGACTTTTCCACCACTTGGCAATAAGCCAAGGAAATTGTACCTATTAGAAGTTATGGCCATCATGTACAAATTAAGACTGACAATGCCCCAGCATATGTCTCAAAGAAAATGAGACAGTTTTCTGCTTATTACAATATAAAGCATATTATAGGTATACCACACAATCACACAGGCCAAGCAGTCATAGAAAGATCTAATTGAACTTTAAAGGATATGCTAAATAAACAGAAAGAGGTAACAATGACCCCTGGAAATAGGTTATACAATGCTTTATTAACTTTGAATTTTCTCAAATTCATGGGAATTTCTGATGAGAAAGGAACAACAGCTGCAGAGAAACATTGGACAACAGAACCAGAGTCCAGAGATCAAGTAAGAAACTGTAACAACTAAAAGATATTTACACCCCCAGACCAAAAAGTGTCTGGGCTCTACAAAAACAGACTTTAATATAAACATCTGTTACTGTTAAATGCTCTCAACAATTGATCACCTGTGTCTCCTGGATGCCAAACTAGTAAAGGAAACAGATACCTTAAAATAATCTGTCTCTGATAAAGCTCAACATGTTCCAATCTCTTTGTCTCTCCCATTAACACTAACCAATATAAGCAGAGTACTAAACACCACATATGGTCACTAATCTTCTCATGGCTGCTTCTTAACATGTTTCAAAACTTTTCCCAAGCTCCAGAAACCAGCTTAAATCCATCTGGACAGGTCGAACCTACTTCAGGCTTTTCCTGTCTCACCAGCATCCTGTCAGATACAAAAGCAGCCAGAGCACCAAGCCAAGAGGGATGCATGTCTCCAGAGCAACGAACAGCACACAGCCCATCATCCAACAACACCTGCCTGCCTCGGAAGACCCCCCACTTCCCTATCCCTGCCCCCAAGAGCCAACTGATGCCCTCCAAGTCAGCTGGAAGTAGTTTTTCCTGGGAGAAACGACACCCCTATTCCTATCTGCTTACATTTTTATAATAAGCAAAAGTCTGGAATGTAAGGATTCTGTACATGCGCAGCTCAGTGGTCTTGTCTGGTGCCTTATTACGTCATCAGTGGGTGACTGTGCCCCAGCCGAAAAGGAAAAGCCGGACATGCACCCCCACTCACTCTCTCGGTCTCTGTCTCTGTCTCTCTCTCCACGCTCTCTCTCTGCGTCTCTCTCTGCCCTCAGTCTCTCTCTGCATCTCTCTCTTTGTCCTATCTCCTCTTCTCTCTAATAAAGCCCATTCTAACTCTGGGAACCATGGCTCTTCCGTGACTCTTCTGCCGCTGACCAAACCAGCACCGCCGCGGCATCCAGCTCCAACCAAACCAGCGCCGTATACCCTTTCAGCCGGAACAACGTTCCAGAACCTATATCAGTTCTGTTCTGTACAGTGAGTTTTTCCCCTTACTAAGTCCTTTGCCCCTTAAACAGACTCTGTGGATTTCTCTTATATCTCCCTATATCTGCTGCTCTTGCCAATCCTTCTGACTCCACTGCCCAAAAGATAAGATATTCTCTGGGCTGGGGAAAAGGCTCAGTGGGTAAAATGTTGCACAAGAATGAGGACCTGAATTCAGATCCCCAGCACCCACATAAACAGCCAGGCTCGTGGTGCACAGCTACAGTCTCAGGACCTGGTGGGTGAGGCAGAGCTAGGAGAATCCCAGGGACTTGCTCACTGGCCAGCTAGTTTAGCCACTCAAGGAGCCTCAGGTTCAATGGCAGACCCTGTCACAAAAGTGAAGGCAAAGAGTGATACAGGAAAATGCCAGATGCTGAGCTTTGGCCCTCGTGCTGGCTAGTCTTATGTCAACTTGACACAAGCTAGAGTTATCTGAGAGGAGGGACCCTGAGTTAAGAAAATGCCTCCACAAGATCGGATTTTAGCCTGGCCAGTAAGGCATTTTCTTCACTAGTGATTGATGTGGGAGGGTCTAGCCCATTGGGGTGCCATCCCTGGGCTGGTGGTCCTGGGTTCTATAAGAAAGCAGGCTGAGCAAGCCAGTAAGCGGCACCCCCTTCTGGACTCCGCATCAGCTCCTGCCTCCAGGTTCCTGCCCTGTTTGAGTTCCTGTCCTGACTTCCTCCAAAGATGAACAGCAATCTGGACGTGTAAGCCAGATAAACCCTTTCCTCCCCATCTTGCTTTTGATCATGGTGTTTCAGCACAACAAAAGTAACCTTAGCCGGGACAGCCCTCGCCGCCGCCGCCGCCGCCGCCGCCGTACACCACACGCACCCACACACCCGCACACACGGTTTTTGTGCCTTTAGGTTTTCTTTAGAGAATTTCTACCTGTGATGGTGAGGAGGTGTCAGCACTGACCAAACCCCATGCTGACTGACACTGGCTTACACTGACAGGTGCCACGGAAGGAAGAAGTGGCAAGAATAAGAAGAAAACCTGAGTGTGAAGCTACCTGGCCTGTTCATGAAGTCGCAGCGGCCCAAGCCCGCGATGTCCACCCTCTTCATGAAGAGCACCATGCTGGTCAGGTTGGCTTCCTGCATTTCTGCGGGCTTAAGCGGCTTCATGTCTTTGGAGGCAAATTCTTCAGTGTACAGACAGAAAAGTTTTCCTGGAAGAAGACAAGGGAAATGGCTTCAGTGTGGCTGTGGCATCCATCCCTGAGGGACTTCACTGGCTGGCTACTGTGCCTACCACACTACCTGAGGGAGAAGACCCGAGAAGCTGCTTGCGGGTCTCTGCTTGGCTTTGGCTGATGGGCTGCAGGACGAGGGAGTTGGCTCTGATTCGGGGGTTGTATACCTTTAACAGAAACACAGCATGTTAGCTCCAGGACACTCAGGTGCAGTCACCCGCCTCTCTCCAAGGTAACAGCCCTGCAGCATGCCACCACAGAGAAGCTGTCAGGCTCTTTTCCTTTGTTTGGTGTCTATACACACCATGAGCACCATGAGATGGAAACTGCAAGGGCCTTGGCAAAGGGATCTAAAGCTTCCAGCTTCCACAGTACCTCTGGAACTACGGGACCTCAGTATCACCTGTCACAGTACTGAACTGCCAGTTCCAGGGCCTCAGGCTAGTGTGTGGGGACACCCTTCCCCTAAATGCCACATGAAAGAAAGGTTTCCACTCAACAGGCCTGCCATGCTTTGACGTTTTGCTCAGCCTGTTACCTCAGTGGGCCCACTTGTATGGCACATACTGGGATTTTCTGGGTGGTGTACCTACTGCAAATGCCATACAGAACTAATGGTTTACTCTGGCGTGTGGCTTAAAAGGGCAAGTGACAGGCTGTCCGCTAGGAATGAGGAAGTAACCGAAGACTGACTCTAATAAGCCAGCTGTGGCAGTGTGCAACTAAGACCCGAGCACTCGGAGGCTGAGACAGAATCTGAAGTTCAAGGTCAGCCAGGCTACACGGCAAGACCCAGGCTCAAAAGAGACTACCTCCAACTTGTTTCAAGGGAACCTTCATAGCCACTGGACACTATGGTGTCACGGTGAAACAAGGACATTCAGGAAGTGCAGAATTTCCTCAAGGGATAAAGTCTGGTAGTTTTCTCTCTGTCTCAAAAGCATTTTTTTTTTTTAGTTCCAGTAGTTTTAGAGTTTAAGAAACCATATCTTCATTTTTTTTATTTAAAGGGAATGACAAAAATATTTTGTATGAGGTTATTTCATTTATAATTTATTTATCTTTAAATTATTTTATTTATTTGATTTTTTTGAAACAGGGTTTCTCTGTGTAGCCCTGACTGTTCTGGAACTCACTTTCGAACTCAAAGAGATCTGCCTGTCTCAGCCTCCCGAGTGCTGGGAATAAACGCATGCACCACCACCACCTGGCTTTAATAATTTATTTTCTTTTTTTCACTTTTTTGTCTGTTTTTGCTTTTTTATTTTTTATTTGTTTATTTTTTTTTAGGCAGGGTTTCTCTGTGTAACAACCCTGGCTATCCCGGAACTCACAGAGATCTGACTGCCTCTGCCTCCCGAGTGCTGGGACTAAAGGTGTGTGCCACCACCGCCACGCCTGGCAATAATTTATTTTCTAAAGAATTTAGATTTTAAAAATTTTGTCCAATTATCCAGTATTTGCAAAAGTTAGTCAATTCACTTGAAGCTAATTTCCCTGAAGTAATATGCTAATTATGCTAATAAACGGATAACCAGACATGATGTACCAGAGAAGCTTCAGAAGCCAGAATAACGTACTGTGCTAGCAGTTTACCTACAACACAAGGGTTGGGGTGCTGGGCTAGTACGTGGGAGGCCCTGGGCTGAACCCCCAGTTGAAGGGAAGAAGGGAAGGAAGGGTGGGAGGAAGGTGAGGGGCAGTCGGGTAGGCAGGAACCAACACCTTCACGCTAATGCTAGGTCTTTCCTCAAAGCCCTGTACCTCAATTAATTTGCTTCCAGACTACCAATATGCTAATGAGATACAGCCAAGGTTTTAACTGCTGGCTGCAACCAGTCTGTGCACATCTGACCAAATAAAGAAAGCCCTGGGTCACCGTGCACCCTCACTCTCTGGCCACTGGTGTGGCAGGGACCCAGCAAGTGGGTGCCGGTGATGGCTGGCCTCCTGTAGACCCTAGGACAGTAATTACCTGTCTTCTTTCCACACCAACGTCGATAACAAATCTGACCGTGTGGCTCCAGATCAGAGACTCCCCGCAGCTGGTGGTCAGCACCACCCTTCTCTGATAGACTTGGCATCGTCTCTCGGGTTCATCCATTGGCCTGAACAGGTTGCATTTCTCTTTGGGATACAAAGGAATGACCACCAGCTCGCCCAGGTCTGGGTTTAAGTTGGAACCTTCCTGACACACAATTTCATAGGTTTTTTCAATATCCTAAAGTGAAAAAAAAAAAAATCCATGAGAATAAAGAACAATATTTCAGTACAGAAATATCCCAGAATTCAATAATTTTTTAGGTAATAATGCAAATAGGGAAAGAAACGCTTATGCTGTTGCCTTAAATAAGGAAAGGGGACATAATCTTTCTTTGGGCAAGTTAAATGTGATTCCTACACAGTTTCATTGCTTGTAGTTCAGAATGGTTTTCCGCTCAGGAAATGTCCTGCCTGCCTCTATGCCTTCATTCTACTATTTTCCCAGCTTGATGCCATTTTCAGACACATTAACATGAGCAGAAAAATCAAATTCATCCTCACATCAGTGGTGGGGGCTCACTGTTCTTCGAGCCAGCAAAACTAAGCATTACTCAACATCATCTAGATTTTCTATAAAGGAAAGTGTACCAGCCAGGTGTGCAGGCTCATGTTTGTATTCTCACGGCTCAGTGGGCTGATGCAGGAGGATTGCTGTGAGGTCAAGTCCAGTGTGGACTACGTGTGAAATCTCATCTCAAAAAATTAAAATAAAACATAAAGGGACATACAAAAGCATCATTGGGATCCTCACCTAGGTCACCTTAGAAATCATCTGACCCATGTGTGGTTCAAAGTGGTGGCAGAAAAGCCTGCCGTAAGACGGGCAGGAAGCAGTCACCGACACCTCGCATTTGCAGGCGTTTAGAACGATCAGTTCAAATACACATCAAACATGTTGGGAAAGAACATAAACCACCTGCCGTGAAATTACTTACAAGCAAATGGGAGTGCCTGAAGGTAAAGTATTTTAGTTTGCACATTTCTCAACTCCCAGCTAGTTTTTGAGAATAGATGTTACTTAATCTGAATCCTTTTATAGTTTTTATAGTTTCAGAATTTCCGTCTTCTTTGTGTGTGTGTGTGTTGTTTGCTTTTTTCAAGACAGGGTTCCTTTGTGTAGCCTCTGCTGTCCTGGAATGCACTCTGTAGACCAGGCTGGCCTAGAACTCGGAGGGATCCTCCTGCCTCTGCCTCCTATGTGCTGAGATTAAAGGATTCATGCCCACACTGGCCAGATTTCGTCTTTTAAAATATAAAGGAAGACAGCAAATGGGAAGCTCACCTAGCTTATCAGAGTCATCAGAGTTCAAAGTTGTTTCCTGTGACCTCTGCAGTTTTTCAGGATCCATTCCCTTCTCCCTCTCTCTAGCCTCAAGGTGCCTTCCTTTCTACACCACTAGTAGAGTGGCTCCAGCACCTTGGGGGAGGGAGGGGTCTAGAGGATAGATCTGCCTTAAAGAGGGGTCAGGCATCAGAGACTCTGGGAGCTAGGGTGAGCTTCTCCCAGGAGGCCTATTCTCACACTGCCCTCTCCACCACATATATGGCTTACCAGGACAAAATCTTTTCTTTTGAAACTAAGCAAACAGCACAGATGTTTACATACTGAATAATGAAAAATGTGTTAACTAGAATAATAAGAGCAAACTATTTCTTGTTGATGTTTGGGAGGGGGCAGGATGATCGAGAGGTTGTTGGTTCCCTGTCTTAAACAAGAAATGAATGATCCAGATCGCTCACTTTATTTATTGCACACATTTTCTTAGGACAGCCTCAGTGAGAACGCCCACATTCCACCCAGCTTCAGGCAGATGTCACTAACTCTCAACAGAGAACACAGAAAAGGAGATTCAGCTCTGGAAGCCCACTTCAGAGCAATTTCTTACCAATATATACCTTCAAACAGCAGTGAATAATTATTCCCTCTTAGAATATTGTTGAAAAATACACACACACACACACACACACACACACACACACACACACATGCACACACACTTTTTTGCTGGAGGAGAAATAAAGGAAATGTTCAGCAGGAAAAAGGCAAAGGGAATAGAAATGGATGCTATGTATAGTTCCCACTCCTGAAGCACAGCTGACATATGGATTTGAGGCCATAATCTTCAAAAATTACAAAAGGCAATCCTGAAACATGCATCTGGTGCTTCAAGTCTACTGTCCATTCATTTCCTTGAATACTTTTTTTCTTTTCAGACAGGGTTTCTCTCTTTAGCCCTGGCTACCCTAGAACTTGGTATATGAACCAGGCATGGAGATCCTGCCTCTGTCTCTCAAGTGCTGAGATTAAAGGCATGTTCCACCATGTCCAGCTCATTCCCTCAGTTCTTAATAGTTTGCAGGACTTCGCTGTGACCACTTGCAAAGCTGAACATCCACTGAAAGGAAGTATCAAACATCTACCTAGGCTCTGAGACCAAAGAAGCCCTGTAGCCATGGAGACCATTTCCCAGGAAACTCCAACCCTGGCACACCTGTCTGCTGGTCTTCACAGTGATCTGGTTGGACTATATAATATGAACTCAACTTGTATTTTGTACTTAATTTATTTCACATTTTGTTTTCAGGTTAAAGGTGGCTGGAGCAGTCAGGGTTGAGTCACAGGGAAGCCTGAGTATTACGGGGATCAGTTCACAACAGGTGTGGAGCTGTGTCAGCAGAATATGTAACACACCTAACAAGAGTGTGCAACTGACTTGTAAAACCAAACTGTTAGTGGAAATGTCCACAATTTGAATTCAATTTCTTAAAGAATGGCTCCTGGTCACCTACGTTTGTCTTACATGGTACTGAAGGACCACAGCAGGTTTTAATTGCATGTAGAAATCAAGAGGGTTTTGAGTTACCAAGTGGGGAGTAACAATCAGCAGCTCTGAGCAGGGATTTTAAGGTAAGAGCACTGAAGTGGAATGCCCAGCAGACCCACAACTGGGTACAGCTTGGAAGGTGGGGGAAATAGAGACCCAGACCTGGAGAGCTCAGGATGGAACTGGAGACAAGAGTGGGGCAGCGAGGACAGGGCAGCTGCTGTGTCCATGGACATGGAGTCCAGCCCCGGCCAGGTCACTGCAGCAGCACCTCCCACTCTCCAGGTCCAGAAGGGTGAAAGCTCCCTGCAGCTTTCAGGGCCATCCCTTCCACAGTAGACAATGTCATGGATGGTGTTTCTCAATAGGAAGGCCACTCTCTATGTTCCATGGCCTGTTACAGCTCACCAGTTTAAAGGTCACATGTCACTGACAGACAGGTTCCACTACATTTATAAGAATCAAGCACTCTAAGATAACCTATCCCCCAAATCTGTTATGACCTTTAGTTTTCAAAGCATTCATTTAGGATGCTCTTTCTTTCTTTCTTTCTTTCTTTCTTTCTTTCTTTCTTTCTTTCTTTCTTTCTTTCTTTTTCCTTTTTCTTTTTTTCTTTGTTGAGACACAGCTGCCTGCCAAGGCTGGCTTCCACCTTGATTCTCTGATCTCACGCTTCAGCCTGGTGGGTACTGTGACTACAGGCCTGCACTTGGCTCTGGTTTGAAATTTCTGACTGTAACCTCAGAGATGACTGTTTATCCTGTTGGTCCCCATGCCTTTTTCTGACTCCATCTGGCAGTTTCAACTCTCAAATGTTTTAGATTCCTGACTTTACTGTTGTTCCTTCCTCAGGCTCTCTCTGCCTCTTAATCATTTTATTGCTTTTCCCCAAGGGCCTTCATAAACATTCTAAATCATGCAACTGGGGCAGGAGGATAGAATAAATCACTATCATAGAAGATTAGTATTCAGGAGAATGTGTATCATCTACACAAACATCTGATAAATGTCCTTATGCAGATGAGACTCCAATTACTCTCCTTAAGCAAACAGATAAAGTTTAAGTCTCAAGAACTGCCCTGGGCTACTTTAGTTCTGAGCCTGAGTTGAGGTCACATCTCTGAGCTATCCCCTGGAAGACCCACAGTGAGGCAGGGCCTCAGCCCTTGGTAGTTCAACCTGCATCAAACACTTTGTGGTCCCTGTTACTCACTAGAAACACTGCCCGCCTGCCTCACAGTGAGAGAGGCTGGGGTAGAACAGGCTGCTAGTCTGTAAGAATGGTCTACTTCAGGTGATGCTGAGGATGCAGCACAGTGTGGAGGACTCCTGTGTCCAGAGTGGAGCAGCTGTACCAGAGGCTTCCATCAAGCCAGGCCCTAGCGGAGGCAGCTGGGAGGATGGTTTCTCAGAACTCAAGATGTCACTGTTGTGGAATAATCTTTCTGTACACTGTGAGATGTGTCACTCGGGACTGGTTTAATAAGATGCTGAACGGCCAATAGCTAGGCAGGATTTTCGGGGCAGAGAGAATGCTGGGAAGAAGATGGAGTCTCCAGCCAGACACAGAGGAAGCATGCCATGTAGAAGATGAGGTAACAAGCCATGAGCCATGTGGCAGCATGTAAATTAATAGAAATGGGTTAATTTAAGTTATAAGAGCTAGTTAGCTCTAGTTAGAAAGCTATCAGATGAGCTTTTATAATTAATAAGAAGTCTCTGTGGTTATCCGGGAGCTGGCTGGCAGGACAGTGAAAGACATGCCACCCCACTCCTTCTGAGAACTGAGAGATCTGACAAACTGGTTTTGCTTATCCTGTCTGTGCTGCAGCTTTTGTGTAGAATGAGGTGTGGTGGAGGGAATATTTACATGGCAGCTGTGCCATGGGAGCCAGGAGTTGGTGATTAAAAGTTTCCAAAGGAAATGCTGTATCACAGCACTCGGCTAGTCGGAACACCGCTTAACTTACTTGTTCACAGGCCAGGAAGACCACCACGTCACCCTTCTCGCCCGAGCGGTGGATTTCAAAGATAAGGCGTGAAATGGACTCGAAGGAGTCCCGCTGAGCCCCACTGAGGTACACGACCTCCACGGGGTGCTTGTTTCTCACTTCTATGAGAGGCACGTTTCCATAGTAGGAGCTGAGTTTGCTGATGAGGACTGGTGAGCAGCTGATTATGAGCTTCAGTTCAGGTCTTGCTAGTAACACATCCTTAAGGAGTCCAAGCAACACGTCGGTCGCCATGCTTCTCTCCTGGACGTCGTCCAAGATGATGACCCCATAGCTACCCAGGAAAGGATTGGACATCATTTCTCTCTGCAGCATATCATCAGTACAGTACCTACAAAGAAGACGTGTTAGAGAATTCCTTTGAAAACCATATAAAGGACTCCCAGAATACACACGCCTGCCCTGCCCTGCCCTTCTTTGTGGCACTGGTTTTTTCTTGGAGCCAATATTTGAGGTGACAGAATCTGTAGGGCCACAGCACACAACCCACACAAACCCATTTGAATTGTTCTTTGTACATGCTCAATGACTCAAGGATCATCCCGGAACTCCTGGTCAGAGGCCTCTACTTACACAGAGGTCTGTGTGACCAATGTTCATCAGAAATGAGTGTCCTGCTTCTGCAAGCTCACTGGTACAAACGATGACAAATGCATTTAACATCTGCCTTCAGCTTTGTAAAGCAAACAGTATTATCATTAAGCATCCTTACTGGACAGTTACCTCCCTTCCTGACATTAGTGGAACTCTGGGTACCGGCATACACTTTCCAAAGAGAAAACTCAGGCTCATGATCCAGCTGCCCACATGAAGACTATCCCTGGGGGGTTGCTGCTAGGAGGCTGGGTCAACAGGATGCTAACATCAGTAAGTCTGAAATGCTGCTAAAAGAACAGAAGTTTCTACACAGTTTGGAGCACCTGTGCAAACTGGCCGGCATGCTTGATGGGGTGGGGCAATATTAGCAATTTTGATTATTTGTTTGAGATAGTGGACTCAAAATCTTCCAGCCTCAGCCTCCTTCATTGGCAATTTAATGGATATTAGCACCTACCCCCCAAGAGCCCTTGAGATGTTTTTTAAAATTAAGAAAGAAATTTAAAAGCCACCTGGTAGTGATCCACTACCATAAAGATTTCTTTCTGACACAGTTTATATATGCACACAGAATACTGCTTGAAGGCGGCAGGTTTATGGATTCTCCACCTGTACCAGCACTTAACACTGAGGTTGCTGGATGGGTCTGCTGGTGAGGTTGGCATTTAGAAGCTCAGGTTTGGGGAGAGCGTCCACTCTGCCCAAACCTGACAGGAGCAGCTGCACCAGCGCAGGGCTCATGTGACCATGTGCTTTCCTCTGGGGAGTCTGCAAGCTTGGGACATCCTGGGCAAAGGGTGCTTACTGGCCAGCCCCTAGTTACAACGGGGCAATGAGTCCCTGTTGAGTTCCGGGAAACTTCACACATGTCACAGCCCCCTGCTGGGAAACTGCAGTGTGTTTAGCCTGAGGGAGCAGGGATGGACTCTTGAGGCTCAAATCTGACTTCCTCTGAGGAACCAACCCCCCATCCTCCATTTCACTTAGCTGCTCTGCTGTCTGCTTTCACTGTGATAACTTCAGTTGTGAGGAGATGCAGTGAGGCCCTCTGACATACCAAAACTCGCTACAGTGCTCAATCCCCTTTCAAGGGAAAACAGAGAGAAGAGAGGCAAGTTCCTAGTGTGTTTGGACCCTGGACCAATACATACATTTCTCATTTAACCCTCAGAATAGATCCTGAGGGGAGACATAGCCCCTCACATTTATAAATGAAGAAAATAGGTCAACAATTAAAGTTCTCCAGCAAGGGTCACAAAGCTAGGGTCGGGCTCAAGGTTTGATTGTTTGCTTTGTTTGTTTTTTGAGACAGGGTCTCATGGTGTAGCCATGGTTTGTCTGGCACTATGTAGCCCAGGTTGACCTCCAACTTCCCACCACACACAGGCACGCACCGCCATAGCCATCTCAGGTTGAGATTTGGACCAGATGGCCTAGCACACCTGATACCACAGACTGCTTCTTCGCCTCCAGGGTCAGGGCTAAGACTACATTTGGTTCTTGCTCTCAATTTATGACATCCAAGGTTTACTTTCTGCCTTTCTGTTCACACAGACTCACCCCGGGTCTCACCGGATGAGCAGCAACAAACTGTGGATCATGCCTACAAGAGAAAATGATCTAACCTAAGACTAGAGTTTTCCTGAGCACAAAATGCAAGATGCAGACAAAGGCAACCAAAATCTAGCTTTCCGGTCATCTTCTGCAGAGCTTAATTAGGACCCAATGACCTAAGTTACTTTGGCCCTATTTTCAAGCAGATTGTGTTTATGTCTGCTCCTTTTACGTCACAGATACAATCTTGTTCCTCTTCAGCAAAACTCAGCTGAGCAACCATCCCATTGGTACTCAGTTTCCTCAAAGCCATGCTTCCCACAAAGGGAGGAGGTATATGAGTTATGTAAAGAAATCCAGGCTTGATTAAAAAGGGAGAGGATGGTGACCTATTTAAAACTCTGCTAGACTCAGCATGATGACTCAATACTTAAGGAATCACTAAGCTTCATCCTTTCCCCCACAATACAGATCCCTTTCTCTCTGTCTCTCTGTCTCTGTCTCTGTCTCCCTCACTATGTAGCCCTGGCTGGCCTAGAGCTCACTATGGACTATCTTGACCTCAGAGATCCACCTGCCCCTGCCCCCTGAGTTCTGGGATTAAAGGTGTGCACCACCAAGCTTGGCAAGATTCATTTCTCATTTTCACATTAATGAGATTCCATGTGAACAATGCTTTAAAAATGTTGTCATGATAACTTACATAGATATGCTGTCAGTGTTCTAGGCAATGTAACACAGTCTGTACCTTACATTTCCAAGACTTGTGAGAGTCAAGAAAAACATATTAAAAGTTGTATTCATATTCGTACCTTCTGGAAGGTTTGTACCGAGTTTGACCCTAATGAAAACTGGGAACTTTTCAGTTCTGAAAAGAGCAGAGGTTTAAAATCCACAGCTGCTGCATGGGAGGCCCACTGCACAGGAGACCTGCCGCACAGGAGACCTGCCGCACAGGAGACCTGCCGCACAGGAGACTGTGGCATGCAGCAAAGAAAGTGCTTTCGGGTATGCAGTATTTAGGTGTCTACTGTCAGGAAAGGCCAGAAAAAAGCCTAAAGAACTAATTTTTTTAGAGCATTAAAAAAAAAAAAAAAAGAACAGGAAGGAAGGAGGAAGGAAAGAAGGCAAGAAGGGAGAGTTATCTTACCAGGTATCTATGATATGCCCAGTAGTGTTACAAAGAAAACATAAAAGGTAATATAGCTTCTCTAGCAGTTAACTTTAAAGCTTCTGACTGAAGGGCTGGCAAAGCAGCACAGTCGTAGAGCACTTGCCCACCATGTGCAAGGCCCTGGCCCAACATCATTAGGAAACATTTGTGGTTTAGATCGCCATTCAATCTGAGGGCACTCAAAATCATAGCTAGCATACCTCTCCAGGAAAACAAACTGATTTTGGTAACAATTCTAAAGATATAATTACAAATTTAATTATAACCATAAAATAGTCACCATCCACACTACGTTTCAGTTCTATCTATTCAGCCATTTAGTCCTTACAACAGCCCTCTGAACAGCCATTGGTTTTATGGATAAGGAGGCCTCAACACAGACAGCTCTGGGAGGGAACCTATGCAGCGTCCCAGCTAGAAAGCGGGAGACACTGGCTGTAAAGCCACCTAGCCTCCTAGGCAGGGACTTTTTGATCTTCGGGCCTCCCTGAGGCTCAGACCTACTGGTTTAGGAGGAACATCGTGGAAACGGAAGCCCTCCAAGGCCTCACAGTGAAGATGGAGACAGGAAAGGACAGGCAGTCCAGTAGAGGCAGAGAACAGAACCTACAGTAGCCAGAACATTCCATCCACAAGAGCCACAGCTTACCGCAAGCCCCAGGGCTCCCACTCAGAAAGTTAACACGTGAACAAGGAATCTCAGACCTTCCTCTGCCTGACAGAATCCAGTGCTTAAGATAACCCCATGAAAACCAACAGATGTTTAAAAAGATGTTGTGCTCCATTCTTACGTTAATAGATCCCATTGTATGTACTTTTGTGACTTTCTCAATAATAATAATTTAAAAATATAATTCCATATTCATTAACCTAAAAACTGCTACATCTAAGAGTTCTTTCTAAAGGCTTTCTAAGTCTGGATGGTATTAAAGATATAAAAACACAAACAATGACTACAGAATTTAGCTGGAGCCATTATTCAGTTAAAACAGACAATTCAAAAAGCCACTTTAAAGAATAAAAAGAAAGGGACTGGAGAGATGGCTCGGGGGTTAAGAGCACTGACTGCTCTTTCAGAGGACCCAGGTTCAATTCCCAGCACCCACATGGCAGCTCACAACTGTCTGTAACTCCAGTTCCAGGGGACCTGACACCCATGCACATAAAATAAAAATAAATAATTTTTTTAAAAAAGGGTGAAAAATAAAAGCAGTATGGTGGTACACAAGTCTAATTCCTAGATTTGGGGGCAGAAGCGTTGGGGGACTAAAAGCTTTTGGCCAGCCTTGGCTGCATAGCAAGACTTTCTCAACCCCCTTTCTAAGTTGAAAATAGTGAATGGAAATGCTAAGTTTAAGCTCTCCTCATCCTTCTTGTTTCTTTTATCCTGTTTAACCAGTCCTCAACTAGTTTGAGAGTTCCTAAGAGAAGGGGCACCTTCCTTTTGTATGTGCCCTGTATATAGTGAGTAATTTATAAACACAAATGCTTTCAACGGCTTCGTTCATTGTGAATTTTCACAAAGGTAAAATAGCCTCAAGAACTTTAAGTCAAGGTGTCTCTGGCCTCAACATCCCCTATGGCTTGATACTTGATACTGAATGAGTCACAGGGGCGGGCGTTCATTCTAAACGACCTCCAGGTTTGGGCCAGGGCAGTAGTACTCCCTCCTCCATCAAGTTAGTGAACATCCTCTATGGGACAAGTGTATCATCAGACATGAGCTAGCAGTGTGCAGAATGCCACCCCTGCCCTGTAATTCTGCAGCAGCCTCTTCAGGAGAGCCACACCAGCATGCCATATGAATGGGATAAGCATCAGTATATTCTGATCTCTTGAGCTCCTAGAGGGGAAGACAGTGCCCTGGGCATCTGAAACCCACTGGGTGGTCACCTCTGGCTGCAAGCAGCTTTGGCCACTCCTTGCAGTGTGGGATAGGCACAGGCTCTGTCGTTGTCTACAGGGTGCTAGAACACTACTAGAGAAGCCTTGGCTCTAAGCAGTTACTTTTCCAATTCCCCCCTTCCTTATTTTTCCCCTTCTGCATTTCTCTTTTCTACTACGTGTCAAGCCTTGGAAACCTCTGTTAAAGAAAGCTAAACACAAACATCTGCCAACGTAACTGCAGCCTCAGAGAAGGCTCCTTGGAACCCCTAAGACTTCAAAGTATATCTAGAAAAACAGATCCCAAAGGCCATGTGGAGGCTGAGGGTGGGTGTCACAGAAGCCCACCAGGAGCCTCTAATGCCTACCTCTACAAGGTCAGGGAAGCCTTCCTGGTACAGGTGACCCTTGCACTGAGTCCTGAGTAGCTAGGAAGAACTGGCCAATGCCGGGCAGTGGTGGCGCACACCTTTAATCCCAGCACTCGGGAGGCAGAGCCAGGCGGATCCTTGTGAGTTCAAGGCCAGCCTGGTCTACAGAGCGAGCTCCAGGAAAGGCGCAAAGCTACACAGAGAAATCCTGTCTTGGGAAAAAAAAAAAAAAAAAAAAGAACTGGCCAACCCCAGAAGAGTCGTAGACAGGCCAAGTACACGATGGGTAGGCCAGGTATAAGGTGTAGAAGTGTGGAAACATAGGTATCACACAGAGCCACAGGGGGTCACGTGGCTGGCACAAGGCCAATGGTGATGGCCTTACCAGGAGGCACAAATCTCTAAGTACCAGATGGAAGGTCCTGGGTGAAACTAACAAGTTGTAATTCTCCCCCTGAGGACTGTAATCATGGAAGCTTAGACAAGGAACAAGTGAGGACAGCAGGGAGGGAAAACAACCGGTGTGTGTCAGGCTGGGGAGGGCAGTTATTACACCATGGGTGCTTGACATGTAGATGGCAAGGACAATACTCTGAGGACTGCAGAACCCAAGCCAAGAGGCACCTAGGCCGAGATGAAGCGTCTACGTACAAACCTCAGGATTGTCTCACTGGTGCAGCAGTTTTCAAAAGGAATCACATAGCCCACTTCATGACCAATGTTAACATCCATTTCGTCGGCTACCCGCAGGGCCAGCTGGACCGCCGTCTGCTTGTGGACCTGTGTGCAGATCACACCCCCGTGCTGGTAGTGGATGGAAAGGCAATATTCAGCACACCACTGAGGAACCTTGGACAGGGAAAAACGACACAGGATCAGCCCCTGTTGGAAAGACAAACTCAGAACACAGAGGAGCAGCTCTTTCTCAGATCTGGCTTCATGTGCTCTTGAGACCTTTTTCTTTCACCAGTTAACTACCAGCAGACTATATTAAACCTTTCTTAGTGAGGCTCTGAGTGATCAATGCTGTACACTTTAATCACTAGTAAATGATGAGTATGCAGGTGTTACCAGGAAATCGGAAACCATGAAGCTTTGACTCCCTGACTTTAGAAAGTCAGTTTAGGACATTTAAAAAAATAAGTGGATGCTAAATATAAAGCAAAGAACAATCAGACTGCAACCCACAGAACCAGGGAGGCTACATAGCAGGGGGGACCCTAGGATGACTGTGGCTTAGAATAAGTTTTGGTTTTACTCAATCACTGGGCAAGCTTCAGTGAAACATTTCACTATTAGGATAAGAATTTGTACTGTATCAAGCTGATAATAGAAAATAAAATAAAATAATTTAAAAAATGGTCTAAACTTATGCCTCTTAAAATTTTTTAGAGGTTTATTTGTTTTATGTGTATGAGTATTTTGCTCATGTATGTGTACCACATACAGTGCCCACAGAGGCCAGAAGAGGGCGCTGGATCTCTGAGAACCGGAGTTACAGATGACACTGGGAACAGAACCCAGGTCCTCTGCCAAGTGCAGCAAGTGCTCTTATTTGATGGACACTGTCCAGGCCCAGCTTATGCCAACTGTGAAAGACTCATACAGACACAAGTCATTTTTTTCTGGTAATAAGAAGGCCTCATCAAAAATACAGTTTCTGGTGTGAGCGATTATGTTTTAAAGAATGTAATATTAAACAACATTTAAATGAAAAATAGCAACCCCGAATTAAAGCATTTATATTTAAATTTAAGCAATCATAACAATATCCAAATGAGCCTGCTTAACATGGTTTTACTAATGAAAGCTAAAATGTTCTGCCAATTTATTGTCTGAATGTAATTAAAAATCAACCCAGCTTGCTTAGAGTCAATTTCAAGTAAAGCGGCTCTTCAGCCATTTTATTTTCAAAATCCTTTTTATCTAAAATGTGTTCCATGGCTGGAGAGATGGTTCAGTAGTTAAAAGCACTGGTTGCTCTTCCAGAGGACCTGGGTTCGATTCCCAGCATCTCTACAGTGGCTCACAGCTGTCTGTGGTTTCAGTTCCAGGGGATCTCATGCCCTCTTCTGACCTCCATGGCACCAGGCATGCATGAAAGCAACACATACACATACAATAAAAAATAAGCGGGGCGGTGGTGGTGCACGCCTTTAATCCCAGCACTTGGGAGGCAGAGCCAGGCGAATCTTTGTGAGTTCGAGGCCAGCCTGGTCTACAGAGCGAGATCTAGGAAAGGCGCAAAGCTACACAGAGAAACCCTGTCTCGAAAAACAAAAAAAAAAAAAAAAATAAATAAAAGTAAATAAATAAATTTTAAAAATTAAAAAATAAAATGTGCTATGGATCAACTGAGTTTTAATCAGGTTCATGTGTGCAAGAGTTATAGTAGAAAGTATTAAATTCATTTTGTACTCTATAACCTTAAGGTGCTATTAATAAATTATGCTTTGGTACATGCATTAAAAAACCAGTCCAAAGGTGTTTTTAAAACTGATCTGGGTAGTAAAAGCCTATTAACATTTTTAAATTATCTGGAGATTGCTACAGAGACTCATCATGAAATTCTTATATTTTAATTTTCACTGGAATTTGAAAGTGTTAGTGATTCCAAAATGAGCATATTGGCCATGACTAACTGTATAGTCATTATTTAGTCCCTGCCTAGTCTGCTGTATGAAAGAAAGTCTACGATGCTGCACTGAGGAACCAGGCTGGCTGGTTAGTGCTCTGTCTCACACAGGGCAGTTTTCCTGTAACTCGGGGACCAGGCTGGCTGGCTAGTGCTCTGTCTCACACAGGGCAGTTTTCCTATAACTCGGGGACCAGACTGGCTGGTTAGTGCTCTGTCTCACACAGGGCAGTTTTCCTGTAACTCGGGGACCAGGCTGGCTGGTTAGTGCTCTGTCTCACACAGGGCAGTTTTCCTGTAACTCGGGGACCAGGCCGGCTGGTTAGTGCTCTGTCTCACACAGGGCAGTTTTCCTATAACTCGGGGACCAGGCTGGCTGGTTAGTGCTCTGTCTCACACAGGGCAGTTTTCCTATGTGTTAGTTTCCTTATCTATGAAACAATGAGTTAAACAGAGCTGACTCCTCCTCCCCCAAGTCGGAACATCTCTTTCATTTTCTCCAGGGCTCACTGCTGTCCGTGACTAAGTACATTAGATCCTGCTATGCTGACCAGGGTGGGGTGGGGAGGGGTGCGGGGGGGGGGGGAAGGTGGGGGGCAATGCTTGTCATCACTGAGCCACAGGCTCCTCATCCCCTCTGTGCCACACCCCCAGACCATGAGCTGTGAGAACAGAGATCCACAGTCATCCTCAGCAAGTTATCCCTTTTATCAGTTAATATTCATCAACCAAGCAAACCAATTTCTTGTATCTTCCAGAAATATTTAAAATGTCTAAAATCCTAGATAGTTTTTTTTTGTTTTTTTTGTTTTTCGAGACAGGGTTTCTCTGTGTAGCTTTGCGCCTTTCCTGGGACTCACTTGGTAGCCCAGGCTGGCCTCGAACTCACAGAGATCCGCCTGGCTCTGCCTCCCGAGTGCTGGGATTAAAGGCGTGCGCCACTACCGCCCGGCTAAATCCTAGATAGTTTATCTTGAGTTGTTTCAAAATCACTGGCCTAAATAGAAATTTACGTAAAACCTGTTACCTTCATTCCTTAGTGTAATGGTTAAAACCTTCATGAACAACTTAATAGGATTTAGAATCACCCAGATATGGTGAGATTTTATTTGTGCTGAAATGTGATTTTATTTGTATGTTAATAAAGTTGTCTGGGGATCAGAGATAATAGCCAGCCATTTAGCAGAAGTTGGGCAGTGGTAGCACACACCTTTAATCCCGATACATGACAGACAGAATCTCTGTGTGTTCAAGGACACAGCCAGCATGGAGACACACGCCTTTAATCTCAATACCAACCATAGAGACCTGGAGGTCTGTATAGGCAGGCAGTGATGAGGTCGTCATGTGGTTGGGTTTACAACCAATGAGAAGGCAGAACAGAAAGTCAACAGGAAGTAGGTCTCTTTCTCAGGGGAAGGACAACAGTGAGGGGTAAGAAGGTGGTCTTAGCTCTCAGCTGCTGCTCAATCTCTGGGCTTTTAACTTTGCATTTGGCTCTGTGTTTCTTATTTAATAAGATTGTTCAGAACTACATCTACACCCAGAGGCATGGCTGTCAGGTTTAGCTGAGGTGGGGAGACCTAAACGTGTGTAGAACATCACCCTCTAACTGGGGACCTAGACTGCATAAAAAGGAAAAAAAAGGGGGGTCCATGGTGCACTTGATTCCAAGGATAACACGCTTGCTGTGTATTCATGAGCCTGAGCTCACGCCCAGCACTGATGTGAAAAAGCACTCCTCTGTAATCCCAGCTATGGAGGCAGAGACAGGCAGATTTCTGAGGCTCACTGGCTGGTCTATCAGAATCAGCAAGGTCCAGGTTTGTTGAGAGAATCTTTCTTAAAAAATAAGGTGTAGAGTAATTCAAGAAGATAGCTGATGTTGACTTCTGGCCTCCGTAATGTTTGCATACCTGTACATGTACACTAAAAAAAGGGAAAAAAGAAATGAACTGACATCCACCTCTCTACTTCCCGGCTATGGATACAATATGACCAGCTGCCTCAAGCTCCTGCCACATTTTCCCGCCATAATGGACTGTTCCCTTAAACTGTGAACTCAAATAAACCCTTCCCTTTTGTTTGTTTTGTTTTTTTGAGACAAGAGTTTCTCTGTGTAACAGCCCTCGCTGTCCTGGAACTTGCTTTGTAGACCAGGCTGGCCTGGAACTCACAGAGATCCACCTGCCTGCTGGGATCAAAGGCAAGTGTCAGCACCTCAGGGCTAACCCTTCCCTCCTTCAGCTGCTTTTATTGGGTGTTTCCTCGTGGCAACAGGAAAGTAACTAACACACCAGCAGATCATTTTACCCCTGCCAAATCCTTCCCTTTAAGTCTGATTTCTATTGCCAGGGTCTTCTACCTAGGGCCCTAGGCAAGACCTCAAACAGGATTCTTATGCAAGGTGAATAAAATAACATTTTGAATCTTTTGTCTCCCAACAGACTGGAAAATCCATACTTGTGGCTTAGTATTCGAGAAAGGGTCTGACACACAGTGGGGCTAACACATATTTGAACACTGTGAGACTCTGGTGACCAAGAAGATGGGTCTCTGCTCTCTCAGCGCTCACAGGGTGGTGGGGGTGTAGGGGCGGGGCGGGCAAGTGGCGCTGGGACGGAAAAGGACCTCATAATAATGAAGAAAGGACAAGAGCCAGGCTGGAGAGTAAGCATAAAAGGAGTAAACCGAGGGCCACTTAGCAGAAAGGACAACAGCAGAACCTCTAATAAACTCAGTATGCTCAGCAAAGAAACAGATATTCCACGATTTCTCATTACAACACTGGGGTAACGCATGATTAACATGAACAGCACCTGAGCAAGTGAGCAAAGAGGCAGGGATGAAGCTTAGAGCAGCATGGGCGTCAAGCATGAAGCAGGGAGGGAGAAAACCTCTCTGAAAGTCAGGAAGATTGTCACTGTCGTGGTGATTGATGTGCAGAAGACGTGAGGCGTGGCTTCCCTGATTGCCACTGAAAAGCAAGCCAGGATCCTGAGGCAGGGAGGGCTGTCCCAGAGTTTTCAGAGCTGAAAGGAACCCAGGAAGTCACAGCCTTGGAACTGGGAAGGGTCCTTTCACAGGTCGGATAAAACACCCAGTGGAGGAGGGAACCCACTTGCTCTGCAGAGTAGAGATGTTTACTCAGTAACCAAGTTTCACAGCTGAGCAGAAACCGCAACTAATTACAGAGCCTGGAAGATGTGTCCATTATATATACCTGTAGATAATAACAGTAAGCCTTGCAATTGCAGGCTGCAATGTTCTCCCTCTGAACAGAAAGGGGAGGGGTCCTGCTGTTAGAATTCCTACCCTTGCCTCATTGCTCTAGGCCAGTGGTTCTCAACCAGTGGGTTGTGACCCCTTTGGGGGTGGACTGACCCTTTCGGAACAGGGGTCTCCCCTAAGACCATCAGAAAACACAGATATTTATGATTCATAACAGTAACAAAATTACAGTTATGAAGTAGCAACGAAAATAATTTTATGGCTGGGGGGTCACCACAGCATGAGGAACTGTATTAATGGGTCCCAGCATTAGGGAGGTTGAGAACCGCTGCTCTAGGCAGACCAGGGGCATTCTGAAGTGCACGTCCTTGACAAATGTCAAGTACTGCTGAGAACAGCAGGAGTCAGGAAGAGCTCGAAGTCTAGGCACTTAATAACTTCTAGGTGCAGAGGAGCACTCCCCAAGAGGGCTTTGTGTCGCTGTCTGCAGTGTGGGGACACTGCCTACGTCTGTGCTTAAGGCTCCTTGCTTGAATCTGTCATTCCTCCAGGTAATGCTCCCCCGGGGGCTTTTCACTGTCCGGAGAGGACCCTCATCTGGTCATCCCACAATCACCTGCTGGACAGAGCTCTCAATTCTCGACACAGTTTCTCTTTGGCAGATCTTTCCCTATCAGAACGTCCAATGGTGGGTAGGCTAGGAGCCAAGTCGGACCTGTGGGAGCCACAGGCATGCAGAGCGCTACGTCTTTCCACAGCATGCGGGGCTTGCTCTCTTTGGGGAAAGTGAATTCCGAGACCCTGTAGGACAACAATGACACTAAGCACTTGGCAAAAATTGTGCAGTACAGTGGGAAAAAAAATTAGGCAACTGCTCCTTTACCCCAAGGGAGACAAAACCCCACTTACAAAGCAGCTCGTCTGGAGTTTGGGAGCAGACAACACCCACGTGCGTGTACTCGGTTTAGAAATTCTCACCAGCTGGAAATCAATCGCTCAGAACCCATCTATCGAATAACCATATTTTCTCAATCCATTTTCTAAAAGTGGTTTTAAGAACTGTCAGACATGCCAACTGTGTAAAAGTCCTTGCAGTGAGGCATGCTTCTACTCTGCCCATAACCTCACCCGCTTCAGGGACTCCTGGGGCAGGAGCAAGTGTCAGGGTAGGCGGCAATATGTGTATCTCCTGCCATGAAGGCAACGAGGCGGGTGGCCAACTCTAGTTCCCATCGGCTTTGTGGACTTTGGTTACTGACTGGTGCAAATTCATGAGGTGAGGTAAAAATGTTCCAGTCCCCATGCTTGACAGCATAGCCCATACAAGAGCTCAGGCTGTGGGATTCTGGGAGACTAAGAATCCATCAGCCAAATGCAGATCAGAACCCAAAGCAGCAGCAGCAGCAGCAGCAGCAGCAGCAGCAGCGGTGGTGGCAGCATTGTATACGGCCTCATCAGTGCCAATCTGGCAAGACTCATCAGTGCCAATCTGGCAAGACGACATCCACAAGAGCAGCACTGGTGGAAGAAGGAAAAGGCCCCCATGAGACAGAAAATGGCTGCTGTCCTGACCTCCAGGTCCCCAAGCCCTTGCTGATATCTCTAGCCTGTGCAGGAGACTCCTCTTTCACATCTTCTCCTGGAGTCCCAAGGACACTAAAGCACCAAAGTCCCTTCAGTACCAAGATAACCACAGACTTCCCAAGGAGAAAGGAGTCCTAAGGACTAGCAATCCACCCGAAGACGGGAATCTCTCCCACAATCCCTGCAGAGGGGCCATGGAACTGATTCCCCAAGTAGATCACTCTGCCCGCTGCCAACCAGTAAGTCAGAATCCTTCACCATGGAATCTATCTGCAGAGAATTGTGGACAAAGATGTCCAGTCAAGACAGGAGACATCCCACACCACCAGTGTCTCAAATGAAATCTTAGCTGTTTTGTGCTTAATGTCATTGACCCATCTGACTCATGGGAGACAAGGGCAAAAGCTGGAGGAGGAGACACAGTAGGTAGTTCTAGAAATGCTTCTCTTCCCTCCTGGCTTTCCTAAGTCTGTCCCGAAACAGTAACAGGAAAGGGCTCCTCCAATGGATGAGAAATTGTCTTTCTCTTCCCCCGGGCAGTCATTAAACAACCCCGGTAACATCTGCACCAGAAAGAGAAGGCAGCTGGAGAAACTTTGGCTCTGAAGATAGGCTTTTCTTTGGAAGACTTAAAACTGTGGGAAACAAGAACGGAGTCTTGGAAACAAAACAAGTTACTTTCAGAATTTAAAACACAAATGAATTTTCTGTTTGAATACAATTTGACTCCTCTAACCAGAAAGGCTTTGCCTTCCTCCTCAACAGAACAAAATCCCAGCTTACTAACATGACTAAGATTAAAAATGGTGCTATCTCAGCACGCAGGAGGTGGAGGCAGGAGGATCCGAAGCTCACGGTCACTCTTGGCTGGGATACTTGGAGAAGCTATCTCAAACAAACTAAACTTTAAAGTGACAAAAGAAACCACACCGTGCCCCGTTATAACAACTGTTACACACTGACAGAATGTACAGCGATTCTTGCTCTTAACAGTCACAAATTCTAAAGAAACGTGGGGCAGCAACTCCGAAATGACCAGTTTTGTGAGACTGAACAAGGAAACGGAGATATAAATAATGAGGGCCGTGTGGCTGAGAAGGATGTTACGGAAGGTGGGGCTGCTACAAAGAGACCAGAGCTGAGCTGGGAGCCAGTGGTATGAATGCATCCTGACACAGGGAGACAAATATAAAAGATGAACAAATGGAAATACCCAGAGAAAGAAACGAACAGAGGAAGACAGAGGAGGGTCGAAACATGGAGCTATGCATGCAGATGAACTGATGGGATACAGGTAAATCACACTCACTTCCCAGCAGGAAGAGCCAGAAACACAAGAAGCCACATACTTCCCAGAAACACAAGAAGTCACATACTTCCCAGTAGGAAGAACCAGGAACACAAGAAGCCAACAGCAACAGGCACACCTGCTGCCCAGGTCTCAGTTTCTAAATGCAGTTATCTGCTAAAGACACCAGAGCTCCCTGAGAAGACCGGCTGTTCCCTAGGCTGGCACAGGGAACGTGCTAGAGGAGCCTGGGACATCTTACTGTGCGAGCAACGAAGTACCCAAGAACAACGCAGGTGAGTGACGAGAACAGGGTCCTCCTGAGGTGTTCTAACCGAGCACGGAGGGACAGACTGAGCAGCACGATGCGTTTATTAGTGAATGAGAACCCACAGGGTAGGACTGGGTCTATGCTAACATAAGAAATGGAATAAATAATTAAGAATAGAAAGCTAAGCTTACACCTACAACCCCAACATTTAGGAGGCTGAGGCAGGAGGATTGTAGGGAGAGCTTAAGGTTAGCGTGGGCTACAGAATAAGACCCAGTCTCAAAAAACAAAAACAAAAACAAAAATAATTTAAACATTTGTAAATAGTAAGGCTGGGCATGATGGCAAATGCCTTTAATCCCAGCAGCTGGGAGGCAGGAGGATATCTGTAAGTTTGAGGCCAGCCTGATCTACATAACAAGTTCCAGGGCAGCCAGGACTACACAGAGAGACTCTGTCTCAAAACCCAAACAATAAAGTAAGAAATCAAGAGCTGAGTCTTCAGTCGATTTGAAGGCAGAATTAGGACCACTGTTAGCTGCCACCAGGTGTGTCAGAGTTATGGGGGGTTGGGGTGGGGGGAGACAGGACACTGCTAGGCTGCCATCAGGGCCAAGTGACCATCCCAAAGTAAAGCAGGCTGACACTGTGGGCTAATGTGTGACAAGGCGCGTACTTCACGCGGTCTATGAAACCATAAGGGGAAACATGGAGTTCGCGGCTGAGAACCGGCAGCTGCCATCTCTCCAAGAGATCACGTTCAGCACCAGCAGCACGGAGGAAGGATTGACTGCTGCTGCTCCTGACAGCATGCTGAGAAAGCACCAGGGCAGCACTCCTCAGGAGCCACCTGGAGCCGTCCTGCCACAGGCAGAGCCTGAACCAACCCGAGGACACCTCAGACACCATCAAAGTTCCACAGAACTCACTGTGCCCTGAAAATGCCAAGGTCATCAAGGACAGCAGAGAAGCTGTTTCAGGTTGAAGGAGTTTTAAGTGACAATGAATACTCCAGAATAATTCTGGATCCTTTTGGAGGAAGATTTCAATTTTTGATGGCATCCCAGCTAGTAAATAGAACACCTAGGAATCAGTACAAAGAGGGACATCAGCACTGTACTCCCTTTTCGGCTCCTTCTGTTGGTACTGTGAGAGAAGGGCATTATGCCACCTTCCTTCAGCGGTCCTGTTCTGGAGCCCATGCTGGCCTGCCCCTGCTCATCCTCCTCCCTCAGCCTTCCAACTGCTTGGATTATAGGTGTGGATCATGCCTGGCTTTGCTAACTTTTATTTATTTATTTTTTTCTTTGAGACAGGGTCTCTCTATGTAGGCTGGCTGTCTTGGAACTCTCTCTGTAGACCAGGCTGGCCTCAAACTGAGAGATCCACTTGCCTCTGCCTCCTGGGTGCTGGGATTAAATACATGAGCCATCACACCTCAATTTAGTCTTAAAAGGTGCAGAATAGGGGCTATTGAGATGGCTCAGGAGTAAAGACATCTTGCTGCTCTTTCAGAGAATTAGAGTTTGGTTCCCATACTCACATGGGGCAGCTTACTTGTAACTTCAGCTCTCTTTTGGCCTCTGAGGGCGCATGCACACAAGGCACATATTCACTCAGACACACACACACACACACACACACACATTAATAAAAATAAATAGCCAGGCATAGTAGCACACAACTTTAATTCCAGCACTCAGGAGGCAGAGACAGATGGATCTGTGAGTTTAAGGCCAGCATAGTCTACATGGTGAGTGAGGGCAGCCAGGACTACATAGAGAAATACTGTCTCAAAAAAACTACACACACACACACACACACACACACACACACACACACTAAATCTTTAAAAATTTTGGAACAAAAATGTGTGTGTTCATGCATGGAAGTGGCGGGTGGGGGGGGGATGCTGAATCAAATGTGGTATGGCAATATTTTTGGAGACTCTGGGGCCAGCTGTGGAAAACATCTGTACTATTACTGAAAATTTTTTATCAATTTGAAATAAGCACAATAAGCATAAAAACAAGATTTGAAAAGACAAATTTTAAAATAAAAAATGTCCACTTGTCCATAGAAACCAGAAAAAATTTCATTTAGTTCTTATAATGAATTAAAGTAAGTCGATATAAAAACAACTCATCAGAGTAAATAAAAAGTTACAATAAAACTCTGGCAGCTGTAAACCAGATATAAACCATCACTCACTACCCAGCCCTCCTCTTTCCAAAGTACACTTCAGGCGACTTGGAAGAGGCAGGCACAGTGTGAGTGTTCTTTTCTGTGTTTTTTTGTTATTGTTTTGTTTTGTTTTTCAAGACAGGGTTTCTCTGTGTAGTTTTGGTGCCTGCTCTGGATCTTGCTCTGTAGATCAGGCTGGCCTCGAACTCACAGAGATCTGCCTGGCTCTGCCTCCCCAGTGCTGGGATTAAAGGCGTGCACCACCAACACCTGGCTGTGACTGTTCTTTTCAACCAGCTCAGGACTGTGCAACTTGAGCCAGCACACTGTCTAAGGCTTCCAGGCCACAGTTCTGTCGTCTGAAAACCCACTGTGCCTTCTACCAGCTAATCTGTGTGGTCTAGTCTAATTGTTTCATTGTAAGAATCTACCATGTAAAACACAGACCTCTCTTTTTTTTTTTTTTTTGGTTTTTCGAGACAGGGTTTCTCTGTGTAGCTTTGCGCCTTTCCTGGAACTCACTTGGTAGACCAGGTTGGCCTCGAACTCACAGAGATCCGCCTGGCTCTGCCTCCCGAGTGCTGGGATTAAAGGCGTGCGCCACCACCGCCCGGCAAAACACAGACCTCTCTTGAGTTAAAAGTTGAAGATCAAACAACAAACTGGACAGGAAGTATTCAGTAACTATCTTTGGAGCTCGGGACCCACCCCCCAATACAATTATATTCACAACAAAGCACTACCTTGTGCCCAATTCAAAAATCCTCCTTGGCTCACATCAACACTGGAAACATCTGTATTCCTAAATTTATCATTTTAGCATGCTAGAAATCAAACCTAGGGCTCAGATGTTTGTGGCAAGTGCTGTACAACCAAGCCATACTCCTAGCTACTATATTCATCCTTTAATAGCCCTACTCCTTTCCTAGGGGAGAGGATGTTTTGGGTGGAAATAACTTGCTAAAGGTATAAACTGGAGAACAATAAAAATGCCTTGGCTAAGGGAGAGGGTCTCAGTCCAACAGAGGCTGAGTCTCCCCCCTGCAGCTGGAAAAGGCTAAAATTCACCCTGAGATACCTCTGTCTCATGATTTTATGGGCCCACGTGAACATCCACACCCAATATACAACACTTTTCTCTCTCTATTGTCCCCGATCTGGATATTTGGCCATTCTGGTATTTCTTACTGCAAGGCAAACAAGGATTTCTGCTGGACACAGTGGCACATACTCATGATCCCAGCCCTGGCAGGTAGAAGCAGGAGGATCAGGCATTCAAGGCCAGCCTGGGCTACAGGAGACCTTTCCTCCAAAACAAATAAATAAAAGAAGAAAATGATTTACTGTGCATTTGGCTTCTGAGCTCAGCCAGCTTCACACATAAGAACAGTCACAGGCTGAGAGATGGCTCAGCAGTTAAGAGTACTGGCTGTTCTTCATAGGGCCTGAGTTTAGTTTGAAGCACTCACATGATGGCTTACAACTGTCTTTAACTCCAATTCTAGGGGATCTGGCACCCTCTTCTGGTGTCCTTGGGTATCAGGCACACACACAGTGGTGCACAGACTTACATGTAGGCCAAACACTCATAAACATAAAACTAAAATAACCAAAAAAAAAAAAAAACTTTAAAAAAGGAAAAAAGCAAGAAGAGTCAGAGGTTGTGATTATCGCCACTGGCACATAAACAAAAATCAACGGTAATCCTCTAAAACCGGGAGGGTTTTAACACCGACTTCATCTTCTAAGACCTCATCTACAAATGAGATCATCTGAATTACTATTCCGGGATAATCTAGGTACACTCCACACAGTTTCCTGTCTGTAATAACCAAGGTTGGTTTACAGCACCCAAGCTGCTAATGTTCTTTTTGTTTGGTTGCAACATTTTATACATACAAAAACCTCAAGGCCACGGGCCTTCCTAGCGGCTCCTCACCTGAGAACTCTTGCCACACTTGGCGTCTCCTGACACGACCACAACCTGATTTTGCAGCAGACTCTCCATGAAGGAGTACTTTTCTCTCCATATTGGAAGCTCTTCTCTCTCTTTCAACAGTTTATAATAGCGCGATGAATACGGCAAGCCATCAAAAGGGTTCAGCTCCAGATCCTCACAGGCCAGGACCCCTTCCTCGTCCCCGTCACTGGAATCTAGGGATTCGGGAAAATAGCGTTTTTCTGGGGAGGAGCTTGGATGCTCCAGTTCCTCGTCGTCCATTTCTTCCCGCAGTGAGCTCAGGCCGTCCACATTCCACAGTCCAGTTCTGTCAGCAGCCCATTGCAGACAGGATGTGAGGCCCACTCACACGCTCAGCCAGGCTCCCGGGCCCAGCTCGGGGAGTTCAGCAAGTTAATTCCTCAAACCTGTGTTCCTCGTTGCTGGGTTACCCTCTGTGCCGGCTCACTTCAATGCTCTTGGTCTGTTACATGGCTTTCAATAAACCGTGCTAAAAACAAACACATGGAAGATGAGTGTAAAATCTGGTAACATACAAGGAGTTAAAAACAGAAACACAGACACACTCAAGGCCAACAGTCAGCCTTTTCTGTGAAGTGGTTAGTTACTCTCTGTGCCGGCTGCTGCCTGCTTCCCACCGGGAATAATTCAGGCCGGCTCTTAGAGCAGAGCACGGCGCAGCTTTGGGAAACGATCCTCACTGAGCCTGCTGCTCTCTCCCTGACCTCTGTTCAGGCCTCTGCAGCGTGGTAGCTGTGAATGGAAAGCAACAGGGAGGCTCATCGGAATTGTGAGGCTAATCAGTCACGTGGTCACCTAATCCCCTGACAAAGAGGCACGGACTTTATAATGGGCAGAGTGGTACGGGCGGGCGGGTGGGCCTGGAGAGTGGTCCCCAAACACAGACTACCAGAAAGTCTATTACCCAGCATGCCTTGGGAGTAAAGGACTGCTCATGCCAGTTTAGAAATGCCACGGAGGTATGTGAATTTATTCTTTTCCCCCCCATATTTTGCTAATAAGACCTTCACTTAATTAAATTAGTCCCCAGAATATTTCTTAAGAGTCCTGAGTGTGAAGCCTAACAAGCTAGAGCCAAAATAATAAAAGATAACTTTTAATCTAAGTAACGAGAGCTTGCCTATGGAAAGGTGAGATTTACACCAAGAACATATTCCTTACGTATCAAGTGAGACATTGTTTCTCTTCCTTCTCCAATTACTAGAGATTAACAGGGGGAAATAAGCCAATTGGTGATGTTAGGGAAAGTCCCTTCTCATATCAGCCAGGTGGAAATTAAAAACAAAACCAACCAACCAAACAGAGGAAACTCAAGTTAAAAAGAACAAGTCATAAAGCAGGACCTAGTCACCTTGCACGCACGCTTTCACAGCTTTGTGCTACCTGAACTGCTGTTTCCCGGGCTAGCCTCCAGCTGCTTCCAGGACTGGCCCCTCATTCATAAGGAAGAAGAAAAGATCTGCACACTGGCCCAGTGGGTGCCTAGGAGCCAGCCATTCAAGAAGGATCTGTTGGGCACCAGGCACTCGACACACACATAGGGCAGAGGCCATGGGGGGGGGGGGGCAGGCTGGACACTTCCCGCCTCTGTCTCAGTAGGGTTCTGAAAAATGCATCCTGCTTCCAAACTAAAATGCAACCACAATATGGCATAATAAAAACACAAAAGTTCAGTGTGGATTCTCTTCATGATCCTTTACACTGCCTATGGCATGAGATGATACCCTAGACAGCTGCAGGAAACTAGGCAGCTAGAGATGCCTGGCAGGCAAACTCTGACGTCAGCAGGTCTAGGAAGCGGACCCTGCTGAAGAAGCTAAGGTTTAGTCTTAGGTTCACATTTTCTTTCCTTCTAATTAGAATCACATCTCAGGGTTCTCATTCACCCTTGTAATCTTTTAAGTTAAGCTGCTACTACACCATGTCCCTGATTACCTTAGGGACTATTTCTTACCAATTTTACTTTTTTAAAAAGCCTAAGATGCTGGAGAGAGAGCTCAACAGTTAAAAGCACTGGCTATCTTCTAGAGGACCTGGGACTGATTTCCAGCACCCATATGGCAGCTAACAACCATCTGTAACTCCAGTTCCAGGGGTTCTGATGCCCTCTTTTGGTCTCCTTGAATACTGCATGCATGTGCTACATAAACATACATGGAGACAAACATTTATACATAAAAAATTTTTAAATTAAAAAAAAATAAAACGAACAAGCATAGCACAGCTATCATCTTTACTGAATACATTTCTGTTAACTTATGGCACACCCTTGAGAGTAGTCAGTAGTCTCACAAAGCATGAGCCACAAGTGTGTTGAAGATCCTGAAGGCTGATGACTAGAACTTTACGACTGTGGAGAGACAGAATGGTTTGCATAGTCAAAATCCTCTTGTTCTGCCTTTAGTCCTCTTAATAGATACTCATTACCAGCCAGCACATGTGACCTAACTTCCTGTTTCTATTAAGCAAAGCTTGGAATGCACTGTCACACTGCTGAACAGACCACTGGCTTCCACGGAACCCAGAGCTAAGGATGTCATCGGTTGTCATCTGGAGCCTGTAGGAGAGATTCCCTGGCTCTGCTCGGGTCTACCTGATGTCCTCACCCATGTGTTTGGTAAATGCACTTATCTGATTTCCTTTGTTCTGAGGAACACATCATTCAGGGCCACCTAAATCTGTTACTCCTGGTTTGTCACTCACAATTGGCTTTGGATAACTATCTCTTATTGCTTTGAAAACCAGTGTTTGAACATGACCATAGGAGTGACCACTATGAACCCTTGGGGAATAGACACATCTTCTAAGCATGCTCTTTTTATGACCTAAGGCTCACCTGGCCACTCTGCCATACAAGAATGTGTTCACACCACTTGACAGTTATAGTGGAACAAAAGATGGCCAATGCGCCAATGGAAGAGGCCATGCTGTGCCAAAGGGCTGGCTATCATTCTGGGGTGCTCAGGCCACAGCAGCAGAGAGTCAGGAAACCCTCCAACCTGAGAGAGCTGGGGAAGGTGCCCCAGGGCTACCAAGCATGCCCAAGCCCTAAGCAATACACTCAGTAGCCCGCTCAACCCGAGGAATCTTAGGAGGTGATGCTACCATGCTCCTGGGTGGTGTGCCTTGCAGCCTTGAATAACATATATCCACAGTTTAACTTTCCCCCACTGAAACTCAGGTCATTATTAGTGTAAGCTACCAGAGCAGAATGTTGTCCTCACACTCCCTTGAGCAGAGAAAATTCAAAACCAGACTGCTGCCCTGGAGTCCTGCTTGTCTCAGTGACTCAGAATCCATGCCACCCCATCATCTGCACACTCAACCAGGGGGGTGATCCTCCTTGGCCCTTAGAAACCAGACAGGCTTGTTTGAAAAACATTTGGAAAGCTTGGGTCCACAAAGGGCTTCAGTGTAAACTGGTGAGTTTGAAGAACCAAGCTATTAAATTCTCAGACTCTGGAGCAGTCAGAGTGACTTCTTGTGACTGTGTGTGGCTTGTGCTGGACAGTGGAGAGGCTGAGACCCAATTGGAGGCTGAATTTAAGGCCCAGTGATGTTCAGATCCCTGGCTTCATTTGGCCTGCATCTGTACTAAGCTATGCGAATCCATTTTTTTCCCTAGCAGTAATTAAAAATATATAAGTGATCCATGCCCTACATTAGCAACCTAACACGGGAAGAAAGAACATGGAGGCTAGGGTTATAGCTCAGCTGGCAGAGTGCTTACCTAGCACGAAAAGTCCTGAGTTCATGCCCCAGCACTGTATCAAGTGGGCACTGGAGGGGTGGAAGCAGGAGAATCAGAAGTTCAAGGTCATCTTCAGCTACATGGTGAATTATAGGCCAGCCTGGGACATAGGATACTCGAAAGGAATAAAGGAAGGAAAGGAACGAGGGAGGGAAGAAAAACAAGCAGGCAAATATGGTAGGTTATATGTCGCTCAAGTAAAATTAAACTGAAACTGCTATCAGAATAAACCTTTTACTAAAAGAAATTTGAATGTGAAAACATCCTTTTCAGAGCGATCCTACATACACACTGTAGACTGCAGTTTCTCAGGGCTGCCCTTTGAAACGGGCCTGTAACAACTTGTAATTGGGTATTAAAAATACAGAAAACAAAAACAAACAAAAAACCCCACATGTATGTAACAGCCTTAGTGAGCAAGAACCAGAAGCTGAGATGAGAAAAGGCCTTGCTTTAGTCATTCAGACATATGAGGTCTGGTCAGATCATTCTAGAAACACAGAAGAGCAGGAACGGAGGCTGAGGGCACGCAGGTTTGCTTTCTCTTGGGTTAGTTTGTTACAGTATTCTGAGTTCCTCAGCTGCATTCTTCTGTGTTTGCGTCTTTCCCAACACAGTCCCCGGCCCTCTTCCCTCCTCCCTTGATAACAGGGTAGTGTTCTCCTCCAGCCTCCCTGGACTCCAGTCTCATGTGTTCAAACATCTTCTCATCACTTCCCACTTAGACACTGAATAAGCTCTTCAAACTTTGCATGTCTGGAACTGAGCTCCCAACACGGCCTCCACGTTGTACACCTGGCTGCATCCCAATTAACTCCTTCAGTTGCTCAGACCGAAGTATTTGAAGTTATTCTTGACTCTGTCTCCCAGGGTAGGGATTCAGGCCGGGGGCTTTATGCATACTAGACAAGCACTCTACCACTGAGCTACACTGCCAGGACCCCTTGATTCTGTTTTATAATCTCAGATCCTCTACTTGATCCTTCAACAGATGTGGGCAGTGAGCATTCACGCTTTTCTCCCGCTGAGCTCGACAGCCCCTATATAATATTTTTGACCTTAACTCTTAAAGGGACACCAGACACCAGCAGATTTGGGGAGTGGAGCAGCCTGTAAGACAACTCTCCAGGTCTCAAAAGGCCAGTATCAGGTGCCTAATCCCGGAAATCGTGAGCATGTACTTTGCACAGCAAAGGCAGTTGTAACCATGGACCTTGAGCTCAGGCTATCCTGGGCTATCTGGGTGGGCTCAGTCTAAACCTTCTCTGCTGTAGTCAGAGGGAGGTAAGAAAGACAACAAAGACCAAAGACTATTGAAGATGGAGGACATGCCTCCTAAGCCCAGGAACAACAGTGGTGACCTCCAGAAGCTGTGTTTGATAGGGACCTGGTGCCACTCTGCCCCATCTCCCTCAGCTGTCTCGGTCTCCCTCAGCCCTATCAGGGCTCCTTCACTGTGTCTCAGGCCCTGTACTTGTTCTTCTGTGTCTGAAATGTTCCTTAGATAACCAGTGCCTCACTTCCTTATTTTATAAAGGTTTGCCAAGGGCCAGCTTGGTAAAGGATTCCCTGGCCACCTCCTCTCTATACATCACAGCCTTTCAGCGTATGTATCTCTGGTGTCTGAGCTGTCCACCAGATGGCAAGCTCTGTGAAGCAGAGCTCTGGCTCTATTTGGCTCACTACATCTGTAACAGGGCCTGCCTGGGGCATAGGAGACATTCAGTAAGTATCTGCTGATGGATGAATGATGCTAAGGCTTCAGAGATATTTTTATCAAGCTCCCCTTGCCCCCTACAAAGCCAGTCAACAAGCCCATAACAATTTCTCAGAATTCTATTCCTTTCTTTTCCTTAGGCCATTATGTCCAGGATCTGTGACCACTGTCCCCCTGAACCCCAACCCCTGCCTCCCTGCAGGCTGTCCTACATCCTGCTCAGCTGCTTTTTTGCCACATCACTGTTCTGAGTTCCAGATCCCTTAGCATTGCTGAGTAATGTCTAATCACCTCATTAGGAAGTCATTATGGTGACACTTGTGTCCTCTTTATCAAGGACATGCTATATACCCTTGCTACCCTTAGAAAGGAGGAATGGGCAAGTGGGCAAATTCATAAACTCAATAGCATCCAGATTTTCCTTGGTCCCTTCAGGAGTTACTGTTAGAAATGAGAAGGCTGCTCTGAGATTCAGAAGCCAGCACATCCCAGGTCTCTGCGGCTGAGAGTGAGCAGGCAACAGCCTCACATACCAGGGAGTTAGTTACCCACCCATCCATGTCTTCACTTGGACTATTGCCGGAGCTTTGCTTCAACTCCTTCACTGCTAATCCCTATGATCCAGAACCTTGATTACAAACTGTAATTGAATAAATAATGATACATGTTGTGGTCTTTAGGAATTGTATGCCTTTAAGACATCTGGTGCATTGTATCATAGGCACCTCTCACAATCCAATCAGTCTCATTCTCTGTGTCTACATTTCCAGGTTTCTTCACTCATTCAGCCAACATTTGGCCTGATGCTTGCCTGCATGGTGGCCATGCTGGGATGGTGTGAACATGCAGGCTGGCTTCTCTCCCGGGGCTCCAGTCCAGCCAAGGCTGAGGGGGTGTTGAAACAGAAATTCTTTGTTCATGACATATGCATGCCCTTCATCTTATTGCCAAGCAACTAAAAGGAAAGCAAGGCTGATCCATGCAGGAGAGACAGGCAAATTTGGGCAGATGATTTCAACAATGAGAGGGAGCCACAAGTGGCCTGACACACTGGTACGAAGGCTGTTCATGTGCGGGATAACTCGGACACTTCTTGACCAGCTTTTTAAGAGTTCTCTGCTTTCCTGGCAATCTTCATCTGAAGTTTGACAGTACACTCTTGTCTTTAACCCCGTCTATCTTTTCATCACCTGCCTTTAGTTTTGTTAAAGCTGCCCTTGAGATCCAGCTCTGGGGGAACCAGTAAGAGGTTAAGTTAAGGCACAAGGCACAATGAGAGTGGTTATAATCAGGGACACCCAGCAGGAGAAACCAGTAAATGCAATTCATGCAACAATAAAAACCCGAAGAATTATTACAAACTAAGGAACATTTTTCTTTATGTTTTTTTACATTTATTTTATGTGTATGGGTGTTTTGCTTAATGCATGTTTATCCTGAGTCCTCTGGAAGAGCAAGTGCTCTTAACCACTGAGCCACCTCTCCAGTCCCCTGCTAAGGAAAATTTCTTGACAAAAAACCTTTAGTATCATTTTCTAGTAGGTCTGAAAGATCAGTTGGCCCCAAGATTGGGTCTACAGGACAGGTATAAAATATCTCACCTCTTTTAAGTTACTCTTTTATGTGATGCCCAGCTTCACATGTAGCCAATGCAAAAGCTCTCCAGGATTTTAATTTCTCTGATATACCCTCAATATCTACAACAGAGCAGTAAATCACTCATGATCCATGTGTTTGCACATAAGAGCAAATGATTAGACAGGTCTTCTATAAGGCTTCTTAGTGTTTTCTGCTCATCATCCCTTTATAACCTCAGAAACCTTGACGTGACCCTGGTTATACAGGTACGCAAAATCGATATATAAATCATTTACTGATCATAAAGAAATTCACTTTTGAAACAATTCTTTGGCATGTATATAGATAGTATCACTGTTTATTAAAGTCAAAGGCAAATCTGCATACTAATGAGACTGCCATGTTTGCTTATTTTTGCACAAAGAATGAATCTTGGCTGGATACCCTGAAGGACATGAAGCTTCTTCAGGACTTTTTTTTTTTTTTTTTTTTTTTTTTTAAGATTTTATTTATTTATTATGTATACAGCATGTATGAGTGCAGGCCAGAAGAGGGCACCAGATCTTATTACAGATGGTTGTGAGCCACCATGTGGTTGCTGGGAATTGAACTCAGGACCTCTGGAAGAACAGTCAATGCTCTTAACCTCTGAGCCATCTCTCCAGCCCCTTCTTCAGGGCTTTTTAAGGTTAACTGACATTTTGATTTTAGAATTATTAAGTGCTGAGAATGTCACTTTGCACCAATACATAGTATAAGTGGCAGAAGTATATTTACGGAGACTTCAAAATTAGGAAATTTTGTCCTTATAAGCCAAGATTTGTTTAATTTTTTTCCCATGAAATTCAAGCCAGCAACTCAAACAGCAGTTTTTAAAACCAAGGACTCTAATACAACAGAATGCAAAGGCATAGTACTTTGAGGCATGCTGAGGAAAGATGGTACAAAGTATTCAGTCTTGGTAATTAAAGCACTGTTTTTATAAGAGCAGAAATCTCTGGGTGCACAGTGAGAGCACTGTAAATCAGGAGCTGTGGAGCTGGCTCAGTGGATAAAGGGCTTGCTGCACAAGCACGAGGACATGGGTTCGATCCCCAGCATCCACGTAAAAGCTGAGTGTGGGGGTGCATCTGTACTCTCCTCCTTGGGGGAAGAGGGACAGAGACAGGTGGATCCTACGAGCTCGCTGGCCAGTTTGAACCAAGTTGGTGACCCCAGGTGCAATGAGAGACCCTGTCCCCAAAAATAAGGTGAAGAAGTCACTGAGGAAGACATCTGACAGTGACCTTTGGCCTCTACACTTACACACCCATGTGCACAGACACCTGTACACATATACCACACACACACACACACACACACACACACACACACACACACACACACACCAAACAAAAAGTACTGCAATAGTAACACACAATGGTTTAGAATCTGAGCCCCAGTGTTTCGGGCAGAGCTTGTTGGCACAGAAAGTGTGAAGCGTGCACGCTGTATGCTCAGAACAAAGGCTGCTGTGAAGACGCATGATACAACATGGGAAAGCAGTGCCAGAAACACCTAGATTCATTTCCAGTTCGATTTTGAATTAATCTGGGGTTGCTGTGTGCTTAGAAAACTTTTCCTGTTGCCACAGTTTTTATGACTCCCACTTTCAGGTACAAGTTACAGTGTAAGAAGATGGGCTCTCAATAATAACCTTTAAAAGTTAGTTTCTCACCGGGCGGTGGTGGTGCACGCCTTTAATCGCAGCACTCGGGAGGCAGAGGCCAGCCTGGGCTACAGAGTGAGTTCCAGGACAGGCTCCAAAGCTACACAGAGAAACCCTGTCTCGAAAAACCAAAAAAAAAAAAAAAGTTATTTTCTCATTCAGATGCTTGCTAGTGTTGCATATTTCTAGAACAGTCAAATCCTGTTTTGAAAACTGGGAACACTGACTTCTGTGACAGATACCACATGATGCTAGAGTACAAATAGGTATTCTGTTGTCCTCTCCGGGATGCAGGAGCCCAGGTGACCAGGCTATAAAACCACTGCAAATACTGTGTGCACAAAATACTAACTTCCACATTTACCCAGATTGCTCTTGCTCTAGCATAGAGATGGTTTCAGAGTTATCTTTGCAACTCCTAGAAAACAGACCCAGGGCTGCGCATGGGCACCGTGATCAGTAAGGATTCACTGAAGCCAACGAACCATATATTTACAACCCGCAATGCTAATGTTTAGAAAAGAGAGGGAATGAGGACTGCAAGCGAGAGCTAGGATAAAAGGCCATCTGTTTTTCCGGAGCACATGATCATGGGTCCAGTATTCCATGGCAATTTTATGCCAAGTGGTGACCCACAGCAGCCGGTCTCAGTGTGTAAATGCACACACTGCCTCTCTCACTGTAGCCAAAAGTCCTGGTAGCAACTCCTCTCCTCACATGACAGGAAGGCTGGGGCCAGCACCCATCTGCAGACCACAGTTGGAGAACATGGATCCACACACTCCTGAAGTTGGATTAATGATGATGACGATGATAAGTCTACTGATTAGCACTTACAGCATGCGTATTTTATGCCAGATGCTGTTAAGCATTTAAGCACTTTATATGGATTATTTCATTTAAACCCTTAAGAACCCCCTGAGGGTTTACTTTATCAGTCTTATTTTTTTTTTTTTTCAAATGAGGAAGTTTAAGCTTTCAGAGGTTTGGTTAATTTACCCAGTTTTTAAGCACCTTGGCTGTGACACAGCAGGTGTTTGAAGTCAGGCAGTCTGGCCCCAGCTTGATCCTGGATTAGTGTATGGTGCCTGCTGAGCCATGCAACTGCTCTTCCCAATTTCTTTAAAGCACAGGGCTTGGCTGGGTGAAGTGGCTCACCCCTTTACTTCCAGCACTCAGGTGGCAGAAGCAGGCAGATCTTTGGGAGTCTGAGACCAACGTGGTCTACTACAAAGTCAGTTCCAGGAGAGTCAGAACTACACAGTGAGACTGTCTCAAGAAAGAAAAGGAGTTTGTATTATATCAGTGCAGGCTGAAGAAATACTTTACTCCACAGGAGATGTCAGATAGTGTTTTTAAAAGGGGCAGGAGGAGATACTCTTTTTCAAGCCTGCTGATCTGAGAACAGAATCCTGAAAGATGCCCTGTGACTTCCACAAGTGTATGCTGTGGTAGGTGCATTGCCTACATACATACATATACAAATAATACACACATAATAAATGCAAATAGAATGATGTTTTTGAAATAAATCCGGTACAGATCTGTTTGCAGATCTTGTTTATGTATTTGAAAGGCATGGTTCTAACTGCCCTCATGGGGCTACAAGTCAAATACTTAGCATGAGTGCTTTCTCAGCTACAGAAAGCTTCCATTGACACAATGAAGTCACGTTCCTGAGATTTTCAGAAGGCTGGGTGCGTTGGCACAGGCCTGTAACCCCAGCGTGCCCAAAGCTGAGGCAAAACTAGAAGTTCAGGCTAGCCTGGGCTGCACAACAAGGCTCTGTCTTTTTTTTCTGCCCATGTTTTCATAGGGCCAGCCTTCTCCAGAATGTATTTGCTTTCTAGGAGCTACTTAAAGTCTCTCTGGAAAAGATAAGGTCAAAATTCAAATTTTATTTTTAAAACCTTATTTCTAGACTTTAAAACCAGTGACATCTAGTTTAAGTAAACAAATGAAATTGATCATCTTTGAGACTGGAGAAATGGCTCAGTGGTTAAGAGCCACTTGGCTGCTCTTCCAGAGGACCTAGGTTAAATTCCTAGCACCTACATGGATGCTCACAACCATCTTAAGCCATTTTTCCAGGGGGATCAGATGCCCTCTTTTGGTATTAGGCACATGAGGGGGTCCAGACGTACATGCAGGCAAACCACCCATAAACATAAAATTTAAATTAAAAAAAAATTCATCAGCTTTTGGAAAAAGCACCTAGAAAACCAGTCAGTCTTTATTCAACATTGTTCCATATCAAATGCATCATGAATAATCAATTGCACAATTAATTTAAAAATGTACGTATTTATTTATTTATTTTATATGGGGGCCATGAGGGTACTTGTATGGAGGTCAGAGGATAACTTACAGGAGTTGGCTCTCTTTTTACTATGGGGGCTCTGGGGATTGGGCTCAGTCTCACAGGCTTAGTGGCAGGCACCTTTACCTACTAAGCCATTTCACTGCTCTACATGGATTTCAAAGATTCACACATTATAATTTAAATATTTTTAGATTTAGACTTTTTTTTATTGGTATGGTTGTTTTTTGTTTTGTTTTTTGTTTTTTTTTGAGACAAGGTCTCTCTATACAGCCCTGACTGTCCTAGAATTCACTACATAGACCAGGCTGGCCTCAAACTCACAGAGATCCCCTCTGCTTCCCCTGTGCTGGGGCTAAAGCTGTGCACCATGGTGCACGGCCAGAAAGACTTCTTAATGTTCACACTTCAACTCCCCACAGTGAAGGGTTTTGTCTTTCCAATATTAATTTTTTAATCACTTTTGATTGTATAATAGCTTAAGGGCTCCTTAAAGCAGAGTCAATACACTAAAAAAATACTAACTTGGCTTACTCCTGCGTGCATGGGGTAGAACCCAGTACAGCTAAGATCTGAGGAGCGTACACCCGTCAGTCTCCCTAAGAAATACGACATTTATTTTACCTCTGAAATTTATAAAATGAACTTTTAGCCATCTTATTGAACTTTTAAAATTCATTAATTTACTTACTTAGAAGACAGGGGTTCACTATGTAGCTCAGGCTACCCTCTACCTCCGGCCTCAAGCCCGTGAGTGTTGTGATCACAGTCATTGGCCACCACGTTCTGCTGACACTCCCTTTCCCCCAAGCAATCAAGCAACAGAGCAAACATACAGGTACCATAGCCCACTACTGACCCGAGGCATCGTGAGTGCCAATGTTTGAAGGTACATTTTTCATGGATTATTGTCCTAAATAGAGACCCTGAGCCCTAGAAATGCCGAGCGGCTTTCTTTCCTTGTAGACAAACTGTAGGCACTCTGCATTCACTTTAATAACGACCAGGAGCTGGGTTGGGGGTGGAGAGCACAATGATTTCAGGGAATGGCCAGACCTGCACACCTCAGGACCCTTCTCACAGGTCAGCTTACCTTTGTGGCCACCCTTTTCTTAGTCTGTGAGGGTCTCCCACCGCCACCCTCCTCCATTGTAAAATACATGTGCCCCAGGGTCCTGGGTCCCTTTCCCTTACTAAAGACACTGTGAGCAAATGGTTCTGAAGGCTTGGGTGCAGTTTCCCGGCTTCCTTGCAGGCTTTTATGGTTGCGGATCCACGTGTCCAACTATTGCTTATGGGGCAGCACAACAAGCATGTGCTCATGTCTCAACCTGAACTCAGCACACAGTCCACAGTCATATCCCCTCCTCCCCCACACACAGGGTTTCTCTGTTTAGCCCTAGCTGTCCTGAACTTGCTCTGTAGACCAGGCTGGACTTGCTCAAACTCAAGAGATCCACCTGCCTCGGCCTCCCAAGTGCTTGGATTAAAGGTGTGGGCCACGACTGTCCGGCTCCATTGTCATATCTGTTTTTGTTGTTGATGATGTTTTATTTTTGAGACAGGGTTTCCGTGTAGCCCTGGCTGTCCTGGAACTTACTATGTAGACCGGGCTGGCCTCAAACTTAGAGATCCCCTGCTTCTGCCTCCCGAGTGCTGGGATTAAAGGCGTGTACCACCACTGGCTGGCCCATTTGTCATATTCTTTACAAAGCTTGCTTCCTTCTTTTGTGTTCTAGACTTCAACAAACAGCTGGAGAGTCCACCTTACTGCTGACATCAGACATTGGGGGGTAGCCTTGTCTTCTCCTTTACCCTATGTCACCAAGACCTCCAAGTCTGCTCTTTCCAGTGGCTCTCCCTCCCCAGGACACTGGCACCACAGTCACCAAAACCTACTCCTAGTGATCTCCTTTCCATACCTTAAACAAAAACAAAGCCAGACAGTGGTGGCACACACCTTTAATCTCAGCACTCGGGAGGCAGAAGCAGGTGGATCTCTGTGAGTTCAAGGCCAGCCTGATCTACAGAGTGAGTTCCAGGACAGCCAAAGCTATTACCCAGAGAAACCCTGTCTGGAGGAGAGGGGGAGTTCTTTTACAACATGGAAGATATCAGTATTCGTTATCTATTAGCACTTCCCTATTATTATTATTATTATTTGAAATAGGGTCTCATGTAGCCTAGGCTGGCCTTGAACTCACCATGTCACCAAGAATGGCTTTGAACTTCTGATCCTCTTCCTCTACCTCACCAGTGCTGAGGTTACAGTTGTGGGACACCACATTTAGTTTACACTGGGTGGGAACTGAACCCAAGGCTTAGTTCACACTAAGTATTCTACCAACTGAGTTATATCCCCTGTCCCTAAAATTACACATAATGTATTCCGATTCTCACTAAACTATCAGACAAACCACCACCTGATAATGAGCAAAGAGCAGCTCCCAGCTTTCCCAAAGAGGTGTACCTAGAAATACAGACTGGTAAAAAGCCTGCAAGCTGTCCTCTCTGCTACTGTCTCTCTCAAGACCTCAGATACAACCAAAGCCCCTCTGCACTAAAGGAACTATGGAAGCAGCATGCTGTGGGTTTACAGAAAAGAAAACCAAAGTTTAATCAGAGGTTCAAGATCCAAAAACAAACGAGAGAAAACTATTAGAAGAAAATGTAGTTTTGGAGCTAAGAGCTCTACTGTAGAGTCCCTCCAGCGGGAGAGAAGTTCATTTAGTGGGCATGAGCCTCCTCCTGGAAGATGTGCTGGCAAGCAGGAAACAGCCCGATCCCGGAGCACCATTACACCACGGATGAGGAGAAGAGCAGCGTGCCAAACATTCAGCGGGGTCCGATAGTTTGAGTGCGGTTTGTAACAGGTTTGGGGACAACACGAAAGCAGACATGGAAATCAGGTTGTAGTCTACCTGTGACCGGGCTCCTTCATGAATTCAGAAAGTAGCAGAGAGGAAAAAGACCCAAACCATGCTAACAAAAATAAAAACAAAAATTCTTCACAGCAAAAAGAAAACCTTCTCCCAGTTATGATAGTAGGGGAAGGAGACAGAACCTACACACTCAAGTGATGTAATTTTGGCTGCCCTATGTGTGCTAAATCAAGTTAACCTCAACTGAGTTGTCTTTACTTTTCATTCTGAGAGTGGCCAACAGATCTAAGAAAAGGAAAGGGCTACACTTTTTTATGTCTTCCTGGCTACCTTGTTATCCCATGCTAAGGCTGCTTTGGTTTGCTACCTTGAGTTACACATCAGCTAAGTAGTGACGTCTCCTGCTCTGCGCACAAAGAAACTTGGAAACTTAAAAACAAAGTTAAACTACCCCACCCCACCCCTGCCATGGAGTGCCTTTCTGTTTTCCTTTGACCACCAATAATACACTGAACATGGTAGTCAAAGTTAATAGACATAATAGCAGGAAAAAAAAAAAAAACAAAGTTACAATAAAAACTTTATCATTCATTTCCAAGTCCTAACCCATTAACAGTTTCTGGCCAGCTAGCGTCTTCCCTGATGATAAAACTCCCTACAGGGAAGTTCTTCTCATCCACTGAGCAAGTGTACTGTGCTGGGTGCTAGCGGAGAAATGGCAGATACTGTCCCTCTCCGCTGTCATCTAGCCAGTTGTTTCTTTCACAGGTATGACATCCCCTAAAATCTTGCTTTCACAGTTAGCTGCCTTTATGGTGCGCCATCAATTCCTATTTATTTCCACCATTCTTAAAATCCACATGCAATCACTACATTTAGTCTTCATTACCTTAGCATGGAGATCTGTCACTTTTCTTAAAATAATAATAAAATAATAATAAAGCGCCCTCTCCCCAATATCTAGCCTACTGTTTGGGACAGTTTATCTTTTTTGTGTGTATGTCAGTAATGGCAGGCTTGTCTGTGACATTTGCTATTGCATTACTGACAGGCATAACCCTGTCTTGGATGAGAAAGCTCTCATTATGATTTTGTCCATGCGAACCAGGGTTTGGGAAATACTGTGTACAGAAGCACCCAGAATCTTACCCTGGCTCCTCCTTCTCTAAGTTGCAGGGACATTATGGGAAATATCTCATTTACTTCCAACCTGAATTTCTCAGTTTGGAATTTTAACTTAGGAAGTATGAGTTCTGCATAAATCACACTGCTTGTCAACACCCACACATAAGCCTCATTGCTTTGACAATCACCCTCATAGAACCAGAGAGGGGAGCCTAATTTGGTAGACTATAATAAATGTCTGTTTCCATCGCAGAATAGATGCTTCTCGGGTTCAACGAAGCTTTGAATGTTTCCCTTAGTGGAAAGTAATTCTCCTCTGTGTCCTTGACACCCACAGAGCAGAAATCTCTCCTCTGGCAAAGATGAGTAATCATTTATATGACCCCAATACGGCTGGGCCTTCCATTTTCCTCTAGGACTGTCTATGGCAGCATCAGGAATTGATGGAGGGGCTTTAATCTCCAGACCTGAATGCTAAATCAATTCTACAATTTCCCCCTGCTCCTCCGCACTTTCTCATTCCCATCCTTATTTCTTCTCCATTTTTCTTCCTTCCTTCCGGCCTCTTTTTTTTTTTTTTTTTTCCTCCTTAACCAGTGACACTCTCTGGGGTGGTTTGAAAATTTTACAGCATACAAGCTAAAACTCCCTCGTGATTTTCACACCTTTCTTCAAGCAAAACCTGGATCAGCATCTTTGAAACCAGTGTCCTACACAGTTTGGCTGATTCAATGACCTCCCCCCTCCCCAAACAGGAGTATTGTAACACACGAGACACACACACACACACACACACACACACACACACACACACACGCCCAAACTAAACCAGCCAGCAAGATCCCACCTCCTGAAATGTGATAGGTGATAGTAGGGATGACTGGGCAAGACTGGGGGAGGAAATGCCCAGGGTTTCAGGAGACAGGCTTGGCCTACTACTGAGGCAGAAGCTGGTTTCATACTCAGACAGTCCCACCCTCACCTAGGCCAATGCGGTCGGACACCCCACTCTGGAACATGCTGTGCAAAGGGCGAGTCCTTCACGCAGAGTAGAGGGCACCCAAACCCAGGAGTCTCAGGGTCATCCTGGCCTTGACCTGGGGCAATGTCCTGGTGCAGGGGAACCCATCCTGGAAGGGGGCTGCCACGCAAAGGCCTGATTCACGTCCTCACCGGGTGTTATCAAGGGGCAATGACCTGGGGTAACATCCTGGCGCCATGGACCCTCACCCTGGGGAGAGGGTACAGCTTTGCAAAGGCCAGGTCCTCCAGTCGGAGCAGGGTCTCTCCTGACTCTCACCCAGGCGTCTCGGGGTCATCCGGACCCTGACCTGGGCCGACGCCAGGTGCAGGGGAAGCCCGGACTTTAGCTGGGGTTACTGCGGTGCAATGGCTGGGTCCTCCAGCTGGAGCAGGGTCTATTCTGACTCTTACTCGCGTGTCTCGGGGGCGTCCGGTCCCAGACCCTCCCGGGTCCAGGGGAGCTCAGCCTAGAGCTGCAATCCTCCCTCCGGAGCTGAGGCGCCCTCACCCTCAGCTGTGCCGTGTCGGGCGGGGCTGCAACAGGTGCGCGGCCTCCCAGCTCCCCCGCCGCCTGCCCTGCCGTTACCTGCAGCGGCGGCCACCGAGGCCGAACGGAGCCAGTGGGAGCTTTCCGAGCTCGGCTGACGCTCGCGTGGTCCCGACAGAAGCTGACGGCGGCTTCCCGAGCTCGGGGCGCGGCTCCGCCTGAGCAGCCGAGGTCCCCAGCCCCGACCCCCTACGCCGCTCCCGCCCGTGCGCGGCTCCGCGTTTCCACGTCACTTTTTGGTCCCTCCCTCTCGCCGTCCGCCGGGCCCCGCCCGGCCCCGTCCGCGGTTGTCAGGACAACCCGAGCGACGCCCGTCACGGAGAACAGGCGTTAGGAGGGCGGCGCCGCCAGGGCTCGGCCCGAGGGGCCGGGGGAGCAGCTGACCATGGAGCCCTACAGTAAGCGGAGGGCTGGGGCCTGGGGTGCGGGCAGAGAGGCCAACCCCGCCGGGCCAGGTCTCGAACCCAGGGCCATACGATCCGCAGATTCCACAGCACACTGCTGAAGCCCTCAGGAGTAGTGGGTTCATTAATGGTAAATGGTGCTTTCTGAGTCTTAATGAACCTGCAAGGAGTCTGGCCTAATATTTATGCGATCTTGCCTCCCCTCGACCTTATTCCAAAAGTCTGGGGTATATATAACTTATGTGCGTCCTCCCAGCATAAGATACATAACAAACTTTCATCATTTCTTTTCTTTTTTTTTTTTTAGTTTCCTCGTTCTTCGTTGCTTGTCTGTGTGCTTGTGCATGTATGTGTTCATGCACATGTATGCAGGTGCCATATAGGTGCACGCTCAAGTGGGTGGTGTCATTTTTTTGTTTTTGTTTTTGTTTTTCGAGACAGTTTCTCCGTGTAGCTTTGGAGCCTGTCCTGGAACTTGCTCTGTAGACTAGGCTAACCCCGAACTCACAGAGATCCACTTGCCTCTGCCTCCCCAGTGCTGGGATTAAAGGCGTGCACCACCACCACCCAGCTCAGGTGTCATTTCTTAAATGCCACCCACCCTTGGTTTTTTAATTAAATTTTATTTTAATGTGTGCAGATGTTTTGCCTACATGTATGTCTGTAGAGGCCAGAAGAGGGAACCAGATCTCCTTGAACTGGAGTTACAGCCTGCTGTGAGCAGCCATGTGGATACTGGGAATCAGACATGGATCCCCTTGAAGAGCAGTAGGTGTTCATGATAGCTGAGCTATCTCTTCAGGCTCCCACCTTAGTTTTTGACACAGGGTGTCTCACTGGTCTAGAGCTCTTGTCAACTAGGCTAGGCAAACTGGCTAGTAGAACCTCAGAGGGCTGGAATTACAATCACACCACCACACTTGACTTTATATAGGTTCTGGCTCTCATACTTTCTGCAAGCATTGTATGCATGGAGTCATTTCCCCAGCCCTGGGTTGTTTTGTTTTTTTAATATTCCAAGTCTTATTTGTCTCATGCAGCCCAGGTTGACCTTGAATTCCTGGCAGGCTTCTGACCCTCCTGAACTGGTGGCAATCTTCATGCCTCAGCATTCTGAAAGTGCTGGGGTTACAACTTTCTTTTTTTCTTTTCGTTTTGTTTCATTTGAAACAGGGTCTTGCTATATCTCTCGGGCTAGCTTGAAACTCACTGTGTAGACCAGTCTGGCCTCAAATTCACAGGTCCACCTGCCTCTGTTTATGGAGTACTAGGATCAAAGGTGTGGGCTACCAAGAGGGACTACGATGTTGTGTTTGATAGGGTGTGCTGTTTACAGTTGCTAGAACTGATAAGTGCTGGAACTCACCTGACTGTTGGTGGTTGTTTTTTTTGTTTTCCAACCTTTCCAGGGACTTTGTCCTAGGTGCTCCTTTCCTCCTCCCCACCCAAACTGTTTTATTGCCTCCTTTGTTCTTACAACAAGCACACTGTTTGACAGGAGACTTGAAAGGACTTAAACCTTTACAGGGTTCTGTTCAAAACTAAAATAAATCAAGTCTTTTTTTTGCATAATTTCAAAAATAAAATCCTAGGAGTAAATTCTGGCATTAAAAAAATCATTTCTTAATAACAAGAAAAATTTAGAGACTTTCTCCCCTTTCTTTTAACTTACTTGCTGAACAGAAAGCCTACAAGTTGGGAGTTACAGTTGCTTTGGATTGGTAGGGTTTTTATCCAATATCTATCATTTGTTTTTAAAACTCACTGGATTGTACATTTTATCAAACCTTCTGGAAAAATAATGAACATACAGCAATGCTAGGACTTTTAGTCTCATAAACTGATGTCAGGCTGTGTGTGATCTTTCCAGAGAGAAATGATCCAATTGATGTGTGTGTGTGTGTGTGTGTGTGTGTGTGTGTGTGTGTGTGTGTGTGTCTGTGTGGATGGGGGTAGGAGGGGGTCTCATGTATCCCCAGGCTGGTCTCATTTGCACTACGTAACCTTGAACTTGTGATCCTTCAGAATGTTGTGGTTATAGGCCTTGGCCACCCCCAGTGGTGCTATGATGGAATATCGATTTGGTGGTTTATAGAAAAGCCCTCTACCAACTTAGCTACACCTTTAGCTGTGAACTCTCTTCTAAAGACAACAGCTTTATTTCTGTAAGTTTATGTTACTGTTGAAAGGCATACACTGCAGACTTCAAAATCTTCAATGCTCTATGCTTTTATCTGTTCTCTTTCCTGGTTCCTACTGTGTTGCAGCCCTGTGTGGGAATTAAACACAGAGTACAGTGTCTGTTTGGATCATCTCAAGGGTTGCATCATCCCAAAGACCCATTTAGGAACTACTGCAACCTCCCAAGGTCTGAAACTGGGGAAGGAGAGATAGACAGAGGCTTCCAAGAGAAAGGATGAAGTAGTTGGCTTGCACAATAATCTAGTTAATTATGAGAGGTGGTTCCCATGAGATTTCCCTAGTACATAGTCCCTAAACTTGGGGAAGAAAGGTCCAGGAGCAGAGCAAAAAAATTAAGATATAGTCAACAAGAAGAGACAAAGTTGCCTGGGCAGGGAGAAAACAGATGAACCTGAAAAACTCAATGAGAACAAGCCCAGGAAGGCTTTGAAAGATGAATAAGAAGTTTTATTACATCTGGGGCTGGAGTGGTATCCTGGCAGTTAAAATGCTTGCCTTGCAAGACTGAAGACCTGAATTCCACTCCCCAGAACCCACATAAATGCTGGGTGGGCATGGCAGCTGGCCTGTAATCTCAGCCTGAGAAGGCAGTGACAGGAGTCCCCATAGCAATGTGACTAGCTGTTTGGGCAAGCTCTGGGTTTGATTGAGAATCCCTGACTCAATGAATAAGGGAGAAAAAAAACCCCAAAATTTCCAACATCAAACTTGGACATCCACAGGCACATGCATGCATCCACACATACAAATATGCACACTCACATAGACACATGAAAGAGTACTTTTAAAATCTGAGACAGGGTCTCACTATGTAGTCCTGGCTGGCCTGGAAGTCAATATGTAGACCAGGCTGGCCTTGAACTCACAAAGATCTACCTGCTTCTGCATCTCAAGTGCTGTGACCAAAGATGTGCCGCCACAACTAACTAATATAGTTATTACCTCCATGATTTAGTGTTTGTTCCCTATCCCATTTAAGTAGAAAATACACACCAAGTTACTTATGCAATATAACAATGAGATTTATCTCCTTTCACAATACTAAAATGTATTTGTATTCATTTTAAATAATTCAGAAATCATCACCTTAGGAAGTCTTTCACAATCTAATAAATGCTATTTTGAGTAAGTGTGAACCATAGTCAGTTAATATTTAAAAGGCCTAGTCTAATCTCTGGTCAATATTTGTATCCAACCAGATCTCATCCAAGACAGGAAATAGTTGATTCTTTCAGAGGTAACAGAAGCATGAGGGATATGATACTAACCAGTGCTAACTATAAATAATTTCAATCATACCATTAATGGAATTACAGCAACATTGAGTTGTTAGGCCAGGATTACGGAGAGCGTTTGAAGTCTGTGTATACACTATTCCTTCTGATACTGAGGGGTCACAATAACACCAGAGTAGTTTTATGTAGCACTAGTGAATTGATTAAGAGGGAGGATCCTTCTTAATTACTGTAAAGAATTAGTTGTATGTCTAAGGGCAGCACTAAGGAACTGCTAGGAATAACCTGCCAGTCCATTCGTTCTGTTTCCACACTCTTAGCTTCCTATTACTTTTAGTAATGATCCCTGTTAGCTGAGTCATTAAAAGCCAATAAACACAAACCTCTCAGACCCCACAGCTGGCTTAAACTCTGGCACTAAGCAAGGGATGGTGGGGCCTTCCGCTGTGATATAGAATAGTAGCAAGGCAATGAGCCAAGAAATGATTCCCCAGGGAAAGGGCAAATGAAATCAGCTCATGACCTTGGGCTGTTCAGGGTGGCTTGGAGTCTTGGCTTGCACATTTACCTCTGATTATTTTCTTTGTAAACTAACTTCACTATTAGGCAGATAACCTGCATATAAGATCACACAGGGAATGTGTGTCTTCTTTTTCTTTAAAAATAATTTAAACTGAGCATTGTGGTATACACTTTTGATCCCAGCACTGGGTAGGAGTGGGGCGGCACTGAGGCAGATGGATGTCTGTGAGTTCCAGGCCAGGCAAGTCTAGATAATGAGACCCTGTCCCAAAACAAAGGACAGCAAAACCCATTTAATTCCAACAGTACCATCCTTTCCCTAATATCTAATACCAGGAGTGGATTTGGGTATCTTTGGCACCTTTAGAATAAACAGACAAACCTGAAGAAACCCACAACTTGAATATAACCTGTGCATAATTATCAGATGCAAAAACTGAATTTGTTTATCAAATGAAGCAAGATAGGCCTCTCCCTACTGCTTCCACTCCCTACAAACTCTGGGTCAGTTACAAATACTGAGTCTGATATGTGTCAGGTGGATGACACAAGGCTGTGTGTGTGTGTGTGTGTGTGTGTGAAAAATTTGCATAATTATATCTACATATATAATTTATTTTCCTATACATATACAACACATCCTGAAGTAGGCCAGGCTACAAAAGCCAGGAGTGTGCCATAGGCCTGTAATCCTAACACTCAGGTGGTAGAGGCAGAAGGATCACATGCTCAGGGTCATTTGGGTGACATGGTGAGTTCAAGGCCAGCCAAGGATAGAGGAGACCCTGTCTCAAAAACACAAAAACAAACTCCAAACAGAGGTGTAAAGGCTGAGTTTACTAAGGGGCTGGGGCATCATCCACTAGGGGAGTGCCTCCTCCCTCCAAACCTGTTTGTCCACTTGTCTCAGCCATCTTCCTACTCACTCCAGCAGGAAGATGGAGTCGTCTTAGGTTCTTGTTCCTGCATCAACCCTCACACATGCCCTTGTCACCAGCCTTCAAGATGTACCCAGGATGTGCTCCCCTTCCTCCCCTCCCGCTGCCAGCAGTACGGCGAATGACCTTGATTGTATGGTCCACCGATTTCTGCCGTGCCTCTCTTTCCCCACAAAGCCCTCTAAAGTTCTTATTATGGACTAGGTGCCTCTCACACATCACATTTGGATCTGAGCTCTATTATGTTTATTCACTTCTTCCCAACACATTAGATGCCCTCTGAGCCATCAAGAGCATCACCCCTCCCCCCCACTCCCTCCTGCTCCCTTGCTCCAGTGAGAAAGAGCCTTCATATCCTTCTAGTCTTTGCTTGAGTATCCCCACCTCATCCACTCCTTCACTGACTTCCTGATGGAGAGGTGCCCCCTCCCTAATGCTATTCCTATCTCTGAACAATAATCACAATTGTTTTGTTAATTAAATAAATCTACTTCTCCTACCATGTTGAATAGGCTAAAGAAGGCAAGATCCTGTCTGGTTCTTTATCACTCTGTCCCAGGGGCCTTAAACAAACATTTGTGGAATGGATGATATTGCCTAGTTTTATTTCCCCCAGGGCAATGCGTTTACAAAAGAGGGCTGTTTTCTTCTCCAGCAGGAGGGGCTGTGCTGCTGATAAACTTCAAGGCCCTCTTGGGCAAAGTTCACTTAAGTCAGGTGCTTAGAAATGTCAGGTTAGTTACAAATACCTCAGGAATTCCACCTTCCTTCCTAACCTAAATGGATGTTTTGAGAGTCTCATTTTATCTGGTATGATCAAGGAAATAAGTCATCTTCTCAGGATCAAGGGAGCTCCAGGTCAGAAGACCTTACAAAAGGCTCGCATTAGCACGGAGTCCTTGCAATCATCCATCCTCTGGGAGGGCCAATGGGAATTTAAAAGTCATTCTTACTTGAGTACAGGAATCGTTTAACAAATCTGTGGTGATTTTTTTTCTTAAGTAATGTTAGTCCCTAAAGAACAGCAATTATTTCAATTAGGTTACAATTCAAACCTTATTAAGAAGTAAATGCTTATATAAATCAAATTTAAAATTTTTAAAAAGCAATTTTAAATTTGAAAACACGTTTAAACAGTTCTGTTTTAAAATCCCCACCAGAATACTGAAAATCAAGACAGTCCTGACCTGTGATGCCCACTCAGCCACAGAAAGGCTCCGTGGTTGAAGCCGTGTCCCCAGGAACTTGGGTGCACCCAGCTTGTCCCCAGACAGCATCTGCTTCCTGCTAATTTAGTTGTCCTTGGCCTTACTGGGCCAGGGAAACACTGTTACAACTTGTCTCCTTCGAAGCAGCCAACCAGATTCAAGGAGGGGCCCCATGCTTTCCAGCTGCTTCCAAGCAAGCCCTGTATGACTCAGTAAATTCAGGTGAAAGAACTCACTCAGTAAACAAGGCCCAGCTGAGGTAAGGTGTATGCTTGGCTGAGAAGTCAGGAGCTCTGGGATCCTGCGGGCTCTCTTGTGGACTTTTCTCTAGGAGCTAAAAGGCAAGCCATTATCAAAATTCAGGCGCCCATTCTTTTATCTGTGTTCCTGACCTCTTACAGTTCGTCCATAGCCCTCACCCTTCTCATCTTCCTGGCTTCTCTCCATCCATCCACCTGTTCGTCCTTTACAAACTTTCCTGGGGCTGCAGAGATGGCTCTCACACAGGACCCAGTTCAGTACCAAGCACATGGTGGTTCACAGCTGCCTGCTAAGTCTAATTCCAGGGGATCCAACAGCGCCTTCTTCTGGCCTTTACAGGCTTTGCACGCATATGTGCAAGCAAAACATACACACAAAATAAAAAGCAATAAATACTAACAACAACAACCACCACCATGCTTTTGGGTGTTATGAGTTTACATAAGTGGGGAACCCCCAGCGGGCCGGGCCAGAGCATCCCATGAGTGCAGGGAAACATGGTGGGCAAATGCAGCGGCGTGGGGAAAGTCATTCACACCCAGGCGCTGCATCCACGTAGAGAGTTTATTATACTAGAGAGATGAAGAGAAAGATAGTAAAGAAGGAGATAAGGAAGAAAGAGAAAGCGGAGGTGTGCACGCCTCCTGGGAATGGAGGGAGAGAGAGAGAGAGAGAGAGAGAGAGAGAGAGAGAGAGAGAGAGCGAGCGAGCTAGGAAAGGCGCCAAAACTACATAGAGAAACCGTCTCAAAAAACGAACAACAACAACAAAAGAATATACAAATCATACACTGTTTAGTTAAATTGAAAATTTATCACATCCATATGTGTTGATTAGTTTTTTTGTCAACTTAATACAAGTTAGAACCATCTGGGAAGTGGGAACATTACTTGAGGAATTTCCTCTATGAGATTGGCCTGTGGGCAAAGTCCGGAGGGCATGCTTTTGATTAATGACCCAGCCCACTGTGGGTAGTGACACCTGGGGCAGGTGGTCCTGGATGGCATAAGAAAGCAGGCTGAGCAAGGTTGGAAGCAGTCTCCTCCGTGGCCTCTGCTTCAATGCCTGCCTCCAGGTTCCTGCCTCCAGGTTTCTGCCCTCAGTCCCTTCAGTGTGACGGACTGGACTGTGATGTGGAAGTGTAAACAAAAGAAACTCTTTTCTCCCCCCAGTTGCTTTCAGTCACACTGTTTATCACAGCAACAGAAAGCTAACGGATACACCATGTGATCACCAGCCTACAGATGTTAGCACAACTGCACCTGTAGGGTTTCTGTCCCATGCTTGTCACTGTGGTCCATAGGTGCCATAGCTGGGTAGGACTGGTGATTACTTCCCTCTTTTGGAAGCTGGCATGGTGTCTTCTGGTACCATGAGAGCTAGTCCTCACCGAGGAAGTTTCAAATCAGTTCCAGCTCAGGGGCCTCTGGGCCCAGTGTCTGAAGAGTATGATGTCCTCAGCAGTAGGGACTTACTTTCCACCTCGGGGTGGGGATGGGGGTGGATGATCAACCAAGAGAAATAGCAGTACAATAGCCTGTACTGTCATGGGAGTCTCTTGGACAACGGAGACCAACAACTCAAGAGGGCTTCTGATGTCTGGTATTGGGATTTTTGTTAGGTAATCTTTGGCTCTTGGAGGGAGCATTGTTGGTCCAGATGTGAAAATTACATTTAAACTATACATTTATACATGGACATATGTGTATTATAGTATTTTTTAGGTAGATAGTTAATAGCATGGTTTCTTATGACTTTCTCAGACACACTTACTGTTATTTTACCCTCCTCCATCCTTGTTCTTATTCTGTATTTACCTCCCTCCTCCCACATAAAGAGCCCCTTTTCCCGTTCCCGTACGCTGTTATTCCCCTCTCTATTGCTCCCCTACCCCCACCACAGCAATGATCCTCTTTTACTTTCCTGATTTCTGTAGTTACTACAAATCATCACATCTGATGATTTGGAGCTAGGAGCCTGCAATGACAGAACATGCCACATTTGTCCTTTAAGGTTTGGGATACCTTGCTCAGTATGACCTGTTCTAGTTCCATCCATATACCTGCAAATTTCATGATTTCATTTTACAGCTGGATAGTGTTCCATAGTGTACATGTACCACATTTTCGTTATTCATTCATTGGCTGAAGGACATTTTGGTTGTTTCCATTTCCGAGCTATTGAGAATAGAGCAGCAGTGAACGTGGCTGAGCAAGTATCCGTGAGTAAGATGTTGAGTCCTTTGGGCATATGCCAAGGAGTGGTATCACTGGGTCATTTGGTAGATTTACTTTTAGCTTTTTGAGAACTCTCCACACTGATTTCTGGAGTGCCTGGACCAGTTTGCAACCCCACCAACAGTGAATGAAGGTTCCCTTTTCCCTACACATGTGCATTTCACTTGGAACATGCCCAGGAGTAGAATGCCCTGCCAAGTGGCAGAGTTTGCCTAGGTCCACGTACCTCTGGTAGCGACTACGTGTGCAGCAAGGCCCTGTACCAGAGGGCCTGGGAGCCCAGCTGTTCTCCATGCTTGCTGATGTTTGCTCCACCCTTTCTCCTCTCAAAGCAGATGTGTCTCATTATACTTTCCACATTAACTAATGCTATGAAGTTTGTAAATGTATTTTTATTAGGCTACTCCAATGTATTTACATGAAGTGCCCATTCCAGTCTTTCACCCATATTTTCCTTTTGGGTATCTGTCCCCCAGAACTCATTCGAGGTGACTGTTTGCAGGGTGAACTGCTAGTTTATGGAAATTGGTTATGTAGCACTGGAATCCTGTATGATCTAGTATGTTTTTTTTTTTTTTTTGGTGTGGAGTGCGCCTCTTACATGTTGGTGAGTATGCCCCTATTGTGCACTAGCCCTAGCCATGACCTGTGGCTTTTGCCTTGAGAGACCCCGCCTGCTAGCTTGGTTCCACCTGCCCTGCACTCTCCATCTGTCACTATTTTTCCTCTTTGATTTCTTTTTCCTCTTTTTAGATCTTGTCTCACTTTTGGGATAAGTGCTACAGTTACGAGGTTCAGAAACAAAATATTATGGAGCATTTAGTGAAAAGTCATTTGGTAATGTTCCTACTCCATTCCTATCCATTACTTTCTAACCTGATACACCTTAATAATATTAGGAATAGAAGCAGATGGTTTGTGTTGCATTTCTTTCCCTGGCCTGTGCCTGGCTCTTTTCAGTTGAACATTACATTTTGGAGAGCTTTCTTTTTAGTTCATAATGAGTTTTCTCATTGTTGGTAGAATGATGGTATTCTATTACAGCAATTTATCTTAATTTATTTAACCGGTCCACAACTGATGGAGACTCACTTCTAGTTATTTGCTACTGAGCCAAAGATAACCACAGCCTAAGGCCCTGAATCTGTATGTGTGTCAGCCTGGAGCTGAAGGAGGCTTTGTGGTTAAGGATGGGCAGAGGGAGAGCGTGCGCTGTCTTATCCAGGTGGGCCTCATCTAATCAACCACGTGTCCTTATTAGAGGGGAGCAGAAGGCCAGGCCTAGCCAGAGCAGTCATCAAGAATGAAAGCAGAGGCTGGCGTGCTATAAGGACCTGAATCAGGGCGTCTGGGACACACCAAAGAGGTACAGAAGAGGGCCTGCAGGAGGAGCTAACCTTCAGCTTGAACCCTTTAAGATGCATTTTGGATTTGTGACCTTCAGAACTGTAAGCCAAAGTGTCTCTGTTGTTGTTGTAAGCAACTGTTTGTGGTTACAGTGGCAGTGGGAGACCAGTGTGGCCATTTTACTTAAAACACTAAAAGTGGCAGCCTTTTGAGTCTGACATTTTATGTTTGTGCAACAGCTGTGTCTAAGGGGAAAGAGTAAGTATTGAGTGGTTAAATTTTGTATTTAAGTTCTTCTGTTTTCAAAACTTGTTTTTAGATTAGTGTATAAAAATTTTGCCTGCATGTGTATCTTTTTGTGCACCACATGTGTGGACGGTGCCCACAGAGGTCAGAAGAGTGAGTGCACCAGATCTCCTGGAACTGGAATTAGAATTGTGAATCACCATGTGGGTGCTGTGAATTGAACCTGGGTCCTCACCAGATTCTCTAAACCACTGAGCCATCTCTCCAGCCCCCCAATTGTTGTTCTTAAATCAGCATTCTGTCCTGTAAGCCACCTGGGGGATTAACTCGGAAGAAGAGGGTTACTCTGTTCTGTTCTGGTAAGTCCGTCTAGGATGGAGTAGAGCCATTGCCTTGGGTCCTTCTGGGGCCCCAGATGGCAACAGCAGGGCTGCTGGGTGGAGCAAACTGTTTACCCACAACTAGGGAATGGCAGAGGAAGAGGGAGGGTCTGGGGTCCACAGTTTCCTCACAGGCACACTTCCCCACAGGCCTCACCTCAACTGCGTCTCCTTGCTGGGGACCAAGCCTTCAACATGAGGACATGGGCATCCCAACTCTAGCAATGGTTCACAGGAGTTACAAACATCATTCTTAGCAGCGACAAGTGTGAGCTCACCTTTCCCCACAGCCAGTTGAACACAGTGGGTTATTTGAATTTTTGCCATTTTGATGGTGAAAAAAAATCTTATTATTAAGTTTCCCATCTGTAACTTGTTTGGACTTTCTTTCAGCATTAGGGGTGGATCCTCCTTTCTGCTTTTGTCACAGCATTTGTCTTCGTTTCCCTCCAACACCTCACACTACAGGATCTCTTTATGATGAGAGGAGACACTGTCCCCAAAGGCATCTGTTAGTGGACAAGAAATGGGTTCTCAAACATATTCTGTTGAGTTCTGTTGATGAAAATGGTTCCTTTGTTTTGGGCCCAAATGCCACATCAGTCAGAGACTGAAGACGTGGGTGCCGTCAGTGTCCTGGTCATTGTGGGTGTTGACTTACACTGATGCTAAGACATACTTACCAATCACACTGCGTCCTGCTCTACCTTCATCCCCTCCGCACCCCCACCCCCACCCCTACACACAACCATGGGTAGCTTTCTCATGCAGGTCAGGGGAACCTAGGCTTTTGGATGCCAATGGTGAAAATTATTTACGCACAAGAAAAAACCTGTTTGTTCTGCCACTTTAAAGGATTAACACCTATGTCACAACCTATGTTTCCAGTAGAAAAGGAGCAATGAATCCAGACTGTCACCCTCCCTCCCTTAGTCTGGGGACCAGTATTGCTATTGCCAACTCGTTAACATAACCTCTTTTGCTCTTTTTAAAGATGGGTCTCACTATGTTGGTGTTGAGATTAAAGGCATGTGCCACCACAATGGGCACTGCTTATTTATTTATTTAATTTTTATATTAACTGTCTCCATAATATAACCTGAGATCATTGGCAACTTGAATTTCTTACCTTTTGTAGTCCAGCTGTTGGAAATTTAATTGATGTGGTGATTTGTGTTAATGAGACAAACATCTGGTTACTACTTGTGCTCTTAGTTGAGATGTTTCGTCTATTTAACATGCTGCTGACTTCAGTATGGACCAGTACTAGCCAGCTATTTGGACCCCTGTCTCTTAGTTAGGGTTTTTTTTTTTTTTTTTTTTTTTTTTTTCGAGACAAGGTTTCTCTTGTGTAGCTTTGCGCCTTTCCTGGAACTCGCTTTGGAGACCAGGCTGGCCTCGAACTCACAGAGATCCGCCTGGCTCTGCCTCCCGAGTGCTGGGATTAAAGGCGTGCACCACCACCACCCGGCTTAGTTAGGGTTTTTATTGCTATGAAGAGACACCATGACCACTGCAACTCTTATAAAGGAAACATTTAATGGGGTGGCTCACTTACAGTTTCAGGGGTTCAGTCCACTATCATCATGATAGGGAACATGGCAGCGTGCAGGAAGACATGGTGCTGGAGTAGTAGCTGAGAGTCCTACATCTTGAAGGCAACAGGAAGTCAACTGAGACACTAGGCTGTATCCTGAGCATAGGAAACATCAAAGCCTGCCCCCACAGTGACACACTTCCTCCAACAAGGCCATACCCACTCCAACAAAGCCATACCTCCTAGTAGTGCCACTCCCTATGAGATTATGGGGGCCAATTACATTCAAACTACCATACCCTCAAAAGCTTCTAAGAGCTTTAAGTGAAATGGCACATGTCTGTAATCACAGACCTTGGGAGGTCAGCTATCTACCTACAATTCTGTCCCCTCAAATCCCTAAGGTCCAGAAACCACAAAATGTAATGAAATTGTGTATCTTGGGAATACAAAACAGTGACCCATTATTTGTTTGATTCTTGGAAAGGGAAGAGGACACACATAGATCCAAACAGTTGGTGCTGACTGACAGACGATTCTAGAGCTGTGCCAATGACTTGCTACTCTTTCATGATTACAAACTTCTGTTTCAAGGGTTGCTTGTTTCGTCTGACACCTACACTCAGTCCTCTAGTGGCTTGCCAGGAGCTGGGCATGTCCTAAAGGCTTGCTGTCCTGGGAGCTTTCCTTCCAGGTCCCCATCTGAGCCATTTGATTCCAGATAGAGTCAGCGTGAGTCAGGCTGGCTTGCCACAGCTCTTTTCTGCTAAGTGGGTCTCTTCTGATGGCACTCTGCCCCTACTACCTTCAGCTGGCATCTGCTTACTTTGAGTTAATTTTAGATAAAAACAGACTAGTCATTGCACTGCAGTGATGCCAACCGCACAGTTGGTAAGTCACGGAAGGGCACGGGAATTGAGAAGCCTGGCTGTCTGCACGTCAACTCCTGCTTTGCTCAAACTGGTAGGTAAGAGGAGAGACCTACATTGTGGCATCCCTGTGGATGAACCGAGCTGCATGTGCATGGTGCCTGCCATTGGGTGTGGCCTGTGATGACTGTTCATGCTCCAGCAAATCACTTAGTAGAAACAAGATCCAGAAGAGGCCGGTCGGTGGTGGCGCATGCCTTTAATCCCAGCACTTGGGAGGCAGAGGCAGGCGGATCTCTGTGAGTTTGGGGCCAGCCTGGGTTACAGAGTGAGATCCAGGACAGGCTCCAAAGCTGTCTTTGGAGAAACCTGTCTCGAAAAAAAAAAAAAAGATCCAGAAGAGAACAAATAGGATGTAGATCCGAGCCAGTCAGCTGAACGCCAGGAAGCCTGGATAGCACAAGTGTGTGTGGGTGGTATGGGAAAGACCCGTTCTCTTTCCCAGGGCGGTAGCTATGTGACAGCACAGGTGCATGTCGGTGGTATGGGGCAGTGGGCTGTCCTCTTTCCCAGGGTGGTGGCTATCATGGACATCACTCTATCACTATCACTGACTGTAGCCTTAGAACTGTTGCTTCTCAACTCCTTAATACCCATGACACTGTAGAACATGGATGTAACTCCTTCCCCGCCCACTGTGTGGAGGGCGTGGTTTCCAGCATCCTTCAGAGCAGCCGCATTTACCTTATAGATTTGCGTTATTTTTCCCTTCGTTTCCCAAAGGTCCCTGTCAGCTTCCTTTTCTGCTTCCCTTTTGTTCTTTCTGGTTTCAGTCATCTTGGGTTGTCATCTCTGTGCCTGACCCCCACTGGATTGTAAACCCCACCAGGCCAGAGTCAGGTTTGCTACCGTGCTCACAGGCAGGTGAGTCACAGGCACTCAGGTTATCAGCTGATTTAGGAAACGGGAGGAGGCAGGGCAGAAAACTGGACAGAGAGTACCACGGAACACTGGGAAGGAGTGATTGACCAAAGCAGGGGTTCTCGGCTCCCTTTATTTTTCTCGTTCTCTCAGGGCAAAGGTCTATACCACTGAGCTATGTCCTAGCCCCCAAACTGGTGTTTCTTAACTGTATTTATCAGTATTAAAGTTAAAAACTGAGTTCTCCATAGCAAGAAAAATTAAATGTGAAAAAGATTTTTTCATCTGAAAAGCCTGGAGGGATTCAGTTTTTGCCATTCTCCCTGCCCTTCCTAGCCTTGGGAAGCAGTCATTCTCCCTGCTGTGGCCCCAATGGAGAAGCAGTGAGCTAGAGTGTCCTTTTCCTCCTTAAAGGGAGGTCTGTGAGCTCAGGGCTGGCTTCCAGAGATGGGTGCTGGCAGTGAGCTGTGTGATTATACCAAGGAGGAGACAACAGTTGTAAAGCCTGGGAAAGGCGGGGTAGCCAGGTAGATCTGGTTCCCCCACACCGGAGGTCAGCAGGATGTGTGCTAACCGGGTATGGCTTTAACCCCCATGTCTGGCTAACAGTCCTGTTTCCTGAAGAGTGTCCCAGGGCTGACCCAGCTGCTGCTCCACAGGACTCCTGGAGAAGCAAGAAATCAACTCATGAATGGGTGTGACTTAGCCTTTGTTACATGATAGTTTTCCAAACATTGAGAAGGTGATGGCTGTCATACAAATGTAAAATGATATTCAGCTTATTAATGAACTAACTAGGAAGGTGTTCTTAACCCTCCAAAGGGAAATCCAGAGAACAGGCACATCTGTGAATCAGAATGTAGAGATAAACTTGAGAATAATGCAGGCGAAGAGGGCCCTAAGTGGAGCCAGCTGATGTCTGTGCTTAGAACCCTTTACACGTGTTGCCAGTGATCCTAAACTCTAACATGTGGAGCACACGAGAGACATGATTGGAAGTCAGACAAGTGTGAGCCGAAAGACGCAGAGTGGTCCATGGTGAAAGGATGTATAGGTCTATCCTGTAATTTGTAATCCATGGGCATTTCTAGATCATTCTGTATGTTAACGTGTGGTGATTGCTACACACTCTATTGTTCCTTTAGTCACAGTCTGTTTCATTGCCCTAGTTCACTCATCCAGGGGATAGGAAAAGCGAAAGGGAGTTCTCCAACAGGACTTCACCTATGGAGAGCAGCCCCTGACCATGTCCCAGAAGTCAGTTTACAAAGAGAACACTTGTCATGGCCCAGGGACATAGCCTTCTGTGAGAGCCTGGGCCAAGCTCTTTTGATTGTTTATGTATATTGGTGTAAAGATATGTTGTAAAGCATATGTTATTACTGACAGTCCCAAAGTGGAAGTCACCCAACTGCCCACTCACAAATCATAGATAAAATGTGATCTACACAGTGGAGTATCATGCAGCCTTGAAAAGGAAGACAATCCTGATACATGCTGTAAAGTGGATGAACCTTTATTTTTTTATGGACACATACATACATACATACACATATATGTTTTGAGACAGGGTCTCTCTATATAACCTTGGCTGCCTAGAAACTTGCTCTATAGACCAGACTGACCTCAAACTCAGAGATCTGCCTGCCTCTGCCTCCCAAGCACTAGGATGGATTAACCTTTAAAGATGCAAAGTGAAGTAAGCCACTCATGAAAGTACAAACACTCTGTGATAATGGGGGATGAGATGTGCCCCCTCCAAATGCGTCCCCCCCCCAATATGATGTGCCATTGAATCTTGCATGGAAGAAACTTGAGAAATGTTGAGACAATCTTAGCTTCCCACCACCTCTTCCCTATAAGAGGTTCCCCTCCTACAAGGATATGGAGCAGGTCCTGCTGTCTCTAGCTTACACCTTGAGTACCACACTGTGCATTACACTGCATGCACCCCTTTGTCCTATCATGTTTTCTGTAGCTTTCCACTCCTCATCAAGCCTAGTATGAAAACACTGCTTCCACAACCCCAGAACTCAGAAAGCTGAGGCAGGGGCATCAGGATTCAAATCCAGCCTCATTTATATAGTGAGTGAAAGGCCACCCTGAGCTAAGTAAGACCCTGTTTCAACAGCAGAAACCTAGCTTTATTGACACAGGCCTTCATTACATACAAAGACTGATGTGTGAAACTTTCATCAAATACATTTGCATAGTCCCCTGGTTTTTCTGCACATTGTCTGGAGTCTGGGCTTTTGGAAGGGGAAGGGGAAGAAGACATTTTTCTTGACCATGTATATGATTCTACATAGGAGATGAGGTACCAAGGCTGGTGTGGGAGCTGCAGCACAGAGCAGCCACCAGCTGTGGGAGATGCTCCCTTCCTCCTTAGGGACCTGCATCTAGTTGTAACACCAAACCCTTTGACTTGCCACAGAGAAGAATTTCAGAGCAAGACTGAGTGAGGCCATGTTGGTTTATTACATAGACACAGAGTTAGGACAAAATTGAAATAGAAGTGAAGGCATTTAGAGGCCATCAGGAAACAAACAGCACACACCAGAGACATGGGGATGGGCTTCTCAAGAGATTTGCACCTGGGTGTCTTTGCAATGGCAGCATACATGACCTGGTGGCTTTTAAGGTCACGTTGTCCAAAGCAGGTGATTTACAGTAAGTTTAAAGATTAAGCAGAGTTTAGTTTTATTTCTTCACAACATTGTCTACAACGAAGACTAGAGTTTAAAAATTAAAGTTCACAAAATGTCATTAAATATGAACTGGTGGGCGGTGGTGGTGCACGCCTTTAATCCCAACACTTGGGAGGCAGAGACAGGCAGATCTTTGTGAGTTTGAGGCCAGCATGGGCTACAGAGTGAGTTCCAGGAAAGGCACCAAAGCTACACAGAGAAACCCTGTCTTGAAAAAAACCAAAAAAAAAAAAAAACCAAAAAAACAAAAAACAAAACAAAACAAAAAAAAAACTGGTTTACTTTTTGTTGTTTTGAGACAGAGTTTTTGGGTGGCCTAGAACTCACTATGTAGACCAAGCTGGCCTCAAACTCAAAGAACTAAAGGTGTGGCCACAACGCTGGATAGTTTTCTTGTTCTTAAAGAATTTCCTTTTAAAAATGAAACTAGGGGATGGGCGGTAGTGGCGCATGCCTTTAATCACAGCACTTGGGAGGCAGAGGCAGGCAGATCTCTGTTAGTTGGAGGCCAGCCTGGTCTATAGAGCAAGTTTCAGAACAGCTAGTACTACACAGAGAAACCCTGTCTCAAAAAACAAAACACAAAGAAACTAGGGTCTGAGGATATGGCTCAGTGGATCTGTTTGATTCCCACCACTTACATGGTAGCCCAAAATTGGCTGTAACTCCAGTTCCAGGGGATCTGATACCCTCTCTGGCTTCCATGGGCACCAGGCATGTGTGTGGTACATAGATATTTATGCAGACAAAACAGCCATGCATATAAAAATAAAATGAAACTAAAGTGGTTTTCTCAGGTGCATTGTTTGGGCTTGTGGATGAGAGAGAGGCAAATGGGCTGAAGCTCAAGGTTGGACGCTGACTCAGACATGGTCTGCTTTTACATCTTAGTCAAGAAGTCTCTAGGAAAGCAAGCTCCATCTCTGTAGGCAATTTGATTTCATCTGTTGTGTTAAAGTTTCTGGATTTGGGTCAGATACCCCAAAGGGCTTCTTTTCCCTTTTTGTGTCCCCGTGTTTTCCCCATCTTTCTGTCTAGTCTCGGTCACACTAAAGTAGTTAGTAGGTCCTGGCATCCAGGAAATACCGGTAAGCTCAGATACAAGCAACAGAGTTTCATTTGGTTGTCGAGAACTGCACACCAGGAAATGCAGGCTTAGGCCGAGTGAACCTGCATTTCAGTGAGGCTTGTGAGACACTCGAGGCAGCCTGCTGCTGCTCGAGGGGAAATGAGCAAGATGCTGGAGTGTGGAGTTAGAAATGGGTGTGCATCAAAGGTGAACGCTAAGTCCATCAGCGTGTCCAGGTCAAGAGGAAAAACTGGTTTGTCTGGCATTTTCCAAATCTTCCAGGGTGTTGCTAGATTCTGGAAAATGTCTCTCTGGTAACAGTTCCCTACATGGTATATGTGTAATAAACTTCCTGTTGTCATCCAATCTCTCAGGCTCAGAAAAGGATTCTTGGTCCCCTTTTTGGACATTCTGTAGCCAGTTAGACTTTTAAAGTGTGTGTGTGTGTGTGTGTGTGTGTGTGTGTATGCATATCCATGCATGCATGCAGGGAGGCCAGAGGAGGACATCCAGTGTCCTGACTGATGTTTTACCTTATTTCCTTAAGGGAGGGCTTCTCAGTGAACCTGGAGCTTATGCTGGCAACCAGGAAGCCCCAGTCTTGCCCTGTCTCCTCCCCTGACCACAGCACACACACACCTGCCATGCCTGGCTTCTTACAGAGGTGTTGGGGATGTGAACTCAGGCCCTTAAGAGAGTGCAACAAGTGCTTTTACCTGTAGCTCCCATTTTGACTGTTAATAGCATAGAGTTTTAGTTGGGGATGACAAAGTTGTAGAGAGAGATGGTGGCCATGCTTGATTTGATGGCAGCTCAGTTAATCTTATGTACCAATGGTAAAATGTAAGGAAATTCTTTGTGCATGCATGTATAATATATGTGTGGGTATGTTTGTGTGTGTGAATGGGCAGCAGGTGCCAGTGTGTGTGGCCATCAGAGGACCACTTGGTGCTAGTCTTTACCCTCTCCCCTTGTTGGAGGCAGGCTCTCTCGTTTGCCACTGAAATGCCAGGTGAGCCTGTTCCTTGAGCTTCCAGGGATGCTCCGAGAGCAGGTTTCCTCCCATCTTGTCCCAGGAGTGTTGGCTGTCATGTGAGTTCTGGGAATTTGAACTCTGGTCCTCACCGTTTGAACTGTAAACACTTTACCTGAGCCATTTCCTCACCCCTCCTGGTAAACATTCTCATGTCAGTTAAACCCTTAGCCTCACAAAGCACTGGCCAGTCCTTAAAACATTCTCGCACAGAAAGCATGTCTAGCTCTCGGGAAACTGAGGCTTGGAAGCACCACAGGTGATTAGGACCTGGGTCTTCACAGTGTCTGGTCCTCTCCATATCCTGTTCCTCCCTACACGGTTAGAAGAGATGACGGAGTAGAATCTGAGAAAAAGAAAAGTACAGGGTTTTGATAGAGACCACTGAAGAGGCCTGGAATTGTGAATCTGCTTATATGAGGAAAGGTGAAGGGATGAGACCGGGAAGGAGTTTCCAGGCTTGGGGTGAAACAGAGATCTTGAGAATTAAAATTGAAATCCCAGTCTGTGGAAGAAGACTACAAGTTGCTATGGGATGTCTTCACAAGAGCTGGCTGTCAGCCCAGGGAAGCATTTAAAGTACACCCAAGCTCCAGGAGGTGAGAGGTTCCTCTAACTCACTCCCCTTTGACCCAGCTGGGGATGGGGAGAAAGAAAGGAATCACATGCGGTTGAGTCAAAGGGAACACTGGAGACTAGCCAGCCCTGGAGGGAAGCGGCCACTCTGCTGCTACTGTAAGCAGGAGCTAGGACTTACAGACAGTAGATGAGTCTGAGGTGACTCACAGGTGTGAGCCACGCCGACCACGATGACTTCTGGAGACCTGTTTCCACTGGGTTTGATAATTTTTTTCTTTCATACTTGTTTCTGAGATAATGAACAAATATATATATTTATTTATATTTATATTTATGTGTTTTGCCTGTGTGTATGTCTGTGTACCGTGTGTGTGTGTGTGTGTGTGTGTGTGTGTGTGTGTGTGTGTGTGGTGCCTGCACAGGCCAGAAGAGGGCACCAGATTTCCGGAACTGGAGTTATAGGTGGTTATAATCCACCGCATGTGGCTACTGGGAACTGAACTCCGGACCTCTGCAGAAGCAGTCAGTGCTCTTAATCCCTGAGCCATTTCTGCAGCCCCTGAGCTAACTTTTTAGCCAACCCCAAAGCTAGTGGTTTTACTTCTGAAATGGTATCAGTTCTTTTGGGATTGCTCATTCCAGAATCCTTATTTGTGATTGAAATAATCAGAAATTCTGGAATTAAAAAGATTGACTAAACTACTTATCATTCTTAAAATTTATTAAGACAGGGTTTCATGTAGCTCAGGCTAGCCTTGAACTCACTATATAGCCATGGATGACCTTGAACTTCTGATCCTTCTGCCTCTAGTCCTGAGTACTGAGATTTCAGATATGTGCACAACAACGTACTTATTACTGTATTACTACAATGTTATAATAAGTGTACAATTTTCAAAGTGTTGAGATCTGTGTAATAAAGGGGAAGATTTGGCTCAGGAAAGAATTCCTGCCTCTTGCCTGACTATGACTGTGCCTTGGTTAGCAGTTTTAACTCATTATGTTAGTTTGGTTCCTTTGCTGAGGGACTCAGTGAAACATAATACATAGTCTCAAGCTCCAGTGAAGAGGGTGATGGGGTGTGCAGGGGAAACCGTTTTTGGCTTTGCCTTTTTTCTGAACTTTTGATAGAGAGCAAATCCGGTGGTTACTGGCCTTTGAGTCCAGAACTGTGACAACATGTTAGTTCCACCTGACAAGTTTGATGTGATGTTGGACTAAATGTTCCCTTCGAGCTATTTTCACAAGGTGTCCAGGTAAATTTATGCAGCTTGGCACACTTCCCTGACTTTATTAGGTAAGAAGACTTTTTTTTCTTTTTTTATTGAAAATGTTTTTCTTGTTTTATAATCTCAAGCCAGCTGTGCTAACGCACATCTATAATCCCAGTATTCAGGAGGTAGAGGCAGTAGGATTATAAGTTCAAGGCTAGCCTGGGTGACATAGCAGGTCTCATTCTCAGAAAAGGAAAACAAAATAAAACCTTGTAATGCCACCTCCAGGGGTCATCCAGCAGTGTGCAAGCAGCCTGGAGCGATTGCTTTCAGCAGAAGGCCACATAAACATCCCTGCCTCTCTGTGACATATAGGAAGAGTTGACACATTGTTAAAAACAATGACCATAAATAGAGAATGTGTCAGGCCTGGGCTCAGTCACTGACTACAGTTGAAATGGAAAGGGCCCTGAGATCTATTCCCTGGGTAGGTACGTCATATGTAGACATGGTTGCCAGGAGTCCTGAGCTTTAATCTATTAGCCCATTCAATGCTGTGGAAATAGGTGAAGCTTGTGCTTAGAGGAACCGATTTTTCCCTTTCTCCTTTGTTCTCTCCTTCCCCCTTCCTCTCTCCCTTCCTTCCTTCATTATGAATTTATACTATTTAAAAGTCAACTTCTAGTACATTAAAATTGTGTATTTATACAAAAATACTTCTGGGGAATGCTTATATATGCATACAGCTATTCTTTGAGGTGCTTTAGGATTTTTGAGTAGTGCATACTAATTTTGTTGGCCTTACTTATTTCATTCACTAGTCAAAAAGTTCTATCAAATTTCTTTGCTTTGTCTTCCTTAATCTTGGCCTTTCTTGGTCTTTTGTAGGATTTTAGAGTTGATTTATCAGTTTTCACAAATTGAGGGATTTCCCTTTAGGATTGTGAAGTTCCTTGTGGTAGTTTGAATGTAATTGGCCCCCATGATCTCATAGGGAGAGGTACTATTAGGAGATGTGGCTTTCTTGAAGTGAGTATGGCCTTCTTGGAGGAAGTGTGTCACTATGGGGGCAGGCTTTGAGGTTTCCTGTGCTCAGGACACTGTCCAGTGTGTTAGTAAACTTCCTGGTCCCTGCAAGCCAAGATGTAGCCAGTACCACATCTGCCTGTATGCCACCATGCTTCCCATCATGATTATGATGGACTGAATCTCTGAAACTATAAGAGAACCGCTCCAATTAAATGTTTTATATATGTATGAGTTGCCGTAGCCATACTGTCTCTTCACAGCAATAGAAATCCTAACTAAGAAGCTGATACTAGGGACTGGAGTATTGCTGTGATACCCCTGACCATGTTTTTGTTTGGAAGAATTTGAACTTTGTACTTTGGAGTAAGAAAGCAGTGGAATGCTTTAAGTGCTGCTTAATGTGGGTCATATTCGTAGGAGCACGGAAGACAATGGTGCTGAGTGTGATTTGATGAGCTGGGGATCAAGAGGCTTCAGAGGAGAAGGATGTTAGTATGTGGCCTAGAGACTGGTCTTGTGATACTTTGGTGAAGAAAGTGGCTGATTTTTGCCCTTGTCTGAAGAGTCTGCCTGAGGCTAAAGTGAAGAGTTTTAGATGAATTCCATTGGCAGAGGAAATCTCAAAACAGCCTGGTATAGACTTGTTGTGTAGTTTATAGTGGTAACTCTAATGAAGATTTATAATGAAAAGGAGCAAGCTGAGAAGGGTAAAATACAAAATATAAATTTTGAGGAGAAAAAAGGAAGTGGAATGGAGGTAAATCCTGTGTTTAAGGAGATAAATGGATTAAGAAATAGAATAAAAGGAGTGATGACCTCAGGGTAAGATCCTATTCAGCTAAGTTTCCAAATTTGTGGAAAGAAACTAAAGAAAAGCTTAGAGCCAGTGTATAAAAGCTTAGATACACACCTTTAATCCCAGCACTGGCAAGGCAGAGGCTGGCAGATCTGAGTTGAAGGTCAGCCTAGTCTAGAAATCTAGTTTCAGGACAGCCAAGCTTAGGCAGTGAAAGACAGAAAGCTGGTGAAGATATAATTGAACGGCCATGTTCCAGCCCCAGCAAACATTAGGACTTGGCAGCTTTGGACACATGGTTCTGGCTTTAGAGTTAAGGATAGAAGAAAGAGTTATGGAATTTGTCCCTAAGGAAAGCTGCTGAGGCCAGGCGTGTGTCAGGGATGTCTCTGAATGGAGTTCTACTAGAGAGGCCATTGCGTGAACCTGTGAAATTGAAGCCTGGATTGCCTTGGTGAACCCAAGATATTAGAGATGCCAGAGTCGTGGGATACCTGCCGAGGAGAGCTGCTAACAGGGAGTGGAACCAGCCCAAGAGAAAGAAGTGTGTTGCAGTCAACAAAGCTGAAAGGAATTGGAGATCTGGAGCTTTTTGACATCAGACATGGAGATGCAGAGTTTGGAGTTTGCCCAGCTGGTTTTTGGCCTTGTTTTGGTCCAGTATTTCCTCACTATGCTCCCCTCCCTGCATTTTGGAATGGTAATGTATGTCCTGTGCCATTATGTGTTGAAAGTATGTGGGGTGGTATATTGTGTCCCCAATAAACTGTGTACCCTAATAAAACTTATCTGAGGGTCAGAGAACAGAACAGCCACTAGATTAGACATACAGGCCAGAAAATGGTGGTGCACATGCCTTCAATCCTATCACTTGGGAGGCAGAGATCCATCTGGATCTCTGAGTTCAAGACCACACTGGAAACAGCCAGGCATGGTGACACACACCTTTAATCCCAGCACTTGAGTTCTCATGCCTTGCTTGGAAGACACACGCCTTTAATCCCAGGAAGTGATGGCAGGAAGCAGAAAGGTATATAAGGCATGCAGACCAGGAACTAGAGGCTTTTAAGCTTTTAGGCTTTTTATCAGCAGTTCAGCTGAGATCCATTCCAGTGAGGACTCAGGCTTTCAGTCTGAGGAAACAAGATCAGTTGAAGAGTTGTTGAGGTGAGGTTGGCTGTGGGTTGTTCTGTGTCTCTGATCTCTCAGAATTCACCCCAGTATCTGGTTCTGGGTGTTTTTTTAATTAATAAGACTGTTAATTAATTAATTAGCAATTAATCTTACAAGTATGTGTTTTCCTTTTTGATTTTGATTTTTACATGTGATTGCAGTTAAGAGATTGCATGAATCTTGGAAGAGACTTTGAACTTTAAAATATTGTTGAGAATGTGATAGAGTATGGGGACTTTTGAAGTTGGACTAAATGCATTTTGTAGTATGATATTGTTACAAGCTTATGGGGGACAAGGAGTGGACTGTGGTAGTTTGAATGTAATTGTCCCCTATATTCTTATAGGGAGTGGTACTATTAGGAGGTGTGGCTTTTTTGGAGTGGGTATGGCCTTGTTGGAGGAAGTATGTCACTGTGGGGGTGGGCTTTGGGGTTTCCTATGTTCAGGATACCACCCAGTGTCTCAGTCGACTTCCTGTGACCTGTATATCAAGATGTAGCCAGCACCATGTCTGCCTGTATGCCGCCATGTTCCCACCATGATGATAAGGGACGGAACCTCTGAAACTATAAGTGAGCCACCCCACTTAAATGTCTTCCTTGTAAGAGTTGCCGTGGTCATGGTGTCTCTCCACAGCACTAGTAACTTAACTAAGACAGTCATTAAAGGTCAGTTTTAAATGAACATCAGTTTATTGCCCCATTTATGTCTTCCTTGTTGTTTCTCCAAGGGATAGATTTTTCTCCATTAAAGTGTTCCATGCTTTGTTTAGTGCTGGATTCTGTGTCCCAGTTCAAGCTACAAAACCATAAAGTCATTTTATTTGGGTGTTTTAGGAATGACAGTGCTGAGGAGGTATTCCCATGGAAGCAGGAACAAAGGAAGCTGGCAGAAGTGAGCAGGATGATTAAAAGGAAAACAGGAAAAAGTTCTTTGTAGGTGACATCATTTCATGTTTTCACAGGAGCAGGGCTATCTGGTAGTGAACATGACTGATAGTGGTCAAATAACTGGCAGAAAATCAAGAGTGGAGATAGTCTTACCGTGCAGACATGTCTGCCCTGCTACTCACTATGTAGACCAGGCTGGCCTCAAGCTCACGTAGATCCACCTTCCTCTGCTTCCTGAGTGCTGGGATTAAAGAGCCCGCTCCTACCCTGACATTTTAACCCTAGATAAATTCCTCTTCTTCTGCCACTCTCCCTCTGTGTAGCTGGCCTCTTTTCTCTACACTAGGCGTGTGTGCTGTGGCCATAGCTCTGCACCTGCGGTCTACTTCATGTTCACTGTCTGGGAGTTCTACTTCACTGATGGTCCCAGTGTGGTCTGTCCTGCTTTTGACATACATCTGTTTAGCAATGCTTTTACAGATGTGTCTTTTTGGTGCACACATGCGTGTGCTTCCATTGACTATTGTGAGTGATGCATTTTTTTTATTAAGGAACTTTTTTATTCATTTTACATACCAACCACAGATCCCCCCTCTCCTCCCTCTTCCCACCCATCCCACTTTCTCCCCCAACCCACCCCCATTCCTTCTTCCAACAAGGCAAGGTCTCCCATGGGGAGTCCACAGAGCCTGGTATGTTCAGTTGAGGCAGGTCTAACCCCCTCCCCCTTCATCAAGGCTGTGCGAGGTGTCCCACCATAGGTAGTGGGCTCCAAAAAGCCAGCTCGTGCACCAGGGATGGATCCTGATCCTACTGCCTTGGGACCTCTTAAGCAGATCAAGCTATACAACTGTCTTCCTTATGCAGAGGGCCTAGTCCAGTCCCATGGAGACTCCACAGCTGTTGGTCTAGAGTTCATGAGTTCCCACTAGTTTGGTTTGGTTGTCTCTGTAGGTTTCCCCATCATGATCTTGATGCCCCTTGTTCATAGAATCCCTCTTCCCTCTCTTCAACCGGACTACTGGAGCTCGGCCTGGTGCTTGGCTGTGGATCTCTGCATCTGCTTCCCTCAGTTACTGGATGAAGGTTCTATGATGACAGTTAGGGTACTCACTGATCTGATTACTGGGGTAAGCCAGTTCAGGCACCCTCTCCACTATTGCTAGTAGTCTAAGCTGGTGTCATCCTTATGGATTCCTGGGAACCTCCCCCCACCTGGCCTCTCCCCATCCCTATGACGTCTCCCTCCATCATGGTATCTCCCTCACTGATCGCCCACTTCATTCCTGCTTCAGCTCAACCATCCTGTTCCCTCATGTCTCATCCTCTATCTCCCACTCTCCATTGCCCCCCCCCCCATCCTGAAACTGAGAACCTTCTGTAAGGCAAAGGACACGGTAAATAAGACAAAACGACAGCCTACAGAATAGGAAAAGATCTTCACCAACCCCACATCTGACAGAGGGCTGATCGCCAAAATATATAAAGAGTGATGCCTTTTGTAAACCATGCTGTGTTTGCTCTTAGGACAGCCTCTCACAGGTCTGCAACAGCTGTGAGTGACATTCCAGTTGTTTCCTCCCCATTACATTAGCTTCTCAAAGTTTAGTCACTCTGGTGGGTGTGCAGTAGCATCTACTAATGTTTTTACTTTTCTAATGCCTAATTAAGCCAAACATATTTCCATACATTTTTAATACCAGCCATTTGATTATATTTCTTGGGGAAGGGATTGCTTGTATTTCTTGCCTATTATCAGATTATCATTGATTTCTAAGCACTTTTAAATGTATTCTGGGTCAAAATTCTTTGGTTCTTTTCTTCTATTTGGTGGCATGTTTTTATTTTTATTTTTATAAAAATTTAACATTTAAGCCAGATGTGGTGGTGCACGCCTTTAATCCCAGCACTTGGGAGGCAGAGGCTGGTGGATCTCTGTGAATTCGAGGCCAGCTTGGTCTACAGAGCAAGTTCCAGGACAGCCAGGACTGTTACACAGAGAAACCCTGTCTCAAAAAAACCAAAAAAATTTAACATTTAATTTTATGTATATGAATGCTTTGTTTGCATGTATGTCTATACAGCATGTGTGTGCAGTACCCACAGAGGCCAATAGAGGGCATCAGATCCTCTGGAGCTGTAGTTACAGTTGGTTGTGAACCACCATGTGGATGCTGGGAACTGAACCCAGGTCTTCTAAAAAAGCAGCCAGTGTTCTTAACCTCTGAACCCTCTCTCCAGTTCATTTTCTTTCTTAAGGTTTCTTTTGGTGGCCTATGCCTTTAATCCCAGCACTTGGGAGAGAGAGGGATTTGGATCTCTGTGGGTGCGAGGTCTATATTGTGACTTCTAGGCTAGCCAGGGCTACAGCATAAGATCCTGTCTTAGAAGAGTTTTAATTTTATACAGTACAAATGATCAGTTTTATAAGTTTTTATATTGTTTTATAAGTAAAGTTTTGTTTGTATTTCTGTCTACTCTATTTTACCATTTATCTGAAATTTGTCTAAGATATAAAGTAAAATTTTAAAATAGCACCATTGTATTGATTTATCAGTCATAAACTGTGTTCACTGTTCTTTTTTTATTGCAAATTGCACATCATGTATTTAGGGGTGTGGGTCTGGCTCTTCACACTGATCTATTGGTTGATTTGTCTGGATTTTGGTTCTAGAAACAAGCATGATAAAACACAGCCCCTGATGTGAACATGCTTATAATCTGAGGGAGGAGTTAGATAGTTAATGTTAATATGATGCAGTACGGATGAAAAGTTAAAAGTCCTGCCTGTGTTTAAGATTTAAATCTGTTAAAGGGCATCTTTTTCTGCAGTAGGAAAACTGTTTTCATAATTGAAAAGAACTTTGTTTGATTATGTGGCTTTTCCTTGCAGTTTAACATACATAAATCTATTTCTAGACATATACTGTTAGAAGCATCTACCAGCCAGCCCCGGGAGGGCCAGAATGAGCAGGGATCTAAGGGAGTCCAGCCTTGGGCAGTAGGTGGCAGTGTTGGTCAAGCAAATGAAGGCTTGAGATGTCTGACTATTCCTAGGGACTGAGTCAGGGCAGAATTCCGGTTCTGGATGAATAAAGGATGGTGTCAGGACCATGAGGAAAGAATAGAACAGACTGAGGGAGATGGAAGAGGTCCAGGAGGAAGGCTCTGTTTATTTATGTAGACCTGGGTCCTCAGCTCTGAGCAGGGCACGTCACAGCTTTCTGTTGGGTCGTCAGCCTCCTTCCTCTTCTAGGTACCCTTAACCTTCCTTTAACTACAGAAGGGAAATCACAAAGGTAACTGGGATGCAACTCAACCAGGGCTCCATTTCGGTCTATCTTCACAGTTTACCCTCTCAGTCACCAGTCAGTGACAGTAGTTGTTTTTGGAATTGCCAGTTGTTGCAGCTTGGAAGGGTTGGCTCTTCATTACAGATGCCCTGCCTAGGCTTGGTTGAGTTGGCAGGATGCTGGCTTGTCCTCCAGGTCTGCTCAGGAGCTGGAGCCAGGCTGGGTTCAGACACAGCTGTCTATATCCCTGGTCCTGTCTGTCAGGGAATGTGGCAGAGCTTCTCTCCTTGTTTGGTTGGAGACTCCTCCTATGCTGACAAGACACCCAGCCATGGGGCATCCAGGACCCGTTCCTTTGCTGAGACTGACCCTCTTTGCTCAGTGGTACTGTAGTCTTCCTTAGCTGTGTTGAATGTAGTTTGTAACTGGGTGCTTATTGGACCTCTAACTCTATCTCATGAAGTTGTAGCTTCAGGAAAGACTAGGGGCCGTGTCTGTGGTCACCAGGGTATCCTACTACTTAGGACTGAGCCCGACATCCCTTGATGCCCACCAGAAGAAGGAATAATAGCCAACTGACCTTCTTAAGTTAACTTTGCTTCTGAGTTCCTTCTGAGTTGCCAGGTGGTGTAGAGATCCTGTCATATTGTATTTAACAGGCTAAAAAGAAAAATCGAAGACTTAAATGAACTTAAATCTCTTTCAGGAGTAGAATGAGGTTTGTGATTATGAAGCAATTCTTTTTTAAAAAGAGTGTAAACCACAAACACAAAATTGATTATGAGAGTGAATGTTTATTTAGAATGACGGAAAGTACAACTAATATAAAAATATAAAACAAATACTACAAATGTCACAAAATAAAATGATGACATTTTCTGACTGCCTAATACATTGTAACTTTTTTTTAAACACATGTTTTGACTGCCTGTCATGGTGTTTGCATAACACTTTTGTAATAATGTTTCAGGATTAGGATAGGAAGGTAATTTTGTTTTCCCAGTAGTCTAGTTAGTAAACTTTTTTCTTTAGTCTGAAATTGTTTGACTTCTTACATAGTTTTCTCTTGGTATTATATAAGGTCTGCCTCTCTACAGTTAACAAGGGCCACCAGAGGGCAGGAGGTTTGCATGTTTCCACATCTGACTGCATCATCCTGTCAGGAGCATGCTTGAGAGGTTTTCACACCCTGGGGACCTGTGCACTTTTTCCCTGGCTCATCACTTTTACCTTTCATGACACACATAGAAATACTGTTGTGTTAAGATAAGTAGAAATGTCAGAAGAGGATGCACATATTATGAAGCTTGAGCACCAGACTCCAGAAGGCTGTAATTTTGAGCTACTCACTCAATGTATTAAAATCTAAAGCAGTCATTTTGGTTTCCATGACTGTTCTTCCACTTGTCTTTAGGTATTTAGTTGAACTGAGTGATTCTGCACTTTTTTTTTAAACAACTGAAATTTAGAGCATGCTTTTTATAGAAGTAAACTATACACACAGAAAAAATGTGCATGTTGTGTGTGGCTTGCTGGAATTTTACAAAGCAACTCTTGCCTGTCCATTACAAGTCTAGATCAGCATCAGAAGCCTCCTCATGTCCCCTCCAGAGGTCCACCTCCGCCCTGCAAGAATAGTCAGTATTCATTGCCAACAGCATGCATTAGTCTGCCCACCTCTGACGTAAGGTGTGGCTGACTTCTCCCCAGCACTGTGTTGGTACAATCCGATTCTACTGTTGATTGCAGTTGAAGATTCTTCTCTTTCATTGTCAGTCTCATTGTGGGAACAGACCAGAATTCCATTCTCTGAGCACATCCGGGCAGTTTCCAGTGTGGGCCTCTGATGAATACTGCTTTCATGAGCCTCCCAGTAAAATGTCTCTTGGTGACCACATGTGTGTATTCCCACTGAGTAAGTTTCTAAAAGTGCAATTATTGATGTATGCATTTTTCATGTACTACCTTTGGTTAGATCGTTCAAGAGAGTTGTTCAAAATTGCAGTTTATGTCTTCATCAGAAGTGTGTGTGAATTCTGTGTCTCTCTACATCAGAGTAGATACTTGGTATTTTGATCCATTTATATTTGTTTTTGGAGGCAGGGTCTTTTGTAGTCCAGGCTGGCTTCAGACTTACTGTGTACTAGAGGGTAACCTTGAACCCCTCATCTCTCTGCCTGTAACTGCCCAAGTGCTGGGCTAACAGATGTGTTCCACCATTGTTGGCTTTTCTGTCCTTTTAATCTAGACCTTCCAGTACCTGTTTAGTCATATCTTGTATTTTAATTTGTATTGCTTTGAATTTAATTTAGTGTGTGTGTGTGTGTGTGTGTGTGTGTGTGTGTGTGTGTGTGTGTATGTGCCTGGGGGATGTCGGGAGCCATGCATATGGAGGTCAGAGGACAACTTTGTGTGGGGTTGGTTCTTTTCTTCAACCTTAAGTTTTTAAAATTAATTTTACGTGTATGGATGTTTTGCCTGCATGTATGTCTGTGTACCACATATGTGCCTAGTACCCATGGAGACTAGAAGAGGCATCAATTTACTGGAACTGGAGCTACAGACACTTGTGACACCCCCATGTGGGTGCTGGATTTAATCTGGGTCCTCCGAAAAATCAAAAGTGCTCTTAACCTCTGAGCCATCTTCCCTACTTCCTTACAGATCTCTTTCATGTATGAGCTTAGGATCTTGGGGTCTTTCCCATACACAGGATTCTTGTTGAATAAACTCCAGGACACCTTCACAGTCTGTAGCACACGACTACAGGAAGATAAGAAACTAATCTCAATAAACCCATGAAACAGGGAATGGTTTTTTTCTATGATACCTTATATAAATGAATCAAGCTGGAAGAGCATAGCCTGGGATATCTTTTGTCTATATTAGGCATATTTTCACAAGAAAGCAACATAAAACAACCCACTGCATGCCATGAGACCCAGCACACTGATCATCCCTGGGAAGGGGGCTGAAGACAGACTGCAAAGGCATGTTGAAAGTTTCTCTGTTACCAGTGACTTGGGTACTAGTTTGTATATATTCTGAGATTGGGCATTTGAGAAAATGTCAGTGCTGCTGGAAATAACTGTCAGGTTAGAAGATGGAGTATAGAAATAGAGAACGAAAATAATGTCTTCATGTTGGATTCAAATTACAGTGATCAGTCTTGAGCTGAGAGCAAACTAGCCCAATGGATGATTGACAAGTCTGGATGATAAGGACTCCCCGGCAGGAATGAAAAAACCCATTGAGAGATCTTAGTGTCTAACTGTATTTCCCAGTAAAAGAATGTAGGGGAAAGGGCTTGATGGTTGCACGATTCCACTATTGGGCCTGAAGAATACATAGAGTTTAGAATTATCTAAGCAAGAACCTGCTTGAAATCTCTGTGGCTCCAAGAAGACATAGAAGCTCCCTTTGCAGGCTCCCAGGGGCCACAACTGACTGGAACATTCTGAACATCACAATAGAGAAACCTGTCAAATTCTGCTGTAACCAAGCAATTAAAGTCAATATTGCTAATGATCATGCTGACATTTGTGCCGCCGGATGTGAGGCCGTGTGTAGTATACATTTGTATTTTCTCCTTGCTAAAACATGTTCAGTATGAACAAAGTGTGAAGATGCAGTCAGACAAGCTTAAGTTGTGACCCAGTCTGAAACAGCTTACCCGGACTCCTAGAATGAGAAGGTCACAAAAGACCAGAAAAATGGGAGCTGTTCAGGATACATGGACTGAAATGACAAGGCAGCTAATAAGTGATTTGGGATTCTTCATGGAATCTGTGACGAAGGAAAAAACAAACAAAATAAAACCTTAGCCAACTAGAATATAAGCTGAGCAACTGGGGAAATATGAGCACGAAGTAGCATGAAGTCAGGGGCAGCTTTTCTGCTGTGATGGGATTGGCTTGTAGGGAGGTCATCTTCTGGAGACAGATGCTGATGAATGTAAGAAGCTCCAACTTTGCATTTTCATGGAAATAATTTGATGATAAGCAAACTGTACACACACATACAGAGAGAGTAAGACAAATGTGCACCTCACAAAATTTAAAGTGTTAAAAAAAATCACCTGTAGGCTTGAAATCTTTGAGATACTGCTGTGGGGAAACTTCCAGGGAATTTTAAGTGTCTGGTGTGGCATCTAATCCCCATATTAGTTTACACTTGGATACTAATTTACTATTGTGTTATTGATGGTTCCCTAAGAGAGAATCTGGTAATATAATTCACAGCATCAAATCAAAACAAGAATAACGAGATGGCATTTGATAAAAGTCAAAATCCTTTCCAGCTTTAACACACTTTTAAATGGAGTAGGAGTACACAGCTGCTTCTTACCCATGGCAATTGCAAATTTAGTTCTGAATGTCAGCATCACAATTGGCAGAGTCATGTCTTGAAGTATTTTCACTAAAGGCAGCCTCAAGAAAATTATTCTTGCTTCCACTTACTTTTAATATTTGGATGATAGTAGCCAAAATAGATGAGAAAAAAATTGAAATAAAATTTATCAGTAGAAGTTATGTTTTTCATTTGTTTGGTGATAATGTGAATATTTAGCTGGAAAAGCCATGATAACTAACTGATAGACTATTATATATAACTATGAAATGCTACTTCCAATAAAAACTAACAGCCTTCTGATCCTGAAACTAAGGTATTTAACATAATACCTCCTTTTGAAACTACATAGTGAATTCCAGAACAGACAGAGGTACATAATGAGACCATTTCAAAAGCACGAAAGTAAGTCTGTATCCTTAGCATAAACTAATATGGGGATTAGATGCCATATTAGATACCTGAAATGCCCTGAAAGTTTCCCTGTTTTATTATCTCAAAGATTTCAAGCCGGGCTGGAGAGATGGCTCAGAGGTTAAGAGCACCGACTGCTCTTCCAAGAGGTCCCGAGTTCAATTCCCAGCACCCACATGGTGTCTCACAACCATCTGTAATGAGATCTGGCACCCTCTTCTGTATACATAATAAATAAATAAATCTTTTAAAAAAACCCAAAGATTTCAAGCCTATAGATAGACTTAAATTTTTTTAACACTTTAAACTTTTAATATCGAAGAGACAAATGCTAGTAAAATGTATAAATATTATTACATTAAAAATGAAAAAAAGGTGTGTGCCAACACACCCTGCTCCTTAAATATCAGCACTTGGGAGGTAGAGAGGTAGGTGGATCTCTGAGTTTGAGGCCAGCCTGGTTTACAGAGTGAGTTCTAACCAAAAGAATGAAAATAGGGCTGGGATATAGCTAAACGGGTAAAATGCAAGCATGAGGATTAGAATTTGGATCCCTAGCAATAGAAAAAGTTAGTCACGACAGGATGTGCCTGTAACCCAGTACTATGAGGCAAAGATATGAGATTGTAGGGCCTTGCTGTCTACTCAGCCTTGCCCGTTGGTAAGCTCTAGGTTCAGGGAGAGACCCTGTCTCAAAGGCTAAAGTGGAGAATAGAGAAAGATGCCTGATGTCAACTTCTGTCTTTGACATATGTCCATGCATACATGCATGCAAAGAATAAAAAGAGACATTTGATCATTTCAATGGAAGCAGAAATGATGTGCTGAAATGTGATTAAAAAAAAACTTTTAGAAAACTGCAAGTAGGATCTTTGGCCTGGTATAAAATAGTATGTCCCAGTTAAAAGTAACTGGTCCCCCAGTGGTCCTAGGGATGGAGCATCATAGGGTTGGATGAGCAAAGACTGAAGGCTGGAGGGGATGACCTCACTGTCTTTTTCTCAGTTCTTAGGACTATTTATTACAGAAAACATGGAGGATGATCACGCCCTACAGAAACTGAGGGCAAATGACTAGGAAGATAGTGTCATAGTCCTGCCGGAAGTTAGCCAGCAAACATTAAATAATGCATTTTTTTTTTACTTACGCTATTATGAGGACAATATTTTTATCCAGCAATTTTTGAGTTTAGAAGTTTATATAAATCCAGAAGGAATGTAGGAAAACTTCTAACAAAACATGTATAAATCCCATATCAGGAACAAATAACTTCATTGAAAGACACTGAAAAAGCCTGGAAAGTTCACAGGTAGGTAGACGGGTTGTCCCCAGCTAAGATCCATGTGTAAAGCAAGTCCAGCCTGAACGGTGCTGCGTGGCTGGTGTCGACAGACACGAAAACACTCAGGAAACTGGACCTCTGTCTTACTCTAAACACAACCGTCAATTCCAAGTGCGTTATGGACATGAATGGCAAAACTTTTTTTTTTTTCAGAAGGATATAGGAAAATGTATCTCTAACGTAGAAATAGGAGGTAATTTTAAATAGGTAATTTTAAATAGGTAATTTTCCCCACAGAGGTAAGCAGCAGATAAGGAAGTAATCAGCAATCTTGTAGAAGTTCCATCTTTGTTACATAACTGACAGGAAGTTGGATTCAGAACATTTAATGAACTTCCAGAACTCAAATTTCAAAACAAACCCTGGGCTGGACCTGTGGGTCAGCGGTGAAGGGCACTGGACCTGTGGGTCAGCGGTGAAGGGCACTGGACCTGTGGGTCAGCGGTGAAGGGCACTGGACCTGTGGGTCAGCGGTGAAGGGCACTGGACCTGTGGGTCAGCGGTGAAGGGCACTGGACCTGTGGGTCAGCGGTGAAGGGCACTGGACCTGTGGGTCAGCGGTGAAGGGCACTGGACCTGTGGGTCAGCGGTGAAGGGCACTGGACCTGTGGGTCAGCGGTGAAGGGCACTGGACCTGTGGGTCAGCGGTGAAGAGCACTGGACCTGTGGGTCAGCAGTGAAGGGCACTGGACCTGTGGGTCAGTGGTGAAAGGCACTGGCTACTCTTGGCAGAGGACCTTAGTTTGGGTCCTAGGACTCACATGGTAGCTCACAGCCATCTATAACTTCAGTTCCAGTGAGATTGAGGATAGAGCAGAACACACTGCATCCTTCTCAGCCTCCATACATGGACACACGTATACACACAAGAAGTAACATGACAGTGTTGTTAGCTTTAGGTGAAGGGGATCAGGCCTACCCACTGGTGTATTGGCAGTGTCCCGGAAGCCCGTTTACAGTGCGTGCATGCCTGGCCGTAGCTTTATCACGTGTCTGTGCTACATGTGCTTGTGATACCAAAACAGTATGATAATGGTGAAGAAGCAATAAAATTACTAATAAAAAGTAACTTTCGTGTTATCTCCCGAAGACAAAGATCAGAAAGGACACCCCCAACAGTATTAGAGAGAAATCTTAGGGGAAATGTGCAAGATGAGCATGAAACAAACTTTGAAAGATACTGGCACTCATGAAAGGAGATGTGAACAAATGGAAAGGCATGGTCGCTTCTAGAAAAATCTCTCCTTAGAGGTCAGCTCCCCCTAAATTTAAAAACATTCAATCAAAACTCTACAATCATTTTCAATGTAGACAAGCTGAAAATTCTCAACCAGCCTGAACTTGGGGAGGGAACCATTCCTTAAGGAAAAGAATATAAAATATGATGAAACTGGATGCAGAAGTTAATAAGTAACTGAAGTCTTTGAGTGATTTCCAGTGCATATCATATAAGGGGCTGTTGTGCCATTCACTGTGACAGCCCCACACTGCACCAAAGCTGGCAATCTCTCCCTCTGTCACACTTTCTTACCTCCTTCTCTATTTCCCCTTCTGTATCCCCAGCAGTTCCCACTTCATTTTCATGATTCCTTCTGCGGAGCCCACACGTAAGAGAAAATGTATTTCTCTCTCTGAGTCTTGCTTATTTATTTCACACAATAATCTCTAGCTACATTTTCCCACAAGTGGAGACCTTCATCCTTCTTGGTAGCTGATTAAAGCTCCATTTTGTATGCATCCCACATCCTCTTTACCAGTTTATCACTTGATGGACACGCAGGCTGATTCTGTAGCTTAGCTGATGGGAGGAATGCGGCTGCAAATGCAGATGTGCTGCCTCTCTAGGCCAGTGGTCCTCAACCTTTCTGATGCTGTGACCCTTTAGCACAGTTCCTCATGCTGTGGTGACCCCCAACCATAAAATTGTTCTCCTTGCTACTTCATAACTACAATTTTGCTACTGTTATGAACTGTAATGTAAATATCTGACATGTGACCCCTATGAAAGGGTTGTTTGGGGGTCTCGACCCAACATTGCTCTAGAGTACGCTGACTCTGGTTGCTCTCTGTGTCTAACCAGGATTGGGATAGCTGGATCGTAGAGAATTCTATTTTAAGTTTTTGAGGAGCCTCCATACTGCTTTTCATGTGGCTGCCGGATTAATTCACCTGATATGAGCGGTGTAGAGATTCTTCCTGTGCTCTGGCCCATCCTTCCAACACTGTTGTTTGCTATGGTAGCTGTTCTTCCTAAGGTGAGATGGAACCTCAAAGCAGTCTTGATGTTCATTTTCCTGATGGCCGAGGATGTAGAAATCTTTTTTTTAATGTTATTAGACATTTGCACTTCATTTGAAAAGTGTTTATTCAGTTCGTTTGTCTGATTATTGATTGATTTTATATCCTGTAGCACGAATCTTAAAAGGTCTTATTAATAAAAACAAACCCAGGGCCTGGTATTGGGGTGAATACTGGAAGATCAGAGAAGCAGAACAAGCCACCGCTTCCTCAACTTGGCAATTCCTCAGCCGATCCTGTTTCCTCAGACTGGAAGCCTCTGAGTCCTCATCCAAATGGATCTCAGCTGAACTGTTAGTCAGAAGCCTAAAAGCTTAACCAGCTCTAGTTCCTGGTCCTCACGCCTTATATGCCTTTATGCTTTCTGCCATCACTTCCTGGGATTAAAGGCATGAGTCACCATGCCTGGCAGTTTCCAGTGTGGCTTTGAACTCACAGAGATCCAGATGGATCTCTGCCTCCCAAGTGATAGGATTAAAGGTGTGTGTGCCACCATTTTCTGGCCTCTATGTCTATCTAGTGGCTGTTCTGTTCTCTGACCCCAGATAAGTTTATTAGGATGCACAATATATTAGGGGACACAATATATCACCATAATATCCTTTTACTGTTTAATTTCTTAATTATTTATTTTACATATTAAGCTCCTATAAGATAAATAGTGGTAAATGTGCCCTCCCCTCCTGCAGGCTGCCTCTCTCCTCCCCTCCCCCCTGCACTCTCCCTCTCCCCCTCCTCTCCTGCAGGCTACCTCTCCCCCCCTCCTGTAGGCTGCTTCTCCTCCCCTCCCCCCTGCACTCACCCTTTCCCTTCCCCTCCTCTCCTGCAGGCTGCCTCTCTCCTCCCCTCGCCCCTGCACTCTCCCTCTCCCTTCCCCTCCCCTCCTGCAGGCTGCCTCTCTCCTCTGTTGTTTCTTCTGTTGTGCAGAAGTCTTTTAACTCTTACCCTCCATTTTGTCAACATTTGCTATTTCCTGAGTCTTATCCAGAGATTCATTCCCTATGCCTAGATTGGGAAGTGTCTCCTCCCCCTCCCCCCTGTCTTCCCTCTAGTGATTTCATGGTTTCGGGTCTTATATGAAGGTCTTTCATTCATTTTGAGTTGATTCTTTTGGATGGGTAAGAGATAGGGATCTAATTTTGTTCTTCTGCCCCTGGCTGTCCAATTTCTTCAGCACCACCCATTGAAGAGGCTCTTTTTTTTCCCCCCATGTATGTGTTTGGCACCTTTGCCAAGAAACTAGATAGGTCTAGCTATGTGGACCTGTTTCTTGATCTCCTGTCCACTGGCTGCATAGTAAATGCTTTTCTGCTTGCAGTGGGTATCTTAGGGAGAAACAATTTATCTTGGCTCATGGTTTCAGAATCTCATCTGTCAAGGTGGGAAGGTGTGGTGTGGTATTCACAGGGGCAGAAGCCCATGGTGGAGGCTCTTCACATCACAGTGGACCAGGAAGCAAAGAGTGAAGTCAGAACCATGGGCTGGACCACAGCCTTCAAAGGTCTTTCCCTAAGTGGCCTCCTTCTGTCAGCCAGGCCTCATCTCTTAAAGGTTCTACAGCTCCTCAACCTGCCACCAAGATGGGGACAAATGCTCAAAACACGATCCTGTGGGGGGACATTTCAGATTCAAGCTATGGTAGTCTACTTGTCTGTTTTCACGGCGGGACTCTGGACTTTCATTATTACAGCTTTGTTTTTATTTTGGTTAGCTTACGCATTAAGTAAGGTCATTGCGGCCTTTTTACATGTGTGTATGACTGTATGTTGTTTAATCCTGTAGTGCAGTTTGAATAAATTATGATTCTGCGGTGTGGCGTGAACAGAGGCCAACAAAGAAATCTTCCCATCTAAGTCCAGATTAGTGAGCCACTGAGGTCACTGGGGTCACTTACAGGGGGATGGGGGAGGTTGGTTGCCTATGAGAGGACAGTGGGGCATCTGCATCACCAAAGAGCCCCACTCACACATGGGGGTGCAGGCTGGGTCTCCGCAGCTCGTAGGAAACTATGCCACTGAGGAACCTTGTTGCTTCTGCAACCCCAGGAAAGGTCCTGTGAGTCCTGTTAGTTAGTTCATTAGTTTTGTGAGTTTCCCTCCTGCCACCAGGAGAGGATGTCCCAGGACAGGGGAAATGGCTACACAACACTGGAGAATTTTCTCTTTCCTTCGAAGAATTTCTCTGGCTCTTTGGGGTCTTTTGTGTCTTCATATGAAATTTAGGATTGTTTTGGCTTTTTGTGGAGACTGTCACTGGCATGTTGAAGGGCTTACATGGAGTTTGTAGCCCACTTCTGGTAGGTAACATGGCTGTTTCAATAGTAGTATTTATGTTTACCCATGAATATGGGAAATCTTTCCAATGTCTAGTGCCTCACAGTTTCCTCAGTGCTTTGTAGTTTTCACTGTGGAGTGTGGTGATATATTGTGTACCCCAATAAAGCTTGCCAGAGGATCAGAGGACAGAGCCAGCCACTAGATTAGACATAGAGGCCAGGCAGTGGTGGCACACATCTTTAATCCCAGTACTGGGAAGCACCCACGCCTTTAATCCCAGGAAGTGATGGCAGGGTGGAGAAAGGTATATAAGGTGTGAGGAAATAGGAACTAAGGCAGTTCACCTGAGACCCTTTTGGGTGAAGACTCAGAGGATTTCAGTCAGAGGATTTGTGGAGTTGGTTAGATAAGAGGTGGTAGCTGTAGCTTTCTCTGCTTCTCTGATCTTTCAGCTTTTGCCCCAATATCTGGCTCTGGGTTTTCCTTTTTTCTTTCTTTCTTTTTTCTTTCTTTTTTTTTTTTTTTTTTTTTTTTTTGGTTTTTCAAGATGGGGTTTCTCTTTGGAGCCTTTCCTGAAACTCACTCTGTAGCCCAGGCTGGTCTTGAACTCAAAGATCCACCTGCTTCTGCCTCCTGAGTGCTGGGATTAAAGGTGTGCGCCCCTACCGCCTGGTAGCTCTGGGTTTTCTATTAATAAGACCATCTAAGATTTGAACAACAGTGGAGGTCTTTAGAATCTTTGCTTAAGTGTGTGCCTTAATATTTTTTTTTCCCTTTGAGGTTATTGTGGGTTTTGTTGTTACTGCTGGTGGTGGTGGTATTTTTGTTGTTGTTTGTTTTTGTTTTCCAAGACAGGGTTTCTCTGTGTAGCCCTGGCCATCCTGGAACTTGCTCTGTAGAACAGGCTGGCCCCAAACTCAGAGATCTGCTTGCCTCTGCCTTCCAAGTGCTGGGATTAAAGGTGTGCGCCACCCCTGCCCAGCTCTTTGAGATTGTTGTGAACAGGATGATTTTCCTCACTTCTTTTTCAGCAAGATTGTTGTTATATAAAAATTGTACTGATTTTTATGTGTCTGTTTTATATCCTGCTTCTTTACCGAAAGTGTTTGTTAGATGCAAGTCTTCTTCACTCTTAATCTGGTGTAACACCATCTGTAGAGAGGAATGACTCCATTTCTCCCATACTCATTTTTATTCTTTTTATTGCTTTCTCTTGCCTTACTGCTGTACCTAAGATTTCATGCACTCCATTGAATAAGACGATGAGATTGGACACTATTGTCCTATTCCTGATTTGACAGAAAATGATTTTCAATATTCACCATTCACCTAGTACTGGGTGTTAGTTAGTTTGCCACTTACAGCCTTTATTCTGTTGAGGGTGAGCTCCTGTTCCCAGGTTCTCCAATGCTGTTATCCTGCAGAGATGCTGGTTTTCTCAAAGGCTTTATAAACCCGGTGGAGACGGTCATGTGACTTTTGTCATGTTCTGTTTGTGCTGTATGGAGCATCCACTGAGTAGCATGTGCAAGCCACCCTTGCATTCCTAGTATGAAACTAACCTTATCATAGTGTATCAATCTATGTGGATTTTTAACATACATGTTCACCAGGGGGGTTAGTTTATAGTTTTCTTTTTTTGTTGTGTTCTTGTTGGGTTTTGGTGTTAGGGTAGTACCGGATCCATAAAGACAGTTTGGTAACATCTCTTCCCTTCCTATTTTATAAAATAATTTGAGGAGCATTAGAATTCTTTTTTTAGAGATCTGATAAGAACTGGACACTAAATTCTTCTAACACTGGCTTCAAAAAATTGTTGGGAGACTTCATTTCTCCTTCAATCTCATTGTTTATTATAGATACGTTTATTACAGATATCAGTTTTTTTATACAATCTTGGTTCAGCTTTGGTCATGTCTAGAAACATATCCATTTCTAGATTTTCCAATTTATTGAAATATAATCCCTATTACAAATTATCCCCTAATGGTACCCTGAATTTCAGTGCTACTTACTTTAATATTACCCTCTCATCTAAAATTTTAATTTCCTATTTTTATTTGCTGATCTTGTTTATTGTGGCCATGCCTGGCTTTCTATGTAAAGTTGGAATCTGAACCCAGGTCCTCATACGGTCACAGCAAATGTCCTAATCCACTGACCTTCTCTCTGGCCCCTGCTTTAAACAATGTTCAACTCTGCAGCTCTTATTGGGGAGGTCATACATGTTTTTAGGGTTGCTGTCACACTGGCTGGAATTTCCATTGCTTCCTTCTTCATCAGCAGCAAGACTCTAGGTCTTCTTGGTCTTCTTTTCTGGTCAAAGCACAGCTTTCACTACATGAAAACCATTCCCCCATTTGTTATCAATGTCTCCATAACAGTGACAGTTAGGAACTCCATTTTGTCTTTAAGTAAGTGTTTTACGGAAATTCAACCAAGTTTAATATCTTCCTCATGTGGTCATATGACATACATTTTTCATTAATTAAATTACCAAATAATCCAAGAACCTGTTCATTTATCTCTGTAATTACTGTTTTTAGCTCTGGAAATTATCTTATGGTTTGCCCTATCATGTTAGAATAATTTCTGTTAGCTTCATTGTTCATTTAAGTCACTTTCATTTAATAGTTCAACCACTTTCTATGTTTTATTAAATGAGTAAATAGAAATCTTTCATGTCTATCTACTGTAGGAATCTGAAATTAAAAAAATATGCACTAGCGTGAAATTAAGTTGCAATTAAAATGACATACTTAACCTTTCAGGCTTTAAAAAATTTTAAATATCGGGGTTTGAGAGATGGCTCAGTAGTTAAGAGCATGTACTGATCTTTGACAGGACCTGAGTTCAGTTCCCAGCAACCACATTAGGTAGTGTACAACCACCTTAACTCCACCTCCAGCAGATCCAACGCCCTCTTCTGGCCTCTGAGGGCACTGCATGCATGCACATCCACACACACACACACACACAAACACACACACACACACACACACTTTCTGTGACTTTAAACTACAGCAGAAACAAGATTCACAAAGTTTTTTCAAAAGGTAAAGCTTATACTGAAGATCACTGTAGCTAGAGTTTTCCTGCCTGGCCCACAGTCAGGACAAATCTCTCTCACCTGCCAGTCCCACAGCCGCTCAGACCCAACCAAGTAAACACAGAGACTTACATTGCTTACAAACTGTATGGCCGTGGAAGGCTTCTTGCTAACTGTTCTTACAGCTTAAATTAATACATTTCTATAAATCTATACCTTGCCACGCGTGGCTTGTGGCTTACCAGCATCTTCACATGCTGTTTGTCATCGTGGCAGCTGGCAGTGTCTCTGACTCAGCCTTCCACTTCCCAGCTTTATTCTCCTCCTTGTCCCGCCTATACTTCCTGCCTGGCCACTGGCCAATCGGTGATTTATTTATTGACGAATCAGCAACACACTTGACATACAGACCATCCCACAGCAGATCACATGCTGTGAAGTTGGAGAGATGGCTCAGGAGCTCAGCATTCACTGCTCTTCCAGAGGACCAATTTCAGTTCCCAGCATCTGGGGCAGGTGACTCATGTGTGTAAATCCAACTCCAGGGGATCTGAAGCCCTCTCTTGGTCTCTGTGGGCAACTTCACTCATGTGCACATACCCACACCTGGACACACACACACACACACACACACACACACACACACACACGATAATTTTTAAACAGGAAGATGCTGTATGATACTGTTTATAGGAAGTGGCCCAAATAGGCAAATTGATAAGAGACAAAAACAGATTTATGGCTACAAGGGGTTAGGAAATGAAGACCTGAGGAAGGCTGCTAACAGGCATGGAGTAACTTATGGGGGTGAAAACACACTGAAGTAACACAGTGACAATGACTGCTCAGAGTCAGAGGAAGAGTAGAGTCGTCTTCCAGTTGTCTTGTGTAGAGTCTTCCAGTTGTCTTGTGTAGAGTCTTCCAGTTGTCTTGTGTAGAGTCTTCCAGTTGTCTTGTGTAGAGTCTTTCAGTTGTCTTGCACTTTCTAGTGGGAATCATTTCACTGTCCTTAGATTCTTCAAAAGAAATCCAGTTAGATATCTAATGTAAATGGACTCAAGAGCAGTGTGAAACTCTCACAGAACCTGAAATAGTTGACAGCGGTGAGGAACAGGAAGGGAGCACTCCATGAGATGGCCCCATGATTAGCTGAGCTTCGTCACGATATGTTTGGGACTTACCAATGTTTTATGCTGTGTCACAAGCTATGGAGAACATACAAGACAGTGGTTATCTGGAAGTTACTCCTTTGAACAACACCAGGTCACATTTGAATTATTGTCCTGTGTGCTTTAACGTCAGATGAACTTTGATGAAAATAAAAGCTTTGTTCTCTGTGTAGCAAGTCGACTTTCTACCTCAGGGTAGTAGATAACCTCTGTGAAGCAATTTGCTATTTGCAGCAATAGTATTATCTGGTTTTTAGTTCATTTACTTAATTGGTGTCTCACTGAATTTTGTACAGTTTTTACTTAATTTCCATGAGCTGATTTGTCAAATTTATCTGAATACAATATTTAAAAATATACAAGTATACCTGTTTGTGGGTTTATATAAGTGAGTGCAATGCCCATGGAGGCCAGAAGAGGGCATCAGATGCCCTGGCTCTGGAGTCACAGGTGGTTGTGAGGTCTCTGATGTAGATGCTGGCAACGGAACCTGAGTCTTTTGCAAGAGCAGTGTGGGGTCATAACTGCTAGGCCATCTCTTCAGCTCCCACACTTACCTTTTTGTCTTATTAGTCTTCCAGGCATCATGTTCAATTGATCTAACAAGCAATTAGCCTGAATCTCTGAGATTTCTGTTGTCTGAAACAATATCATATTATCGGTCTATTATTTTGTGATGGTAGGGATGGAATCCAAGTCTTGTATATGCCAGATGTAGTAACACTTTCCCACTGTGACCTCTGAGAAGCAAACCCTTTCCATTTCACAACTAGAGACCTTCTGCTACCCTTCATACTAACCTGTGGGGCGTTTACCCAACCACCCCCACAGTTCCCCAGAGTTTTCTTGAGTGCGAGCAGCAGGAAATATTAGATAGAAGGATTTATTGCGGAGAATATCGCGGAGATAAACAGATAGAAAATAAAGGATAGCCTCGAGAGGGCCTGGAACCTATTCCAACGGGCCCCGACTGTCTCTGCCCCAGGGTTTTTATAGAGACGCCAAGGGGTGGAGCAAAAGACCTCCTCCCCCAGCACAGCCAAGTGCAGACCATCTCAGACACCTGCACTCAGGCCCGTGGTCTAATCATCCTCTATGAGGACCTGCTGGGTAAAACCACGAGGAACCCGAGAATGGGCTCCCACACTAACCGAAGAATAATAACTCTTTGCTCATTCTTGTCTGTCACTCAAGCCAATGTTAAGGTAAATTTTAATTCACTTATGTGCAATCCAAGTGAACATAACATCATGTTCTGTGATGTCCTATGATTTTTAAAAATGTATTTTGGGGCTGGAGACATGGCTCAGGAGTTAAGAGCACTGGATGCTCTTCCAGAGAACCTGAGTTCAATTCCTAGCACCCATATGGTGGCTCACAGCCCTCTGTAACTTCAGTTCTAGGGGATCTGATGCCCTCTTATGGCCCCCACAGGTACTGCATGTATGTGGTACACAGACAAACACGCTGGGCAAACGACACATACACATGAAATAAAAAAAAAATCAAGGAAAAAAAATTAAACTTATTTCATGATTTATGTTTATGGGTGTTTTGCTTGCATATATCTGTGTACCATGTGCATGCCTAGTGCCTGCAAAGGCCAGAAGAGGGCATCAGATCCCCTAGAACTAGGGTTACAAATGGTTGTGAGCTGCCATGTGGGTGCTGGGAAATGAACCTGGGTTCTCTGGAAGAGCGGCAAATGCTCTTAACCAGCGAGCATCACTCCAACCCTGTCCTTTGACTTTTGTTGTGTGGGTGCTGGGGTCTGAACTTCAGTCCTTCTACGTGTGGGCAGTAGGCTGTCTTAACTGCTGATCCATGTCCCTGCTCTCTCTACATATGATCTAGTAGGATAAGCTATGCATATCTTGTTATAAATAATAATAAAAACACTACTATGATCAGTTTTTACAATCTTTTGTTCATATTCAAGTTTGTCTTATCTGTTTTTTTTTTTTAAAGAATTTTAAACAAATCCTTTGTGTATTCTGCTTGACATATTTGTAAATTGTGATTCTGATTTTGGGGGTGAAATATTTGTATTCATGGTGTCTCTGTGAGTTCCTCATAACGACCAGCCAGAGGAACACTAAGTCAACACAGTCATTAAAATAAGGTCATTTCCATAAAAATTGCATTTTTCCTCTGAACAGTTCTGTTTCCTGTTGGGGGAATTTTCAGAGTCTGTCTTGCTCATCTCCTCTGTTGTCATATCCATATCACATGTCCTCCTGGCTGTCCTTATGTGTTCTCAAACAGTTCTGCCTGCCATTCAACCATCAGCTTTTGGGGTCCATCATTTCACAGATTTCTTGATATTTTGAAGTACCTGCCCATCTTTATTCCTTCAGTTGCCTTTCTTAATTTCAATGATTCTTATTTTCCATAGAGCTTGACTTTTGTAGTGATCGGTGGCTATAGAAAAACATAGACCGTTCATCTGAAACGAAGGCCGACTTGAGGGCAATGCCAGTGCTCACAGAGGTGCTACTGTTTGGGCAGAGCCCTGCAATTCTGCAATCCAGCCATCCCTTTTGAGTCTGAGTGCTGCGCCGTCAGTGGGGCCTGTGTGGGAGTCTCACAGCAGTCCCTTCCCCAGGCTGCTCTGCTGTGCTGGTGGCAATTTTGCATGCTCTTTTATCTGGAACTGTCAGCCTTTGTGAGGACAAGATGCCTCAGATACGGTGTGCACAAATCATCAAACCGCTGCCTCAGACTGATCTGTTTGTAGTTGTTCTCTGTGTCTGTGTCCTACAAACCCAGGGATTTTATCATGTGAGGTTCCCTGCAAAAAAAGTGTGATGTTTTCAGAACTGCAACACTGTTTGAGTGCTTTTCTGACACATGAAAGTTTGCTTTAATGGGCTTCAATGGGCACCAACACCCCCCCTCCCCCGCTTACAATTGAAAACTGAAAATTCAGCAGTTAGAAAGAGATCTCAGACTAGCTTCCAGCATGTCTTGAACACTTGGCCTCTTCTCCACTGAAGGACTCACTGCGCAGTGTGGCCTGTCTGTCACCTGTGGTGGGAAGTAAGTGCCATTAGTGAAGAAGTATCCTGGGAAATGACACTTCCAGAGGGAGTTCCAGCACTCCCTCACACACAGAAGCAATTGCAAATGCATAGAAACCACATATCTTCCCCACTTGGCGTCCCTTTAGTCAGTTCCCAGGAATCCCATACCTGTGCTATTAGGGGACACAGAGTGGACAGGGATTTGGAATGAGAGCAGAACACTTTCCGAATGTGTGGGAGTCTGCCAGAGTCCAGCTCTGACCTGTTGAAGGGTTCTTACGGGGAGGAGAGAGGAATGAGGAAATGATAGAAAGATAAAAAGAGACATAAGACAGACAGACACAGGATAGCTTCAGAGGGCCCTGGGTCAATCTAAAGGGCTTTTTATACAATGCCAAGAGGTGAGGTGGAAAACTTCCCCCTATCAAGACCAAAGCACAACGTACAGCCAAGTGTAGACCCTTCAGAATACCTGGTAACCATGCCCATGGACAAGTCATCCCATTATGCAGCCCTGCTGGGTAAAAGCAAGCTCAAATTCTTTGACCTTGAGTAAGGTCTTATTAGGAAGCTTCTGTGGGCCTCCACACTAATGCCAGGAACTTGAATATTGTTTGGGAATTTTGCAAAAATATTTGACTACATGAATACATTGTTGGGAGCCCTTGTATCTTTGGAAAAAGGGTCCAGGCTGATGAGAGACTGGAGAACTAGCCTGACAACAAATGTTTCTGTAGGGATCTTTTACCTATGTGTTATAAATATGGGTTTGGAGCAACAGTATTTTTTTTTTTTTTTTTTTTTTTTTACCTAATCTACACTGTTTGCAAAATTCAAAAGTTGCTCAGTTCATGAGGTTGGGTGTCTCAGCTGGTCTTTAGTGTATGTTGGAATCCTGAAGAAGTAGGCTGTAATGCCAGTGAAGGAATGGACTTGCAAGTCAAGAGCAAGCAGGCAAAGAACAAAAGCTTCCTTCTTCCATGTCCAGAGGTAGGCTTCCAGCAGAAGGTACGGTCCTGATTAAAGTAGAGGTGTGAGTCTTCCCATCTAAAAATCTGGCTGTACGTGTACAGTGAACCTTTCAGGGATCACATCCCTGAAGAAAACTTGTTTTCCTTCCCCAGTGGCCATCGGTTGCCAATAGCTTCTCAGCTAGGGGTGGGACTTTGTGGGCCCTCCCCAGTGTGTGCTGGGATTTTGGGATTTTGGGTTTGACCTTGTGTGGGTCTTAAGCATGCAGTCCCAGCTGCTGTGAGTTCATGTTTTCAGTGGTCCTGTCATGTCCAGAAAATACTGTTTCTGGGCAGACACCCACTGCTTTTGGTTCTTATGATCTCTCTGCTTCCTCTTCCTCTATGATCCCTGAACCTTTGAGGGAGAGGGTATGAATCATATAGATGTCCCATTTAGGGCTGAGTAACCCATAGTCTTTTATTCTCTGCATATTGACCAGTATTGATCACCATCTATTGCAAAAAGAAGCTTCTCTAATGAGGGTTGAGAGATGCACTGACATATGGGTACAAAGATAAGAATGTAAGGGTCAGTTTATTACTTTATCGTTTTGACAGAATTCTAGGCCTATGACCTAGTGAGTCGTGGGGTTTTGTTTCAGTTAGCACTACAAGGCATGAGTTCCTCTAAATCCAATGAGAAAGTGGTTGGTTATGTCCATGCCATCTGTGCCACGATTGTACCAGTGCATGGATCTTAGCCGCCCAGTTGTTATTGTAGCTCACAAGGTTCACAGTGGGTAAGATGTTGGATTGATTTTCTCCTCTTGTAGCATGCACAGCACCTTCCAGCACTATGAAAGCTAGCCAGCAGGCAGAAAGTTTCTAGGTCAGTACCAGCTTGTTTTATCTATGTCCTATGAGTCAAGTATATGGGTTTCTTCCCCAACTGGCTCTTACTATCAAGTTCTGGAGAGTCATATAGAGCAGTGGCAATAGCTTCTAATGTTGGAGAGGAGGCTATGGGACTGTAGAGATCAATAACTTGAAAAGAGGTAGCCCACAACTGGCACTAGTTTTGTATTTGATAGCCTATGGTGTCTGGGATAGTATATGCATTGCCTCCTCCTCCATTACAGGTTAAATACATTTAAACTTCTTTGATATGTGTATACACACACACACACACACACACCTTAAGTTTCTACAGTAGTAGTTTTTTTTATATGACATTTTAAAAAGGTCTTTAGTATTATTTTCCTCTCTTGGTAATCTCTCCTCTACTCTGCCCTTCCACCCCTACCCACTTAACCCTTCCTGTTTCTTCGGCCCCTTTCCCCACTTTGTATCGCCGGTGTTCTATCCCCTTTGTGGCAATAGATCTACCCTATCAGCCAGCTGTACAACTCCTGGGCATATTCTCAATTTATCCTACTACAGAGACACCTGCTCATCCATGTTCATTGCTGCTCTATTCACAATAGCCAGAAAATGGAAACAGTATAGGTGTCCACCAACCAATGAATGGATAATGAAAATATGGCACACAGATGCAATTCAGCTGTAAAGAAACATGAAATCACGAAATTCTCAGGCAAATGGATGGGGCCAGAAATAATCATTCTGAATGAGGTAACCCAAACCCAGAATTGTTTTATTTTCTCTCTTATATGTAGATGCTGGATTTGAAATTGTAGATATGTGTATTGAAATTGTAGTACCCGTAAAAGCCAAGAAGCTTGTAAGAGACCCTGGAGTGTTGTGTGTGTTCAGGAGGGGGTGATTTCCCAGCTACAGGCATCTGACCAGGTTTCTATGAAGCACTAAGCATGAGGCATGTGTTTCCTCCAATGGAATATGCATCAGAATCACCCAAAACATTGTTTATTCACTGACTTCTTGACCCCAGCCTTCCTTCGGCAACAGAGGTGCTGGATTCAGGACCTACAGACTGCATGTCTGACCCTGCCCCAGGCTACACACACACACACACACACACACACACACACACACACACACACACACACACACACGGAGAGGGAGAGGGAGAGGGAGAGGGAGAGGAAGAGGGAAAGGGGAGAGAGACAGACAAGCAGGCAGGCAGGCAGAGACAGACACAGAGAGAAACTGACACAGACCAGAGAGACAGACAGACAGACAGGCAGACAGAGACACACAGAAGGAGAGTGTTTAGCATTTGCTCTGGGAGAGGCTTGCCATTTTGGCCCTGGTGAGGTCCTCAGGCCAGGCACTGTTGGAATCTGAGGGACTATCTAGGGATGTTCACATTTTGCTTTCCAGATTCTTTGCTCAGACCCCAATGAAGTAGGAAAGGGCTCCCCTGGGGTGACCTCATGTACGGAAGGCTACAGATCCAAATTTGTCATCAGTTCTACTCTAGGGGTTCTGTCTGGAGGGTAGTTACAGAGCAGGGAAGATACCACACCATAAGGCCTTTTATTCAAACAACCTTCTAGAAATAGAGCAGCCTGCTGTCGGACTGGGGTCTCCTCAGAAGTCCAGACACTGGGGTGCTAACTTGTATCTTCCCCCACCGTGGGAGCCACCTCCAGATCCAGCCTGGCTTTGTGGGTCGGAGTTTTGGAGTCAGAGGCCCTCAGCCTGGCTCTGCCCCACTCGCTGTGAGGCCAGCCTCCTGTGTGGGAGGCTCTGTGTCTGCCGCAGGGTTGCAGAGAGCCCAGAATGAGACAGGTAGTAGATGAAAGCATTCTGCACGGGGCCTGCTTGTTGCCAGTGCTGGCTTAAAGAGTATTAGCCTTGTCATGGCAGGCTTTGTGATTGTGGTAAAAATCAGAAAAGTATTCACACAGAATCAGTTTAAAAATGAATTTGTGAGTTTGTCTGAAATCTGAGAGAATTCCAGTAATTCATGCAAAACAAAATTTTAATCTAAAAATTAGAAAGTATAGTAAGTTAAAAGAACATTAAGCCAGTCATGGTGGCATACAACCTTTAATCCCAGCACTTGGGAGGTATAGGCAGGTTGGATCTCCATGAGTTCAAGGCCAACTTGGCCTCAACATAGCCATATCCAGGACAGCCATGGCTAGACAGTGAGACTTTGTCTCAAAAAGCAGCAAGCTGACAGCTAACATCAAATTAAATGGAGAGAAACTGAGAGCAATTGCACTAAAATCAGGAACAAGACAAGACTGTCCACTCTCTCCATATCTATTCAATATAGTACTTGAAGTTCTAGATAGAGCAGTAAGACAACTAAAGGAGATCAAGGGGATACGAGTCTTTGGAAAAGAAGTCAAAGTATTGCTATTTGCAGATGACATGCTAGTATACATAAATGACCTCAAAAAATTCTATTAGGGAACTCTTTCAGCCAATAAACACTTTTAGTGAAGTGACTGGATACAAGATTAATTAAAAAAAAAATCAGTAGCCTTCCTATACACAAACGATAAAAGGGCTGAGAAAGAAATCAGGGAAACAATACCCTTCACATAGCCACGAACAATATAAAATATCTTGGGGTAAATCTGTCTGACCCAGTGAAAGACCTGTATGATAAGAACTTCAAGTCTTTGAGGAACGGAATTGAAGAAGATATCAGAAGATGGAAAGGTCTCCCATGCTCATGGATCATTAGGATTAACATAGTAAAAATGGCCATATTACCAACAGCAATCTCCAGATTCAGTGTGATTCCCGTTAAAATCCCAACACAATTCTTTACAGACCTTGAAGGAACAACACTCAACTTCATTTGGAAAAACAAACAAACAAAAACCCATGATAGCTAAAATAATCTTGTACAATAAAAGAACTGCCAGTGGTATCACCATCCCTGATCTCAAGCTCTACTACAAAGTTATAGTAATAAAAAACACATCGAATTGGCATAGACAGGTGAATCAATGGAATTGAATTGAAGACTCAGCCGTAAATCCACATATCTATGGATACCTGATTTTTGACAAAGAAGCCAAAATTATACAAGAAAAAAAGAAAGCATCTTTAACAGTGCTGCTGGTCTAACTGGATGTTGGCATGTTGAAGAATGCAAATAGATCCTGTCTATCACCTTGCACAAAACTCAAGTTCAAGTGTATCAAAGACCTCAACATAAATCCAGTTATACTGAACCTGATAGAAGAGAAAGTGGGAAACAGCCTTGAACACATTGGCATAGGAGACAACTTCCTGAATAGAACACCAGTAGCACAGATACTAAGGTCCACAATTAATAAATGGGATCTCCTGAAACTGAAAAGCTTCTGTAAGGCAAAGGACATTGTTGATAGGACAAAATGGCAGCCTATAGAATGGGAAAAGGTCTTCACCAACTCCACATCTGACAGGGCTGATCTCCAAAATATATAAAGAACTGAAGAAACTAGACATCAAAAAACCAAATAATCCAATTAAAAAATGGAGTATAGACCTAAACAGAGAATGCTCAATAGAAGAATCCCAAATGGTCAAGAAATACTTAAGGAGATATTCAACATCCTTAGCCATCAGGGAAATGCAAATCAAAATGACTCTGAGATTCCATCTTATACCTATCAGAATGACTAAGATCAAAAACACAAATGACAGCTTATGCTGGAGAGGATATGGAGCAAAGGGAACACTCCTCCATTGCTTGTGGGAGTGCAAACTTGTACATTTTGAAAATCAATATGGCAGTTTCTTAGAAAATTGGGAATCAATCTACCCCAAGACCCAGCAATACCACTCTTGGGCATATACCCAAAGGATGCTCAATCATACTACAAGGATACTTGCTCAGTTATGTTCAAAGCAACTTTATTTGTATAGCCAGAACCTGGAAACAACCTAGATGCCCCTCAACTGAAGAATGGATAAAGAAAACATGGAACATTCATACAATGTAGTATTACTCAGCTGTTAAAAACAAGGGTACCAGGAAATTTTAAGGCAAATGAGTGGAACAAAAAAAAAAAAAAAAAACATTCTGAATGAGGTAATGCAGATCCAGAAAGACAAACATGGTTTGTATTCATAAGTGGATATTAGCTGTAAAGTAAAGGATAACCATGCTACAATCCATGGACCCAGAGAGGCTAGGTAATAAGGAGGGCCCAAGGGGGGATGGATCTCGCTGGGAAGGAGAAATAGAAGAGATCTCTTGGGTAGATTGAGGGTGGTTGGGGATGGGAACTTGAGGGATCAGGTTGGGTGGGTGGAGGGGGAGAATACTGAAAGAGATGACTGGAAAGTGGGGGGAGGTGCATTTCAGGGTCAGGTAGAAATCTGATGCAAGGGAAACTCCCAGGAATCTACAAGGATGACTCCAGCTAAGACTCCTCACAATAGTGAATGCATAGCCTGAACTGGCCATCTCCTGTGAGCAGATTGGTGACTACCCCAGTTGTCATCAGAGAGCTTTCATCTAGTAACTGATGGAAACAGATGCAGACCCACAGCTAAATATTAGGCCAAGCTCTGGGAATCCTGCTGAAGAGAGGGAGGAAGGATTCTAGGAGCTAGAGGGGTCAAGGACATCACAAGAAAACCCATAGAAATAACTAACCTGGTTCATAGGAACTCCCAGAGTCTGAACCAACAACCAGGGAGCCTGCTTGGGACTGACCTAGACCCTCTACATATGTGACAGTTGTATAGTTGGGATTCCTAACAGTGAGAGCAGGGGCTGTCCCTAATGTCCCAGCTTTGGCTGGCTCTTGGGAACCTATTCCTCATACTGGGTTGCCTTGCTCAGTCTTAGTAGAAGGGGAGGTGCTTAGTCTTACTGCAACTTGATATGCCATGCTTTGTTGGTAGATGTGCCCCTTTCTGAACAGAAGCGAAGAAGTGGATTGTGGATGGGGGGAGGGGAGGGGAGAAGAAGAGGGAGAGGAAAATGTGGTCAGTATGTAAAATAAATAAGAAACAAAAGCCAAAAAAAAAAAAGAAAAGAAAACCCTAAAACTAAAACAAATAAAAGAACGTTTACTTAGAGCCTTAAACCCCACAGCACTCACACAAATTACTTTGTTTTCTTTGTGTCTATTGTTGTGAAAATACTTGAAACCTTTAAATTTGCATCTTGGTTTTTAATGATGCTTTAACCTAAATTCAGTTGTCTTTGTGTCCGGTTGTATTTATCTCAAAAACAAACCAAGTTTTGCCCAGCTATATCTATAAAAAAATGTGTGTGCTCTAAGGCCAGGATGGGAGGTGGTCTCAAGTCAGGGATGAGCTGGAGGAGGTATTGAAGGATCTGCAAGTTTCCTCCTGGGGAGCAAAGGCCTGGGACCCCGTGGGGGAGGAGCGGATGACAGGAGCCCCAATTCCCATCCAATTACAGTTCAAAGGGAGAGTAAGGAAGGAAACAGAGATTAAAATAATTTTTGCTGCCGTGTGCCTCAGAGGTGTGTGTTTTATGGAGGAAGGACAAATGTTTTACACAGACTATCAGCTCTCCAAGCTCAACCCAGTAGCTTTATGCTGCTTTGTTGGAGCAAAGTGGGAAATAGCCAAGATGCGGCCTGAATGTATTTGAAAGTGGATTCAAAGTGAAGTTTATTGAGCATTTCACTTTAGAAAAGCTAAGAACCGGAGATTTTCCTAAAGATTGTACAGAAAATATGATTTATTGGTGATATCCCTTGCCTGCCAGGGTCCATATATAATGCAGGTTTCACAGCTCCAGAAGGTGGGCCAGAGAGGCAGATTTACTGTTCTCTATGAGCATGAATAATTCTGACTTTTAGCACTTTCCCACTCAGATCAAGTTGGATTTTTTTTTTTTCTTTTTAACTTTGGACCCAAGGTTTAGTTGGGTTTGCAGAAAATATGGCACAGATGCATGAAGGGCAACATATTTATTGTATGTATTTACAGTGGTATAAAGGAATTAATCATAAAGTTATAGCCAGGCAATTTTACCCAGCTTTAAAGTCCAGGCTTCATAATGGTAAGAGTGAAATAATTGGTGATCTAAGTGTGTTTGTTTGCCAGTGAGCTTGCCGAGGCTCTTTAGGAAATTGCCTGAAGAGCTGGAGGGAGGATGGATTTAATTAACGGAACATGTGGACTCGCTGAGGCCGTGGGTTCTGAGTAGACACACGCGAAGCCTGCAGTGACTACTCACTAGTGGTTGCCCCGGGATAGGTTAAAACGGATTGGTTAACTTACTATCTCAGCATTATGCAAAAAGACCTCACAACAGTTAGACCCTCCTGCTCTGTCCTGTATGATTGTTTTACATCTTGTTTCTTCTTATCCTACTGACCTCACAACATGTTGCTGTTGTTTTTGCCTGGGGCGTGTTGGGGTTTGAATGTGAACTCTCCTCATGGGCTTACATGTTTGGACATTCGGTTCCTGGCTTGTGGCACCCGGCTCGGTGGAGCCTTGCTGGAGGAAGAGGTCACTGGGGGTGGGCCTCAAGGCTTTAGAGTCTGGCCCTGCTTCCTGTTCAGTCTTTGTTTTCTGAGTGCAAATGTTGCTTCTTTTCCACTGGATACTTCCCATGATGGTTGTAGCTGAGTCCTGGTCATGAGTCCTTCAGCATTCTTTCATCTAAGAAGGCCTTTATTTTTAAAAATTATTTCTTTGGACTTCATACAGGAGCACCCCATCTCCATCACCATTGCCCCTCCTCCTTTCCAGCTCCTCCCCTGCCCCTTCCCAATCCCAAATTCATGCTCTTTATTATTGTTCTCTCTCTCTCTCTCTCTCTCTCTCTCTCTCTCTCTCTCTCTCTCTCTCTCTCTCTCTCTCTCTCTGTCTCTCTGTCTCTGTCTCTCTCTCTGTCTCTCTCTCTTTATATAACCTATTAAATCTGTTTGGCATTGTTTGGATGTACATGTCTCCTGGACTGACCACTTGGGAATGGACAGCCTGTGTGGGGATTCTTCCCTGGAGGAAACTGCTTCTCCCCCTCTCAGCAGCCACTGAGCATATGTAGCTGGTCCTCTAGAGGTGGGACCATGGAGTCCTCTGTCCTCAATGGCATGTCAGCTGGTAGTGTCATTACACTGGTCTTGTTCATGGGTACATTTTACCTGTCATGTCTCACAAATTCAGGAACTGAAAACTGAATTTAGTAAAACAGTCTCTTATAATTGGAGGGAATTCGTACCTGTGCTAATCCTCTCTGGCTACCCTTGACTGGTGAGGATATGAATTCCTAAACCAGCCCGGCAGTTCCCTAGTCCATGGTAGCTGGATCCTGCGGTGAGACAGTGTATAAGTCTGTAAGAATCACCAGGCTGTCCTCTAATAAGGACCTTACGTTCCCTTCAGTGGTGGGTGAACGGGGCCACTGCTGAGTGTTTCTTGGCATTTGGTGGTCAGGTCTTTGAATCTTATCTCTTTTAGCCATTGAAACTGCATTGTGGTATCACCTCCGTGTCATTTGCATCTCCAAATGATAGGATATGGTGCCCTTTACATACATTAATTTGCCATCCTTGTCTCTCTTTGCTGAGGTGTCTATTTAGATCTTAACTTCTTAGTTAGGCCATTGTGTCATTGCTGAATTTTAACGAACTCTTTGTAGACTTGGGGTTTGTCTTCTAGCAGATATATTTTCGCACTTTTTAATTGGTGGTATGCTCATTTCAATCTTGTTTCTGAAGGGAATTGTTTGCAGAGTTTACACTTGTAGGTTGACAGTGATTTTCCTTTTCTCTGAAGGTATTATTGCACTGTGCTCAGGTTTCCATAGGTGTCACTGGGAACCTTGGTGTCATCCCAACATTCTTCTTACCTGTTTCCTCTCTAGTTGCTTAGGGATCTTATCATTGCCTCTGATGCTCTTCTGGCTCATTTTGACATGTCTGGGCATGTTTTATTTCCTAGGGTTATGTTATTAATATTCTGTGGGGGAGCAGAGGAAGCCCTGAGTGATGTGTGTGGTTGACAGTGGGCATGGCAATGGCCATGGCCAAGTCAAGACCTCATAGTCTAAAACCCATGGGAAAATGGTAAAGCTCACTCCCACCCCAAATCTCAGAGACATGGCAAAACCTTCCCTTCTGGTCTCCATGTGGATGTTGATGGTGTGTGCAGAGCATGTCCACCATAGCTTTCTCTCCTCATATTTGTGACCAGAATCCACTGCTCCCCGAGACATTGTTCCTATTGAGATAGGCCAAGCCTGTCTCCTTGATCCAGCTGTATACCATAACCCTACTCCTTGTTATCTGTATGTAACAAGCCCACCTTTTTGTTCAGCTGTACGCAATAACCCGCCTTCTCTGTTCAACTCTATATAATAAACATGCTGACTTCCAGGATGCTGAGGGTTCTCCATCAGAGAACTCAGTCTAGGTGGGTTTTTCCCCCCTGCTGTGTGTGTGTCTTTTCTTCATTGTCTTGATACCCCCAGTCAGGTCTATCTCTGGAAGCATGCAAGAATAAGACAGTATTTGTATCTTAATTAGTTATGATGCACTTTCCTTTAAAATCTTGTCTGTCTTCCATTCCTATCATCATCTTTTCCTGTCTGGCTCACTCTCCTCATGCTGTTTTCATATTCTATGTTTTATATTTTTAGATGTTATTTTGTATCCTGAGTAAATTCTTCAGATATGTAATTATGTCTCCCTTCCCCCTCTGCCCCCATCGCCACCCCTCTCCTTACCTCTCCCCTTCCCCCCCATATCTAGGCTAGGCTGGTCTCTAGTTCCTTATATAGCAGTAGATGACCTTGAACTCCTGATCCTCCTGTCCCCATTTCCCAAGTGCCAAGATCACAAGTGTGTGTCACTACTGTTTTATGTGGTACCAGGGCTTTGTACATGCAAGGAAAGCATTTCGCCAACCGAACTGCAATCCCAGCCCCACGGTTATCTTTTCACCTGTGCCAATTTCCTGTTTAACCTAACAACATAGTTTCTTGTTCCAACGATTATTATTATATGTACATAATTTCCATTTGCATTTTCCCTCAATTATTTCTGGCAATTCTTACCTTTTTCCTTGAATATTCAATTAGTAGTTAGAATTCCTATTTCTTTAGTACATAGTTCATGGGCCTCTTAAGTCTGTCTGACGGTCTTAATTTCCCCCTTTCTTGGTCTGTATCCTGGCTGCATGGTTGGTTGCCTTATTTGCTGTGTTACTCTTTGCTCATAGTCTATGTGGCTAACACTGTGTCTCCTTCAGTCGGCATGTGGCTCCTCCTCTACGGATAGGAGGACCCATGAACTAGGGCCACTTTACATCTCCCTCCCAGACACTTTTATTGAGGACAAGCTAGTTCTTGGTGCTTGCCAAGCTCGGCATCCTTACAGCATGGTCCCATGTGGAAATGCACCCCATCTTCCTTTTGCACACTGGGTCATCTTTGGGTCTCCATGCTCTATGATTCCAACCTTTACAGTGTTCCTGCGATGGCCTCTGTGTGTGGAGACATCAGTTCCCATGCTTTCTAGTCCCAGGTCTGATCTCTGCTCAAGTTATTTCTTTATATTTGGTGGAGGAGGATGTAAGGAGAAAGGCTGGGCTGTTCCTCAGTGGTTCTTCTACATTTTGTGAGATCAGCAATGTCCAAAGGGAGTGTTCTGCCCCAAGCATGATGCTGTAGCCAGACTGTGCACATGACTTTATCATTCTTTTGAAAGTATTTTTACTCTATTCCTATATTACTTAACAATACTGTACTGATCAGTCAGTTCTTTGTTTTTATTAGTATGTATTAATTATATATAACAGGCTTCAGTGTGATAGTACATACATGTGGATGATATATTTTGATCTTACCTTTCATTATCCTCTCTTGTTCCTCTCATATATTTACTGATCCTCATCTAAACCATACCTCCATTCTATTTCCATGTCTTTATTATTATTATTATTTTTTGTGACCCAATGTTGCTGAAATTTCTTCCCAGGGAAAGATGTGATGTAAGTGGCATCTACCACTTCTAAGGTCCCAACAACCAACAGAGGCACATTTTCTTCAAAGGTCATTCTGGAAGAATGATAAACTTAATTAATCTAATTAATTAAGCTAATTTAATCAAAAATTAACTGGCTAAACTAATCAATAAACAAAAGTTTATTAAGCTTCCTTACAGAACATAGGTGAAGGGTTACTTACAGGGGTGTCGGTGTTCCTCACCCCCAAAAGCCAAACCTGGAAAGCTTTTGCCCAGTGGGGAATGAGGGCTTTCCTGTAGCTGTCTAGATAGACTCCCTCTGAGTCTCTCTCCTCCATCTGTTTGCTCTAGCCCTTCCTCGAGGCCATGTAAAATTAAGGCAGCATTGAATACAGGAGGAGGAGGTAGGGGCAGCTGTATACTCAGGTGAGTGTCTCATGACCCTTTCTGCCCCTCCAGTGTGGGGTGTAAGCACTCAACAAGCCCAGCTATGATCTTTTGGCAAGGGGCACCACCAAATATTCCAAGAGAGTGGTTGCTTGGCTCAGAGGACAGTCACTCACAACACCCAGTGAAGTTCATCAGAGTTGCTTACAGGAGCATGGATGAGTGGTTGTTTTCAGAAGGATGAACACCTTGCCATTGGTTACACCACTGAGAACACATTGGTCATTCTTGGCTACCTGTTCATATGCTCTTATGTGGATACATCACTAGCTCTTGTACCTGGTAGCAGAAGACTAGTACTATACCTATTTGCTTACATACACAGAGATCTTTGCATACAGGTGGCAATATGTACCCAAATGAAAAATCTACACCAAAGCTTAGCTGTGCTTCCAGGTGTTTGCCATAAAATATTCGGCACCATAGTTGTATGGCTATGCAAAGTGAAATGCACAACTTTGGCTGAAGTTTTGTCTATAACAAATTACTGTATGGAGAGTTTATTTTTAAAGATTGAGTTGAAGTCACATAGCCCATTATATAAGGTATACATTTATAGTCCATTAAATTAAAAAGACAAGTTGCAAAGTATTACCTCTTTGTGAAATGTTGTCCATACTAATAACTCTTTGAATGGTTTTTCCCCCAAGTTATTGCTGGTGGTCATCCCTGGGTGGGCATGTGAGCAGGTGTGATCAAATTCTTATTTCTCTTCATAATTTCATGCCTGTAAGCCTAACACTCAGGAGGCAGAGGCAGGAGGATTGCAAGTTCAAGATCAATCTGTGCCACATAGCAAGACCCTGTCTCAAAAACCAAGATGAAACAAACTAAATTGCTTGGTTTTTCTTTTCTTAACAATGAGTAGGGATTGTTTTTATATCAGAAAAAAATGATAAAAGTATTGCCATTTTTTGGGGAAAAGTGCTAAATAAGAAGGAACTATTTTTTAAAGTTTCTAATTCTGAATATTTGTTTTTGTTTTTAAAAGGTAAGACAACAAAGCATGCTTTCTAGAACTCCACTCACTGCCTGGCAGCAGTGACGATCCTAGTTGAGCGAGCTTGCACCTCACTGCCACACATGCCAGCTTACATTCGGAAGATTACTCTGCCATTTGAGCTTTGAGAGGGACGTGCGATTCCATACTGCAGAGAGTGCTGTGTAAACAAAATTCCAAGATCATTCCAAGCGGAAGCGTTCTACGTGTTTTAAGAACATTTGAGATGGAGAGGAGAGGCTGTTAGCTGAGAGAATCAGGAGAAGGGGTTGAGGATGGAGGTTGGAATGGGTGGGAAAGGGAAGCAATACCTGGTGGGAAGATTAAAAAAGATTTATTCATACCCAATCTGAGAGCAAAGCTGTACACTTGTAACCCGTGCAGAGAAGGGAAGTAAATCTGTTTTCCAACGGCTTTATACATAGGCGGGGAGGCTTTCTGGAATGATCTAGTGGCTGCCTTTGAGCTCTGTTTGCAGAGCAGGTTTAGTTACTGCCTGCCACAAAGGGTGTGGACATGAATCTTGGCTGTGGAAGACTTGCCTGGAACCAAGCAGCAGATAAATATAACAACATTGCCCCAGTAGGAGCAAGGGGTTTCTTATACAGGACATTGTTCTGATAGATGCAAAGAACAATGGCCACTGTTGATAATTAATGCCTAATTTATGATCTTGGTTCTTTCTATACTGGCTGTGAAAGGTTGTTTATTTTTCTGCATATACCCCATAACCTGCTTAGAATGAGTGTGCTGGGGGTGGGTGGCGGTCATCATATAGGCATAGAATTTGTTCTTATGTGTAAGTAATGTCACCCAACCCTTCTGTCTGTCCTTTTGTTTTTATTGCAAATGGTTGTAGCAAGCTGTAGGAAGCAGGGGTGGTTAGACTGCCCATTTGGAAGAGGCAGGGAAATGATACAGGTTGACACAAATGCAGTTCTCAATCTATGGGTCTTGACCCCTTTGGGGGTAGCGTATCAGATATTCCACATCAGATATTTACATTGTGATTCACAACAGGAACAAAATTACAGTTATGAAAATAATTGTATGGTTGGGGTCACCACAATGTGAGGAACTGTATTAAAGGATCGAAGCACTAGGAAGGTTGAGAATCACTGTTCTAGAGTTTCTAGTGCCTTTAGAGGTTGATGTTAATCCAGCCTGATGATGATGGTGGTGGTGGTGATGGTGATAATGATGATGGCTGAACCTTTCTCCAGAGAACTTTCTATGGCCAGACCATTCTGTTGCTGGTACAGTGATGGGATTTGCTTTTAGGTTTCATCTTCATTGGATAAGTTTTCAGAGCACATCACTGGCAGCAGAAATGGAAGAATGGTCCTCATTCATGTTAGGTTGTTAGATTGTTCTCTCTTCTTGACAGGTGAACTCACATGTCCACCGACACCCTAGTCTTTCCCTCTCACTTCAGTGATCACAGTGTGATAAACTTTTGACAGGCAGGGGTCTCCTTAAGGTTTGTGTCTCCTGAGGACCACAGACTCCGTGAGTGCTGGAGCTGATTGTAGTCAGCAGAGGCTCACCACACAGTGACACTGAAAAAGAGACTGAGGACCGGAGAAATGGCTCAGCTGACGAAGTGCTTGCCACAGTCTGAGTTCAGTCCTCGGAACCCATGTAAAAAGCCAGAAGCAGTGGTGTGCATCTGTAATCCCAGCATGCCTGTGTCAGGATGGGAGGCCCAGACAGGAGACTTGGCCAGAAGCTCTCAGGGCAGCTACCCTGGACTGAAGTCACAGAAACAAGAGAAAGACTGCTTCAACAAGATGGAAGTCGTTCTGGCCTCTATCCATGTGCTACAGCACACCAATGCTCTCCCCACTAGTTTTGATTTTCAAGATGGGGGTTCCCTGAGTAGCCCTGGCTGTCCTGGAACTCTCTGTAGACCAGGCCAGCCTTGAACTCAGATCTACCTACCTCTGCCTCCCAAGTGCTGGGATGCACCACACTATTGTGTTCCCCAATATATGATGCACCCTAATATACTTATCCGGGGTCAGAGAACAGAACAGCCACTAGATATAGAGGCCAGAAAATGGTGGTACACACACCTTTAATCCTAGCATTCTAAAGGCAGAGATCCATCAGAACTCTCTGAGTTCAAAGCCACACTGGAAACCGCCAGGCATGGTGACACATGCCTTTAATTCCAGGAAGTGATGGCAGGAAGCAGAAAGGTGTATAAGGTGTGAGGATCAGGAACTAGAGTCTGGTTAAGCTTTTAGGCTTTTAGCAGCAATTCAGCTGAGATCCATTTGGATGAGGACTCAGAGGCTTCCAGTCTGAGGAAACAGGATCAGCTGAGGAATTGGCAAGGTGAGGTAGCTGTGGCGTGTTGTGTCTCTTTGATCATTCAGCGTTCACCCCAATACCTGGCTCCCAGGTTTATTATTTTTTTTTTATTAATAAGACCTTCTAACAATTCATGCTACACTACCCAGCTTATTTTTTTTTTTTAAAGAAAGCAAAAGGACAGAGAATTTGGGATGGGGGGCACAGAAGGAAAACGACAGTGAAGGCAATTCCAGACAGTGGCTGCTAATGAAATCACAGTTACTGTACTGCAAAACTGGGCAGTTTGCAAGATTTTTGGGTCAGTATACACTACTCCATTTTATTTGTGTGGATTATAGAGGTTCCCATTGTGTGACTGATTTCTGTTACTCAATAGATTAAGAGTTTGTAACAGGTACCTTTGAAGACACCTGACTAGCCCCAGAGTTAAGGAGACCATTGTCATCTCTTGGGGAATGACTCACATGAACTGCCTGATAGGCTCACTTAACTTTTTGAACTCTCATGATAGAGGAATTGGGAGTGTCTGCATTTAACTATGTCCTGACATTCAGCACATAGTTAAGGCTAGCATCAAACTCAAAGCAATGCTCCTGCCTCCTGAGTGCTGGGATTACGGGCCTGTGCCATCATGCTTGGATCTCTGTGCATATTGGAAGTTAGCTTCTGTGTATTTTTCATAACTACTGATGAATTATAAACACACAGTCTACATGTGATGAGGTCTGACAGCCATAGGATAAAATGTGGTGTTTCTCATTGTATGTTCAAACTCTGCTCATCTGTCATGGTTAGATTAACTGTAAGCACATGTGAAACAGAACCTCCTATCAGATGAGCTGAAATCAGGCATGCACTGAATGATGGGGGGAGTGAAGGATCCTTGTGTACTGTCCTCCAGGGCCTGGCTTCCACCTGGATAGAAGTGTCGCTAAAATACAGGGACACCCAAGACAGGCAGCCCTCCTGGGTTTCTGAGTCTGACCTTGACAAGAACGCTTGAGACTCTGGGAGTCTGGTTTGCTGGTGTACCCATCTAGGGCATGTGCATAAGGCAGAGCGAGGGTATCGACTCCTCAGTGCACCTAGGACCTTGTTTTTCTGTAAGTAAGTCATACCAAGTACATAAAGTGTTCACATGCTGCCACATGAGTGGCATGTAGTTTAAAGAATAGTGTTGCCAATTAAATCACTTTTCCTGTGTTCTATTCTTTTGGTTTCTTTCCCTGACAGAGATTCCATTTTAATTGTTAAAATTACATTTATTTTGTGTGCATGTGCATACCAATTAAATCACTTTTCCTGTGTTATATTCCTTTGGTTTCCTTTCCCTGCTAGAGATTCCATTTTAATTGTTAAAATTACATTTATTTTGTGTGCGTGTGCGTACACACATGCCATGACACATGTGGAGACTTTTAGAAGTCATTCCCTCCCCCAGCACTTGGGTCTTGGGAATCAAACTCCTCATCAGGCTTGGCAGCAAGCACCTTCACCTACTGAGCCATCTCTCCAACCCTTATAGATGTTAAAACCTAACTTTATGTACACTGTATCATTCTGTAAATATTGTTTTATAACTCTTAGCAACTCAACCTCCCAGTTATCTTTAGAATGAATGAATTGTAACTTTATCTTAATGGCTACATAGTATTTGAGTATACAGACCATTCATAACTCATGCTGGCCACTTAGGTAGTTTTCAGTCCCATCCCTCAAAGCTGCTGTGACCCCTTTTGCACATGTTGGGGTTCTCACCGGCAGTGGGATTGTGAGCTTATGAGAACAGGAATCCTGAGCAGCCCTGAGTTGCTTTCCCAAGAGATCTCCCAGTTCACACAGTTGGGCATGGTCTAACCCTGGCCTTCCTCCTCCTTGCTGTTGGGAAGTTCCAGTTTAGCAAGTCCACCCCGTGTGAAACATGCTGTTTGGATTGTACTGTGCCAACTGTGTTGAGTGTCAAGAAGGACAGTTACATTTTACTGTCACCCCTCTTGTGTGGAACTCTTGGCAAGGTCCTTAGTTGCGCCTTCCCTAAGGACATATGCAAACCAGCCTTACGCATTGAGACCTTTTCCTGTTGCTACAAGCAAGACCATTTCTCAGTGTGAGTTAAACTTCAGTGACACTGTGTCAAAGGAATGTATGTGACAATTTGACTCTTCACATCTAATTTCAGAGATGACTTTACCAGAGTCATCCATTGTTCATCTCACAGGAAAGTGGTCAATCTGGGAAGGAACACAGACTTTGGAATTAGGGACCTGGCTTGGAAGCTCCACTCCCTACACATCAGGTGTGCAGCCTTGAATGAGCTGTGTTCCCTCTTTGATCCTGGTACTCCAGCTCAAGGTGAACCAAGATTGCCAGTCCCCAGCAGGTCAGACACTGTGATGGAGTGCCCTGCATGGCTCCATGCTTAGAGTCAGCCTGAGCATCAATAGAGAAAAGAAATGCTTGAAAGCTCAATTTCTGACTTTGCTTATGACCTGTCACTCATATGGAATTCTAAGTAGAGTTTCTGTGTAGCAAAAACATTCGCTAAGTAGCTCTGTGAAACCCTTTGTAAACTTTAGTAACTTTTCAATGTCTGTTGTAGAATATTAAGGTGTGTTACTTTTGTTTATGTTGCATTTGTTTAACTCTTTGAAGCTGTGTTACTTTGCCTGTCTAAAACACCCAATGGTCTAATAAAGAACTGAATGGCCAATAGCAAGGCAGGAGAAAGGATAGGCGGGGCTGGCAGGCAGAGAGACTATATAGAAGGAGAAATCTGGGAGGAGAAAAGAAAGTAGTTAGAGAAGGAGGAGGACTCCAGGGGCCAGCCACCCAGCCAGCCACGGAGTAAGAGTAAGAGAATGGTAAAAGCCTAGAGGCAAAAGGTAGATGGGGATAATTTAATTTAAGAAGATCTGGCAAGAAACAAGCCAAGCTACGGCTGGGCATTTATAATTAAGAATAAGTCTCTGTGTATGATTTATTTGGGAGTTGGGTGGCAGGCCCCCCAAAAGAGCAAAAACAAACAACAAATGTTTTTGTTGTTTAGTTTTTCAATGTAAACTTCAGTAATTTTTCAATATTTTTATTTTATTTTTTCTTTACATGAAGTCTGAGAGGGAGGCTGTGGAATATTGAACGAAAATGTCCCCCCATTGCCTCAGGCATTTGAACACATGGTCTACATTTGGTGGCACTGTTTGGGGAAATGTAGGAGCTCAGCCTTGCTGGAGGAAGTGTGTCTCTGGAAGAAGGCTTTGAGATGAAAGCCTCACACCATTTTGCATTTTCTCTGTCAGCTTCATGCTCGTGGTTGAGGACGTGAGCTCTCTCAGCTTCTTGTTCTGGCTGCCATGCCTGTGGCCTGTTACCACACTTCTCGTCCATGATGGACTCTTATCCCTTTTGCACTGTAAGCTCAAATAAATCAGTCTTTCTATAACCTGGTAATGGTGTTTTATCACAGCAGCAGAAAAGTAAGACAGAGGCAGTATCTTTATTCATGTCCATGTTCCTGGTGAGGAAAACCTGTGCAGGGCCTGCAGAGGAAGCAATGTTTCTCAATGTTAAAAGCCAAGGGCACTGGTGTAGTAGTATACACCTTTAATTCCAGCACTTGGGAGGCAAATGGATCTCTGTGAATTCAAGGCTTGCCTGTATAGTGAGTTCTAGAATTGCTAGGAGTACGTAGAAAGACCTCCCTTTTTTTTTAAGCTAAGAGTGCCTGGAGATGAAAGTAAGTGCAGATTAGACATATTGCAAAGCATCAGGTCCATGGTGTGTGCACTCTGCCTGCAGATCCTCTATACCAGCAGAAACGCTTCTCCACTATCTCCTTGCATATTGTTCCTTTCATGTGTTCAGACCTTACAGAACCCCACTTTATAAAGTCCAGTGGTAGGCTTGGTGAATCAAACTTAATTTAGCTGTCTTATTTTTAATCTTCCCTCAGTGTACTGTCATCCTGATGGACCATCTGCCCCTGGAGGCCCAGTCACAGATGTCCCCTGCTGATGAAACCTGATTCTAGTGTATAGTCAGGTGTGTTTTCTGGAGATGAGTTACGTGATATATCTGCTTTATGGTGTATATATTCATATGACAAATGGACTAACTTGTTTTTCATCTTTATAATCTATTTTTTTGTGGTCCTAATCATAGATACTAATTTCAGAGTTCAAACACCCTAATCTCACTGTAGCTTTGAATTGTGGCCAGCAGATTGTCATAAGAATGCTTTGGGGCCTGGTAGTCACTCATTTATTTATCTTCTCCTCTGAAATTGGCACATTTCTGTTCAGGACACTCTAACAGTCCCTTTAAAACCTCAGGAAGTGAAAGCCTAAAGCTGTAGCACGGTTTGCATGAGCCATCCTTTTCTGTACTGGGGCCTATGGTTTGTAAGTAACGGCTTTTATCACCAGCTTCTCATGGCCTTGGAGTGATGCCTGGTGGGCTTTTCTGAGTGCTCACAGGGACTGAATGGTGACAGTGAATGGAACTGTCACGATTTCATATTCACTATTTATCACTTGGCAAATGGCTCCAGGGGTATAAAATTGTTTTATTTGTCATGTTTTCTGGAGGATTTTATTACAGAAAGCTTTTATGGTGCGTAGCATACATCCGTTACGATTGTCCTTTGGAGGGGCTTGCAGTTGATTTTTTCCATCTTTTCACTTTTTGGAGACTTTTAAGAAAAGTTGGATAATCCTACCAGTTATATAAAGGAATCATGAAGAATTGAGTACGTCTCTTTTTAATCTTTGTCTGAAAACTTTAGAAAAGTTCAACTTTAAGTCTACATTTGTGAGACAACATTTTAGGATCAAGTCTGGTTATCACATGTGAAACAAAGTCACCTTTGCAAAGATCTGGTACTTACACCAAGTTTTCTGTATAAAAATAGAGTATCATGGCCTAAGGATGTAGTTCACTTGGTAAATTACTTCATTATTTATTTTTATGATATTTAATTACGTGTATGTGTGTATCCATGTGAATGTATGGCACTTGTGGGTGGTGCCACAGAAGCTAGATTGCTTATGATAGAGATTATGGTGATATTTTATTTGTATTAAAATGTTATTTGTATGTTAATAAATAAAGTTGCCCAGGGGTCAAAGCTATTAGCAAGCCATAGGAAAGCAGGGCAGTGGTGGCGTACGCTTGTAATCCCAGCACTTGGTAGGCAGAGCTAAGTAAGTCTGTGTGTGTTCAGGGATACAGCCAGTGTTGGATACACATGCCTTTAATCTCAATACCAATCATGGAAAACCTGGAAGTCTATACAGACAGGCCATGACGAGGCAGTCATGTGGTTGGGTTTACAACCAATGAGAAGGCAGAACAGAAATTCTATATAAGGACTTTAACACAGAAAGTAGCTCTGGTTCGGAGAGGTAGGACCAACGCAGGAGGAAGGGTAAGGTTTTAGCTCTTAGCTCTGACCTCTTGGCTTTCTTCTTTGCACTGGTTCTATGTTTCTTCTTTAAAAAGACGATTGGTTACATCTACAAGAGATAATAAAAATCTTTACATCATATAAATAAATTTGGCAAAAGTTAAGTGAATTACAGGCATCAACTGCTTGCAATAGTTCCTGCTGCAAACCATCAAAGAAGCTTGTTGCTGTTGCTGGGCCCATAGCTTACTGTTTCTGTCAGTGCTTACCAAGGCTCTAATCATGGCTCTCTGTCCCAGCGATACTGCATGTAGTGGGTAGCCATTCCAGCTTTGATCTGGAAGTTCCAACCCCCATTGAGACTTCGGCAACTGTCACGCCTACAAGGCGGGGCCAAGGGAGGCGCCTGGAGACCCGAGATCTGGATGGGCCAGCGCTCTCTCTGTTCCGGGACCCTGGACGGTGGAGGTGGGCCAAGCAGAGCTCCAGAGAACACCGCTGGACTGCGATACACCTTCCCCAGACCCCGCGACCTACCTATCCCTTAACTTGTAAGTTACGCCATTAAATAAATCTCCTTTTAACTACGTGGAGTGGCCATAATAATTTCACCAATACTGCACGTTGGCCACTGTAATGTTTTACAGTTCTAATACAAGCACCTAAAATGTGTAAGCGTGTGTGTGTGTGTGTGTGTGTGTGTGTGTGTGAAAGAGAGAGACAGAGAGACAGACAGACAGAGACAGACAGAGACAGAGACAGAGAGAGAGACAGAGAGACAGAGAGACAGAGAGACAGAGAGAGAGAATAAATGTATGTCAGTATATTAGGATGGAAACTCCTGGTTGGTGTGTGTGTATTTTTAATTATGTATATGTACGTGTGTCTGTATGTGGTTTGTGCACCTAAGTGCAGGTGCCATCAGGGGCCAGAAGAGGGTATCAGATCTCCTGGAGCTGCTGTTACAGGTCTTTGTAACACCTGACATGAGTGCTGAGAACAGAGCTGGGCTCCTCTGGAAGAACAGTAAGCACTCTTCACTGAGTCATTTTTCCAGTCCTATTTTTTTCTTCCGTGGTGGTTTGGGGAACAGGTTCTGTACTGTATGTATTCCAGGCTGAGTTGAAACTCATGATCCTCCACTTGAGTGCTGAGGTTACAGGTAATGTGCCACTATGCCTGGCTGACACCACTGTTCTCACCATGGGGAAAGCACACACTGCCTTGGCATAATACTGTGAGGACTAAACAACCTGTCATATTCTTCCAGGTTGTCTGAGAAACAAAGCAAAACAATAGTTTTTTTTTTATCACCTACTGTTTCTCTTGTAGAAACCTTAACCACCACTTCCCCTCACCCAGGACTTCTATTCATGCCAACTACTCAGTTCCTGTCTGGACTTTGTAGTGTCTGTGAAGCACATTTCTCTCTTCTGAGTGGACGCTGCTAACCTTTGCTGGTGGGGTGGGTGGAATTGGCAGTGGTCTTAGGCTCCCTGATTAGACATTGGGGTCATGACAAGGATAGTTGATGGGGCTGTATGGGGTTAACAGCATGAGACTTGGGTCTCTACCTGAAGGGTGAGCTAGAAGTGGGGCACAAAAGGCACAGGACATGTGTTTCTTAGGCTGGTCACAAGGGTGGTACATCTTGCTAAGTTTAGTGTGAAAGCAAAAGACAATGGATAATGCCATTGATGGTTAGGTTAGCTTGACAAGTGGTGGTGTTCTGGGCCATGCATGTACATGTATTTGTCTTACAGAAGCTTCTCAGTTTCAGGAGGTCCCATTTATTAATTGTTGCTCTCAGTGTCTGTGCTACTGGTGTTATATTTAGGAAGTGGTCTCCTGTACCAATGCATTCAAGGCCACTTCCCACTTTCTCTTTTATCAGGTTCAGTGTAACTGGATTTGTATTGAGGTCTTTCCACTTGGACTTGAGTTTTGTGCATGGCGGTAGATATGGATCTATTTGCATTCTTCTGCATGTCAACATTCAGTTATGCCAACACCATTCGTTAAAGATGCTTTCTTTTCTCCATTGTACAATTTTGGCTTCTTTGTCAAAAATCAAGAGTTCAGCCGGGCGGCGGCAGCGCACGCCTTTAATCCCAGCACTCAGGAGGCAGAGGCAGGCAGATTTCTGTGAGTTCGAGGCCAGCCTGGACTACAGAGCGAGTTCCAGGAAAGGCACAAAGCTACACAGAGAAACCCTGTCTTGAAACCCCCCCCCCCCAAAAAAAAAATCAAGAGTTCATAGATGTGTGGATGAATGTCAGGGTCTTCAATTCGATTCCATTGGTCCACATGTCTGTTTTTATGCCAACACCAAGCTGTTTTTATTACTATAGCTCTATAGTATAGCATGAAGTCAGGGATGGTGATGCCTCCAGAGGTTCCTTTATTGTAAAGGATTGTTTTGGCTATTCTGGTTCCCCCCCCCCCCATATGAAGTTGGGTATTGGTCTTTTGAGGTCTGTGAAGAATTGTGATGGGATTTTGATGGGGATTGCATTGAATCTGTAGATTCAATGCAATGGTAAGATTTCCATTTTTACTAACTTGATCCTACCTATCCAAGAGTATGGGAAATCTTTCCATTTTCTAATATCATCTTCGATTTCTTTCTTCAAAGACTTAAAGTTCTTATCATACAGGTCTTTCATTTGTTTGGTTAGAGTTACCCCAAGATATTTTATGTTATTTGTGGCTATTGTAAAGGATGATGTTTCCCTGATTTCTTTCTCAGCCCATTTATCATTTGTATATAGGAGGGCTACTGAATTTTTTGAGTTAATCTTGTATCCCACCACGTTGCTGAAGGTGTTTATCAGTTGTAAGAGTTCCCTGGTAGAATTTTTGGGGTCACTATGTATACTATCATATCATCTGCAGATAGTGAAAGTTTGACTTCTTCCTTACCAATTTGTATCCTCTTGATCTTCATTTGTTGTCTTATCGCTCTAGCCAGAACTTCAAGTACTGTATCGAATAAATATGGGGAGAGTGGACAGCCTTGTCTTGTTCCTGATTTTAGTGGAATTGCTTTGAGTTTCTCTCCATTTAATTTGATGGTGGCTGTTGGCTTGCTGTAAATTGCCTTTATTATGTCTAGGTATGTTCCTTGTATTCCTGATCTCTCTAGGACCTTTATCATGGAGGGGTGTTAGATTTTGTAGAAGGCTTCTTTTTCAGCATCTAATGAGATGATCCTGTGCTTTTTTTCTTTCATTTTGTTCATATGATGGATTACATTGACAGATTTTTGTATGTTAAACTATTCCTGCATCTCTGGGATGAAGCCTACTGATAGTGGTTGATGATTTTCTTTCTTTTTTAATTTTAAATAAATATTTTTATTTTATAATTAATTTAATTTTACATGTCAGCCATGGATTCCCCTTGATGTGTTCTTGGATTTGGTTTGCCAATATTTTATTGAGTATTTTTGTATCAATGTTCATGAGGGAGATTGGTCTGTAATTCTCTTTCTTTGTTGCATCTTTGTGTAGTTTGGGTATCAGGGTGACTTTAGCCTCATAAAAAGAGTTTGGCAATGTTCCTTCTGTTTCTATTGTGTGGAACATTTGTGGAATATTGGTATTAGTTCTTCTTTGAAATTCTGGTAGAATTCTGTGCTAAAACCATCTGGCCCTGGGCTTTTTTTTTTTTTTTTGATTGGGAGACTTTTAATGACTGCTTCCATTTCCTTGGGGGTTATAGGTCTATTTAAGTTGTTTTTTTTGGTCTTGATTTAATTTTGATAAGTGGTACCTATCCAGAGAATTGTCCATTTCTTTTAGATTTTCCAATTTTGTGGAGTACAGGTTTTTGAAGTATGACCTAATGATTCTCTGGATTTCCTCAGTGTCTGTTGTTACATCCTCCTTTTCATTTCTGATTTTGTTAATTTGGATATTCTCTCTTTGCCTTTTGATTAGTTTGAATAAGGGTTTTTCTATCTTATTGATTTTTTTCAAAGAACCAACTCTTTGTTTCATTGATTCTTTGTATTGTTCTCTTTGTTTCTATTTTATTGATTTCAGCTCTCAATTTGATTATTTCCTGGCATCTATTTCTCCTGGGTGAATTTGCTTCTTTTTGTTTTATAGATGTCTATTAAGTCCATTTGAGTCATAACATCTATTAGTTCTCTTATTTCTCTGTTAAGTTCCTGTCTGGCAGACCTGTCCATTGGTGAGAGTGGGGTGTTGAAGTCTCCCACTATTAGTGTGTGGGATTTGATGTGTGATTTAAGCTTAAGTAATATTTCTCTTACAAATGTGGATGCCCTTGTATTTGGGGTATATATGTTCAGAATTGAGACTTCATCTTCATGGATTTTTCCTGTGATGAATATGAAATGTCCTTCTCTATCTCTTTTGATTAATTTTAGTTTGAAGTCTATTTTGTTAGATATTAGGATACCTACACCAGCTTGTTTCTTAGGTCCATTTGATTTGAAAATCTTTTCCTAACCCGTTACTCTGAGGTAATGTCTGTCTTTGAAGTTAAGGTGTGTTTCTTTTATGCAGCAGAAGGATGGATCCTGTTTTTGTACCCATTCCGTTAGCCTTTATCTTTTTATAGGTGAATTGAATCCATTGATGTTAATGGATATTAATGACCAGTGATTGTTAATTCCTGTTATTTTTTGGTTTTGTTGTTGTTGTTGTTAATGTGTGTGTGTGTGTGTGTGTGTGTGTGTGTGTGTGTGTGTGTGTGTGTGTTTCCCTTCTTTGGGATTTGCTGGTGTGAGATTATCTATTGCCTGTGTTTTTGTGTTTGTAGCTAATTTCCTTGGGTTGGAGTTTTCCTTCTAGTCCTTTCTATAGGGCCAGATTTGTGGTTAGGTATTGTTTAAATCTGGTTTTGTCACGCAATATCTTGTTTTCTCCATCGATGGTGATTGAAAGCTTTGCTGGGTAGTCTGGACTTGCATCTGTGGTCTCTTAGTGTCTGCAAAACATCTGTCCAGGACCTTCTGGCTTTTAGAGTCTCCATTGAGAAATCGGATGTAATTCTGATAGGTCTGCCTTTAGATGTTACTTGGCCTTTGTCTTTTGCAGCTCTTATTATTCTTTCTTTACTCTGTATGTTTAGTGTTTTGATTATTATGTGGTGAGGAGACTTTTTGGTCCAGTCTATTTGGTGTTCTATAAGCTTCTTGTACCTTCATAGGCAATGTCCTTCTTAAGATTAGGAAAGTTTTCTTCTATGATTTTGTTGAATATATTTTCTGTGCCTTTGAGCTGGAATTCTCCTTCTACCCCTATTATTCTTAGGTTTGGTCTTTTCATGGTGTCCCAGATTTCCTGGATATTTTGTGTTAAGAATTTGTTGGGTGTGACATTTTCTTTGACTGATGAATCTATTTCCTCTATCCTATCTTCAATGCCTGAGATTCTCTCTTCCATCTTTTGTATTCTGTTGGTTATGCTTGTATCTGTAGTGCCTGTTTGTTTACCCAGATTTTCCATTCTCAGAATTCCTTTGGTTTGTGTTTTCTTTATTGCCTCTATATCAATTTTTAAGTCTTGAACTGTTTCCTTCACCTGTTTGATGGGTTTTTTTTCTTGGCTTTCTTGTTCATTTGTTTGTGGTTTTTTTTGAGGGATTTATTGATTTCTTCCAATTTTTTGTTTGTCTTTTCCTCCATTTCTTTAAGAGTATTTTTCATTTCCTCTTTAAGGACCTCTATCATCTTCATACAGTTATTTTTAAGTTTGTTTACTTCCGCTTCATCTGCATTGGGGTGTTCAGGTCTTGCTGTTGTAGAACCACTAGGTTCTGGTGGTGCTGTATTGCTCTTTATGTTGTTGAATGTATTCTTACACTACTGTCTACCCATCTGAGTTTGGGCTAATTAATAGATTCAGGTGTTGCTTATTCCATGGTGTTCATGGTGCTTTTGCCTCTGGAGTGCTCTTCCTCCAATTGGTGCGGGTGGTATCTATGCATGGTGGGGGGAGTGCTGTTCCTCCAATCAGTGCAGGTAGAGCCTGTGTGTGTGGGGCTCTGATGCTTCTGGGGATGGTGGTACAGCAGCTTGGGGCTGGGATGGGTCAGGGAGGGGCACAGATTGTGCCCTGAGACCTAGGGCCTAGAGAGCTGGGCTGCCCAGCCTGGAGACCAGCCACTCACCTCTTTCTCCAGTCAGTGCAGGTGGAGCCTGTGCCTCGGGGTAGAGGGGTAGGGGGAGGTTCTGATGCCACTCTTCTTCCAATAGGTGCAGGTGGGGGCTGTGCCTGGGGGGGGTGGGCTCTGATGCCTCTGGTGGTGGTGGTGGTGGTGGTGGTGGTGGTGGTGGTGGTGGAGGTGGAGCTGTGGCTTGGCTGCAGGAGACTTGCCTGCTGCCCAGCTGCTGGGGCCACCCTGTTTCATTCATTCTTAAAGAGTCAGCCAATTGCTGTGCCACAGTAACCCACTTTCTGGAAGGGTCACGTGAATTATAGTATCAGTGAACCAGTGCACACCTTCAGGACTGTCGGGGCGCTTGCGTGTCTGCTGAGTTTTGTAGCCCTTTGGCTTCTCAGGTGTCACCTTTATTTGAGTGTTCAAGGTGTGGGAAACTGTTGGGTCACCAGGCAGCTATGACCTACCAACTCTCTTTCCCTTGGGAAATAGGGTCCTGAAATCCCATATTTATCCTTTCAGAAATTGTGCCATCCTCAAAGCCGCATCCTCCTGTCGTGGGCAAAGTGACTCATCACAGCATCGAACTGTACTGGGATCTGGAGAAGAAAGAGAAACGTCATGGACCACAGGAGCAGTGGCTTAGGTTCTCCATTGAAGAGGAAGATCCTAAGATGCACAATTACGGTGTCATTTACACGTAGGTGCAGATACAGCTGCTCACCTTGCACTTGCTCCTCCGAACTTAAAGAATGAGTTCATGAATTTTTGGTAAATGAGCATTAGTGGTTAACTTGGAAACGAACTCTGAGAGCTTCTGTGACTCCTGAAGTATGCTAGTGTATATAACCTATGTCTGGGATGTAGAGGCAGAAAAAAACAAAACAAACCATACTTGATGATGTGAGCCATGGTTCTTGTCAGGCTGCTTTGTTCCTTTTTTTTTTGGAGCTGAAATCGAACCCAGGGCCTTGTGCTTGCTAGGCAAGCGCTCTACCACTGAGCTAAATCCCCAACCCCGTTTTGTTAATGGACACAAGGTGAAGCGAAGCGCAGCACTTTTTGTCCACGCCAGCCAGCCGCTCTACTCTCCTGTGACACTGTTGTCCCCTTTACAACTCCCTCCACCCAAAACGGCCTCCACTTCAGCCTCGGGGAAGCTAGGCTTGTCCCTACATCAGGGCCTTGCTCTTTATAGTTTCTCTAGCATTATCTTATTTGGCCAGATCCTTCCCAGAATATGAATCCTAGATGAAGCTCCGTCCTCCATACTCCCTCCTCTATATAAAGGCCGCAGACCTTGCCAGCCTACCTGCCCCACCAGCAACCTTACCTCAAAGCCTCATTCAGACACCTCGCAATCCAGCACTGCACTGGGGATTTCCCACTGGTGGCTTACTCTTTTCTGTCTCACCCCCCCACCCCACCCCCATGCACATGCATGTACACACACACACACACACACACACACACACACACACACGCACTGTTTGGGGGTAATGGGAGATGGGTAAGATTTTTGCCTCATGCAGCACTCTGTCCCAGCTCCTAGATAGACCACTGCTGTCTGGCCACAGGCCCTTGCAGAGCTGTGGCTTTCACGAGAATAAGTGCCGCGGGGAGTGGGTCCTGGAGTTGGCTTTCCTTGTCTTCCTGTGTGTCACCTTTGCCTTGACTCCCCTTGGCCACTTAGCCCATTGCCAAATAAAGTCACTTCTTTCTGTGACTTAGGAATACCAGAGAGAGATGCAAGTGCGAGTCTTGCTTAGCCTTTACCGTGGGTGTGGGGTTTAACCCAGAAGAGCCCGGGGACCTCCTCCCGCCTTTCTCTGGCGCCCTGGGACATAGAACTGCAGAAACTGACAGGCAGCAGTCTGGCAGCGATGCAGTCGGGATCCAGAATGTTCAGTCAGCCACTCGTCTGCCCTTTCCTCCAGGGCAGTGTGCTGATGTGGGGAGATGGGAGCAGCCTGGATGGTGATGGTGCCCTTGGTAACTTTTCTGATCTCATGTCACACCGCTGCCCCCTTCTCTCCTCTTCTAGTGCCGTGCTCCCTCTACTCCACTCTTGAGTTATTACCTAAGTGGTACAATCCTGATATTTGAGAAGCATTTCTCTGTGTCCAAACAAAAGATAGCATTACCAGAGATAGAGTTGCCATATGAAAATCATTTTGGAGCCTGAATCTCTGCTTCAGTTAGGTTTGTACTGTAACAAACACTGTGACCAGAAGCAACTTGGCGAGGGAAGGGTTGATTTCAGCTTACAGTTCCACATCTCACTACATCACTGAAGGAACCTGGAGGCAGGAGCTGATGCAGAGGTCGTGGAGGAGTGCTGCTTACTGGCTTGCTCCCCCATGGTTTGCTTAGCTTGCTTTCTTACATTCCCAGGACCACCTTCCCAGGGCTGGTACCTGCGCTCTCCCATAGCAATTATTAGTCAAGAAAATGCCTCATAGTCTTGCCCACAGGCCAAGCTGGTGGGGGCATTTCCTCAGCCTAGATACCTTCTTCCCAAATGACTTTAGCTTATGTCAAATTGACAAAGAAATTAGCTATCACAGTTCCTAAGACGTTCTGTAATCATGTCACACATTCTACTATTAAAGTGATTTCCTTCTAAATGCATACATATGTAATATAAAATGCACTGTGTGTGTGTGTGTGTGTGTGTGTGTGTGTATGTTCACATGTGAGTGTGTGTGGTGGATGCATGTATGTGCAGATATATATACCCATGGAGGCCAGAAGAGTATGTTGCATGTTCTGCTCTTTCGTCCTCTGCCCCTATTCCACTGAGACAAGTTCTTTCACTGGGCCTAGCTTGCCCTCTGTCTATGGCTGCCTGCTAGGCTGGCTCACCAGCAAGCCCCAATGATCCTCCTGTCTCTCCCCACCTCGGTGCTGGGTTTACAGGCCAGCTTTTTTTAATGTAGTCCTGGGGATCTGAACTCAGGTCTGATGCTTTTATGGCAAATGCTTTCTTACCTATTGAGCCGTCCTCCTCACCTTAAATTGTATTTTAGGTATTTTTATGGAGGAAGAGAAAAATAGAACCCTCTACTTGTTTGGCTTGTGCTTGGCCAGAGCTGTCCTGGCTATGTTCCTCTGCTACTTCTTGGCCTCCTTCCTTCCTTCCTTCCTTCCTTCCTTCCTTCCTTCCTTCCTTCCCCTCTTTCTTCCTTTCTTTATCTCTTTCTTTCCTTTCCTTCTTTCCTTCCTCTCCCTTCTCCCCTTCCCTCCATCCTTTCCTTCCCTTCCCTTCCCCTTTCCCCTCCCTCTCCCCTCCCCCTTCCCCTTCCCTTTTCCTTTCCTTTCCTTTTTCCTTCCTTTCCTTTTTCCTTTCATTTCTTTTTTTTCCTTTCCCTTTCCCTTTCCCTTTCCCTTTCCCTTTCTTTTCTTTCCTTTTGCCAAGTGCCCGGGCTTCATTTAGAGACAGCAGCCGTATACACCAGCCTCCAGCCCGATGTAATGCCTGCACAATTCACCTTGGCCTTGGAAATATGGCTGCTATCAGGGCCAGAGAACAGTCTTGGATGATGGCCTGCCATCCTGAGCTGGTGGCATCTCCTGCAGACCCTGGTTCCAAAAGGGCCTTGGTAAAGTTTTAGCCCTTGGAAAAGTCGTGCACATTGCCTGAACGCTAGGTGGCAAGCTTGGACTGCAGTAATCCCAACCTCATTTGCCAACTCAAGCTTCTGCCTCCAGTTAACAGGAAGACTAGCAAATGCCTTCCTTACTAGAATGGTTATCTACTGCGCACTGGGCTGGTAGACTTGGCCACGTTCTCTTGCTTTGGCAGTTTGGCTCTGGTCCATCACCAGGTGGTCTTCTTCACACTGGAGTAGGTTTTGGCTTGGGCTTTCCCTATAGTTCTTGGAAGTACAGTTACTGAGTTTTGTGGGTTCTTTCTCGGCTGCCCTTCTCGGGGCCAGGGTATTCTGCTCCATTTTCTGTCTGGTTTGCAGACATGCCCCAGGCCCTGCACTGCCCAGACATTTTCCAGTGGGAAGAGTCCGCTTGCTGTCTGTCTCCCCTTTCTGCCCTGAAGGTTGGCTTTCTTGTTACTCTCTCATTTGCCACACAAGCAGGTCTTCTTTGTGTGGAGGACCAAGGTCGTCCTGATCCTTGGAGTCTACTCCCCGAGTGTTATTTAATCATGGCACATGGTCCTCTGTGAAGGTAGTTTCCTTTTGAAACCGCGTGTGTGTGCGTGTGTGTGTGTGTGTGTGTGTGTGTGTGTGTGTGTTGCAGTTTACCCACATCTGCCTTATTAGCTCTCATTTCTGAGCATAAACTTTCTCTGGTGTAGGGAGTTCCTGTCTTCTGACTACACCTTGGCTTTCTCTGTGTGTTTCTTGTCCTTCCTGTGGACGAGTATCGTCAACACTCTCTTCCCCCATCCTGCCGGTGTGACATTGTAAATCAACTGAAAAGCTCCCTTGCTTTTTCTTACTGTTGCTCCCCCTTACTGTGATATTTGGTACCCTATCATGGTTTTTATCCATTCCATCGTCATATATTAATGAATTCCATGACACACTGAACACTGTTCTAAATGCCAGAGGTGTGGCTCTGGGGTCAGATAGAAATTTTCGATGTAAAAAAAAAAATAGATAAATGAAGCATGTAAGTAAAAAGCACAGTCAGTTCTAAGGAGGAAAAACCTAAGATAAGCTGGGGTTCTGGGACAGGAGTAAGGAGCCTTCACTGAGGAGAGAGCTTATGGGAGACCTGAAGCAAGTGTGGGATACTGAAGGCGACTTTCCGGGCCAGCGCAGTGTCAGATGGGAAAGCACCTGGAGGAACTCGGAGGAGAGGAGTGGACAGTGGAGAGTATTGGTGAGGCTGACAAGGCAGTAAGAGGTGACGGTGTGGCTGTGGCTTATCCAGACAACACCAGCTTTTACTGGAAAGCTGTCGGGGGAAGGAAAGGAGGTTGTTAAGCCGGGACAGGCAGGATCTGTATGGTTTGTGAGGGCTGCTGTGGCTGCCTGAGATGAGGCTGTGGGAAGGCGAGGCTGTAGGCAACAGACAGAGCTAATTAGGAAGCTCATGCAATAATTGAGGTGGGAGATAGCAGAACAGTATGTGGACTAGTTCAACATAAGACGCTTTTAATGGTAGATTTAAACCATTTGCTAGTAGAGCCGGGCACATGCCTGTGGTCCTAGTGGCTTCAGATGCTGAGACATAAGGATCTCTTGAGTCCAGGAGCCTGGGATCTGCCACAAGAGAACTGCAAGGCTTCATCTCAAAAAAACAAAACAGAATACCTTAAAAATTGTCAGGGGCTGGGTGGTGGTGGCACACACTTTTTTTTTTTTTGGTTTTTCGAGACAAGGTTTCTCTGTGTAGCTTTGCACCTTTCCTGGAACTTACTCTGTAGCCCAGGCTGGCCTTGAACTCACAGAGATCTGCCTGCCTCTGCCTCCTGAGTGCTGGGATTAAAGGCGTGCGCCACTACTGCCCGGTGGCACACACTTTTAATCCAGCACTCAGGGAAGTAGAGGCAGGTGGATCTCTGTGAGTTCAAGGCCAGTCTGATCTACAAAGTGAGTTCCAGGACAGCCACAGCTACCCAGAGAAACCCTGTCACAAAAAAGAAAACAAAAACAGAATTGTCAGGACCCTAGACCTACCACCTGTGAGGTGTGAGTGTAGGTGGATAAGCAGGGAGATTGTATGTGTGTAGCCGTGCATGTGTGTATGTCTCTCTCTCTCTCCCACACGCCCACCCCTGTACTTTAGAGAATCAACCCTACCCAAACTGTAGTGAGGATGTTCACTTAGCAATGTAGTCTACCTACTCCTAAGAATAGTCTGTCCCAGTCTGATATGTTTTTATTTTCTAAATTATAATTTTCAGCCCATGTATTATTTCAGGGCATTTATTGGTTCAGAGAGTTCACATTGTGATAAGTATGTTTATATTTCTCACATGTGTCTGCTTTCTTATTCAAACGTTTTTCATAATGCCACCAGAACCATTTATTATCTTACATTGCTGTATAACCAACCGTGGGTCGGTTGGTCTGTCTGTCTGTCTGCCTGCCTGCCTGCCTGCCGGCCTGTGATGGCACTGGCTTCTACTCCATGTACTTTGGCAGGCACAGCTGCAGTGCTTCTGCTGGCCGGAGGCCGACATACAAGATGCTGCCGAGACATTTTTCTCTCTGTCACTGCCTACCACCCTCCAGGGGCTCCACCTTACCATGTGGTCCCTCTACAGCAGGGAATTAGAACCTTTCATGCGGCCAGCTCCCAGTGGCACCAGCGCAGAAGCTACAGGCTTCTCATCACCCCACCCCAGCACTACCCAGCTCCCCTCCCGCCACCTTCCCTCCCATTCCAGGCCGCAGGATTAGACCTTTGCCTGTATTTCTGCTTTGCCTTCCTGATCATGCATCCTCTTTTGAGTGAAGAGAGATGGCTTCACAAATAAAAGACACCAGAATGGGGCTGATTTGCCAGCAAAGATCAGGGAATAGGGCCTGATGTCAGATAGATGTAATGCACAGATTATTTTCTTGCCTTTGTTGGATTTTGTCACCTGAAGTAACTTTGTGGTGCAAGTTACTGACTTCTCCTGGAATCTAAATTTTGGATGAAAACCAAGGGGAAAGAGTCTTGGTAAACTTGGAGTTGGGTGATGTTGCTAGATCTCGCTGAGACATCTTTCCTCACATGCCTTCAATATGACACATCCTAGGCTCACTCTGCTCCAGGCATGCAAGCCCTTCATCCTGGGGCTGGTGTCCTTTGGACCCTACATTTCATTCTGACACATCTTGTCTGTTGTGGAACTCAGAGAGACCTTTCTTGCAGGACACCATGCAACTTCTCTCTTCTTCCAGCCATCATTCCTCATGCACGGGAATGAGTTTAGGAGGAAACCAGAAGGCTTCAGGCTCTGGGTGGAGAGGGGATAGAAGAGTGGAGGTTACTGCTCCATCCAGGGCAGGAGTTGGCTCTATTTTGTAGCTACCCCTTTCATACCACACCTTGGTGAAGAGACTGATTTTCCAGTGGGCTCTGGGGATGAACAAATGAGACCTTGTGAGTGACAGGTATGTCCTGTCATGTTACCACCTCTTCTCTGAAGCCATGTTTTCAGGTGAGCTTCTGTCAGCCATAATGCTGACTCTAGGAGATAGGGTCTGCAGAGGATGCTGGCTGATTCATCTCAGTCTTGAGATCATCCAGGGCTGCCTGACCCAACACCTCACAAGAAATGGGCATGGGATAAGTTTGAGTTGTATGGAACAGAACTTGTATGTAAATATTTAGGTTGAACATAAACTTCCTTGAACAGTTTGTGACTAGTAATGTATGGCTTTGGCTTCTGTGGAAGCTCTGCTGTGGATGAGAGAGAAATGAGAGGAAATAATGGTGAGCATGGAGCTCTGGGGAAGTATATTGAACGAAAGATGACAAGAGCAGAGTGAAGTGGAGAAAAGCCTTGGAGATAGTACATGCCTACCAAAGGTCAAGCTTTTGAACTACAAGGGAAGAAAAACTGAGATACAGAATTGAAAGAGGCATACTTGGGATCTACTCAAAACCCAATAAAGATTCTGGTAGTAGAAAGAAACTGAGGATTGAGCCAGATCAGGAACTACATGTAATCCTGCCCCTTTTGAAGGGTTGATTGTCTTGGAATCTGCACTGAGGTGGGGTCATCCCTTCAGCCTGCCTCTCAGCAGAGAGCAGGGACCTACTGGTCCTAGTGTCCTCTGAGAGGACAGGCCTGCTGGCTAGCCACTGCACTCTGTTTCCTAAGCTCCAGATTACTGAACTCTGGAGCCATGGGATCTTCACTGCAAGCCTCTAGTCCGATGTCTACTGTAGAAACCTTTACCTCCTGCTGCCCACCAGCATTCCTAGGTGAACTTACCCACGATGCAAGATATCGCAGTTGGTTAGTACTATGTCACCTGACTTCCTTGCTAGAGTGTGACTTTGTTTCTGAGCAGCAAGCCATCATTGACTTGACATCTTTAGACCGGTTCCCTGCAGTATTTTGCTTGCAGTAGATGTAGTAGCTATCAATTCTTTAGCCCCAGCTACCTGTTGGAAGACTCTACATGAATGCAGTCATCTTTCAAATGTGAAACTTTGTCATCTGAATATGAATTTTATGGGCTAGTATGATTCTTTCTTTATTGAGAAAATTTTTTAATTCATTTTACACACCAAAGATCCCCTCCTTCCCTCCTCCCACCCCCAAGCCTCCCCCTCCCAACCCACCCACCACTCCCCCCAAAAAGAAGGCAAGGCCTCCCATGGGGAGGCACATCCAGTAGAGGCAAGCCCAAGTCCTTTCCCCAGCCTCAAGGCTGCACAAAGTGTCCCATCATAGGTAGTGGGCTCCAAAAAGCCAGCTCATGCACCAGGGATGGATCCTGATCCTACCGCCAGGGGTCCTCCAAGCAGATCAAGCTACACAATTGTCTTGCCATGCAGAGGGCCTAGTCCAGTCCCATGCAGGCTCCACAGCCATTGATCCAACTTTCATGAGTTCCCACTAGTTTGGTTTGGTCGTCTCTGCAGGTTTCCCCATTATGATCCTGATGCACTTGCTCATAGAATCCCTCTTCTCTCTCTTTGACTGGACTCCTGGAGCTCTGCCTGGTGTTTGGCTGTGGATCTCTGCATCTGTTTCCATCAGTCATTGGAGAAAGGCTCTGTGATGACAGTTAGGGTATTCACTAATTTGATCCCTGGGGTAAGCCAGTACAGTTCAGGCACTCTCTCCACTATTTCTAGTAGTCTAAGCTGGGATCATCCTTGGGGATTCCTGGCAACTTCCCTATTACTGGGTTTCTCTCTACACCCTGATATCTCCCTCTATCATGGTATCTCTTTCATTGCTTTCCCACTCCATTCCTGTTCCAGCTCGACCATCCCATTCCCTTGTGTTCTCATCCCCTACCCCCTACCCTCCATTGCCCACCCCTCATCCCCAGTTTACTCATGGAGATCTCATCTATTTTCCCTTCCCAGGGTGATCCATAGCATGATTATTTCTATGAGGAACACATGTGCATGCCAGCCGTGCCCCAAGCACTGTTATATGAAGCATTTTTTGTAGGGGCGGGGAGGAATATAAACAAATGTTTATTTACTATAGATAGCAAATCATTGACACAGTAAGGGAACAATTTTATCAGAGTTCAACTTGGTGAACCAAGGGGATTTTTTTTTTCTGGGAGGATGAGTGAGGGGTTAGTTACAGGAGCACAGAGGACTCAAAGACAGCTGTGTCAAAGGTGCTGATTGACAAAAGCTGCAATCCTGAAGCTCTGAAAAACTTTCAGGCAGATCTACAGATCAGAGAGTCTCCACTCAGGCAGCTCAGGTGGTGGGAGAGTTCCTTCTCTCTTATATCCAGGCTGATGGGAGAAATCCCTCCCCTGGCCTTCTGAATCTTACTAGTTTCAGGAACTTGCTACAACTTGTGAGTTGTTTGTTTCCAGTCTCATGAGCTTTCCCCATCCCTTTCTGGATGGAATGTTTCAATTGGGAGAGAAATTGCTACGCAACACCTGGCTAGGCCCTGTGGGACTAAGAGGGTACATGCCACAAAGGTACAGAGGGCACCACATGTGACATGTCCACTTTTCTCAAGGAATTCAGTAAAGTAGGATCAGATCTATACTAGAAATCGACAGTACTCAAAAGTTGCTTCTACCTGTTGTTACCTGCTGTTGGAAAATGCTGTTTAGGTGACCTAGTATATGGGCAAGGCAAAAGCTACTCTATATACAACTGAAAACTAACTTTACATGTGAAGAAGTTTTCTTTGTGCAACCCTCTCCCCAGACAAAATCTATTCTGCATTATCAGTGAAAGGGTGTGACTATATAACATTTTACCCTCAAACATAACATCAGATACACTTATCTTTAAATGTTTTAAAATATCGGTCTTGGGAAATGACATCAAACAAGGGCAAGGCTGAGGTGTCAGAGGCATCCATGTTTGTCTTCCGTCCAGGGGTTATGCGACAAAGCATGTGGTTGAAGGTCTAGAACCAAGGACACTGTACAGATTTCGACTGAAGGTCACCAGCCCCTCTGGAGAATATGAGTACAGCCCAGTCGTCTCGGTGGCTACGACCAGTGAGTACACTCATGCTCAATGCTCGCTTTTTAGAGATATGAAAACCACAAGCAATGTAGAGATAAAAATAGACTGTGTTCTGCTGGGCTTCACTGGAAGCAGAGAGGACTCCATTCGTAAGCCCTGTGATAACTTTGCTGCCCAGGCCTCTTTACAGTATTCCATGAGGAAGGCCAGCTATGCTTTCCAGAATTGGGAGAGCTGGTTTGGTGCCAGGATTGTCCTGTTCATGGGCATTTGGCACAGGGTAGAAGTCACCTTTCTCAGGAAGTGGGTCAGCAGGGATGGGCTGAGCATTGCTTCCTCCACACGTGTCTACTGTAGATGCTTCCGGGCATGTGTGCATCCTGTTCAGTCACAGACTTCTGGTTCCCTGGGTTCTGAGACTGAAGAAAATCCCGATCAATGCTTCCCCAGCCACAGGGAGGTAATGCTCCACAGAGGTGGACAGGGGTCTAGCCATACTCCCTCTGACCACCCCGGCCTTGTCCTGGTTTTATGTCATTTCCTGAGACTGATATAATTTAAAACACTTAAAGGTACGTGTATCTGGTGTCGTGTTTGAGGGTGGAATATTTTATATATATTCACACCTTGTCACTGACAGTGCAGGTGAAATTTTGTTTTGGGGAGGGGTGCACAAAGAAAATCTTTACACAGGTAACATAAATTTCAGTTTTATCTACTGTGGCTTTTGCCTTGCCTGCACGTGTCCTGTGGTTTGCCATTATGTCCTCGTGACTGAAGGTGATTCAGATTTTGAGCTATTCTACTCTGCCTTTGGTTGCAAGGATGGCAAGAGGGGCCTGGCTCCGGATGAACAGATTTCCAACAGAGTTAGTTAAAGCTGAAAAAGGCGGGACCTCACCTGTGGGCCTAAGTGAAGTGTAGTTAGCCACGCAGCAGGGTATTTTCATAGGAGGCATGCTGCAGTCAATTGTGCAGGTCAGGCAAGAGGGTCTGCGCCTTAATCTGGTGATGCTGAAGGCAATTCTCAGCCCTGGAGTCCAGGGGGAAGGAAAGAAGGCAGAGGAGAGAGACAGAGAGAGGGGGGAAAGGGGGAAGGGAGAAGGGAGGAGAGAGAGCACACTGGGAGCACAGGAGGGCAAGGGCAGGGAGCAGCAGGCAGGGGAATTGCTGGCATAGAGCTTGCCTTTGAAAAAACTCTCCTGGGGACACAGGCAGCATGCTCCCCCAGGCGGCCTCTGCACTTCCTCCTGACTTCCCCTGCAATTCCAGCCTCCCACAGTCACCTCTTTGCTCTCTGCTCCCTGGAGTACCTAGTCCCCTGCTCTGCCCACTGCACATGCTCCATGGCACGGTTGGTGCAGGGCTGGTTTCTTGTGCGGGCTTCCTCCCTGCACACACTTGAGCTCTTCCCCACATGGAGGCAGGCTCAGCACTTCTCCCATCCAGCTTTACATATTCACCTGCCTTTTACTCCCACTTACAGTGCAGGCTCTGGGATGGAGGGAGGGGTGGGTTAGCCATCTCTTACATGCAGGGCTGGCTCGGTGGGTGGATGGTTAAGTAAGATTTGGTGGAGGAAATAGGAACACAAAGAGGCACACTGGCTGGTTGTTCTTCTTCTTTTTTCTTTCTTTCTTTTTTTTTTTGCCCATTGTCATGTCTTGGGGACAGATCCATTTCTCACCAACTGGATGAGTCACCTCACTTGAAGGTAGCTGGAGAGGTGCACACAGCTGGTTCTGCTACTATCTATGGTGGGCTCCAAGTGACCTGCTGTCCCCTGAACAGCACATCCAAGCCAGGGAGGGCTTCTGACTTTTTAGCCAGAGTTCACACACAGCCCCTTTAAGAAGGTAGAGAGACTGGCTTGACTATGCAGGTCAGCTGATAAGGGCTGTGCCTGTGGCTAAGTTTGCTTTTTGCCCAGCTGACTTCAGAGAGGCAGCTGTAGATATCTGGCCTAGGAATTTGTCCTTAGAGTTCTACGGCTTCTATAGGAAATTAGATAAGATCTCTCAAGGGACAGGGGTATGCTGGTAGTGACCGTGTGCGTGCCTGCGTGCACACCCATGCTCACATGTTAACACTCCCAAACACTGCGCTTGACTGTTTCTCTGCTAGCCTCATGGGGCTATGCTCAATGAAGGGACTGGGGTCCTTGGAGGAGGCAGGCCTCTGGCTGGGCTGATTGATGGCTGCTCTCTTATTCTCTTCTACTATTCAGTGTGGGCTGTCTTTAGGAGGCAGAAGATGCTAAACAGAGAATCGAGAATGCTCATATTATACAGAGCAAGCAAAAATGCTTCTGTGGGCTTATAATTTGCATTCAGTTTGAGAGCATTTTAATGAATCACAAAAGCCTGCACTTTGTTTGAATAAAGGATGCTCAGCCTTTTTTTTTTTTTTTCTTCCCAGGTAAAGTACATGAGGCTCTTGCTTAAATGAAGCATGCAATTTTAATCAGCCAGACCCTTAAAAAGAAAGAAAAACAGCTGCTACTTGTTAATTGGCAAATATCTTCTCCAATGAGTTCATGATTTATTCACTGCTTTTAATAAAGACCTAAGTTCTACCAAGGAAGGTGTCATCACCACGTTATACTTGTAGGCACTTCGGCAGCTAGATGACCCTCATCTAGAGTGAGATGGCTTCTCAAAGTCCATCCTGCCCATCCCCTCCCAGGGTGCCCACTGAAGGCACCGCATCCAGCCCAGATGGGCATCCCAGAGCATCCTTGACATGATGCCTACAGTCAAGACACTCAGTGTAAGCACTGTGTGGTCAGACCCGCCAAGGCCAGCCTGTTTATATTCAATTGCACATATTGAGGCCATTCTCCTGGGCCAGGCCTGCAGAGTCTTGACGAGCTCCTGGTTGGAAGGGTGGAACATGTTGCTCACCCTGGAATTTCCTCTCTGTTCTCTGTGACTCCTGCCTACAGTAGAAGTGAAAGCGGCAGACAAGGCCTTTTCACTCTGTCTTGTGAAATTCTCGCTCATAGCCTTTCTTTGTAAAACATTTTTTTAATATCATGTGTGTATGTCAAAGGACAACTTTATGAAGCTGATTCTCTCTGTCCACCTCCTCGTGGGATCTGGCATGGCATACAGATTCCCAGGCTTGTGTAGCAAGCATCTTTATCCTCCTAGGCATGCCACCAGCCCATGTGAATAGGTTTTCCTGGGCTGACCCACACGGTTCCAGTGTACTGACTGAGCTGTCACTGAGAAGGACTCTTATAACTGACCAGTGGGTTTTTTGTTTTGTTTTTGTTTTTTCCAAGACTCAGCAAGTAAGGTGTATGAGCAAGGATGCTGCTTTCCTCTGTCTCTGTGAGGGAGTCCCTGTGTCCCCAGAATCCCATGTAAAGCACCAAGGATCCCTAGCAGAAGTGGGAATAGATAGCACATCTATTTTAGCTGTGTCATTACACCTAGACATCTTTGTTGCACACAGCCCTCAAGCTCATAAGCATGAAATGAGCTTGCTTTGTTTTCAAATGTTATCGTACACCAGCACTTCCGGGATGTGGCAGGAAGCGCCTCCATCAAGAGACCTTACTGTTCAGTGAGGAGGGAGTGCAGTGATGTGGGAGCACAGTGAGGCAGAACACAATGATGCAGTGAGGTGGGGTGTGCAGTGAGGTGAGGTGTGCAATGAGGGGGGCACAGTGAGGAGGGAGCACAGTGAGGTAGAGCACAATGACAAGTGAGGCGGAGCACAGTGACACAGTGAGGCAGAGCACAGTGACACAGTGAGGCGGAGCACAGTGAGGGGAGTGCAGTGAGGTGGGGGCACAGTGAGATGGAGTGCAGTGAGGTGGGGGCGCAGTGAGGTGGGGGCGCAGTGAGGTGGGGCGCAGTGAGGTGGGGGCGCAGTGAGGTGGGGGCGCAGTGAGGTGGGGGCGCAGTGAGGTGGGGGCGCAGTGAGGGGAGTACAGTGAGGTGGGGGCGCAGTGAGGGGAGTACAGTGAGGTGGGGGCACAGTGAGGTGGGGGCGCAGTGAGGTGGGGGCGCAGTGAGGTGGGGGCGCAGTGAGGTGGGGGCGCAGTGAGGTGGGGGCGCAGTGAGGTGGGGGTGCAGTGAGGTGGGGGTGCAGTGAGGTGGGGGCGCAGTGAGGGGCAGCACATGTAGCTAGTGCAGAAATGGGGGGCTGCTACAGGTGCTTTCAGATCTTGCTATGAATATCACAAGTCCACACTCCCTGAAGCTTTCTGGCATCCACTTTTATTTGTTGGGGAAGGCAGAGGGAATTATATTTATTTTAGATTCTGCATTTTAAAACATAGTAAGAATAGAAACATAATTATGAATCGGTCACATGCTTATTGCAATGCCTGTTAAATTATGGTCCCAGGTGAGACTTGGCGAGCTCCGGTGCCACCTACTCCTAACTCATGACCTTGGACAGCTTAGCATTGCTCAGCCCTGATTTTGCAGCTTGGAGGAGAATTTTGGAAGAATGTAGAGTCCTTGTTAGTAAGTGTAGATTTAGAAAACTCACCACATTGGAAAATTCAGTAGAGACCAGATGAACTTCCTACACTCCTGTGCATGACTCTGTAACATGTTCTTGTGGCATCTGGATCCTGACAGACACAAAAAATGTGCTCTTTTGTAGACAATAGGCTTCTTATAGGCATACTGTCTCTCCTTTTATGTAGGAAGGAAGGAGGGGAGGGAGGACAGTCTACTGGTTAGTTAGCCCCCTGAAGTGTAGTGGTCACACAATGGTCTATGGATAAGTCCACTTCAATGTAGCTGGGATTCTCAAACATGACACTGTTGACATTCTGGATCTGGTTAGGCCCTGAGTGGTGGCAAGCTGTCTTACGGTTACAGGATGCTAAGCAGCATCTTGGACCCTTCTCTGCTAGATGCCAGCAGCATCTCCCAAGTTGTGACAACTTGGTCTTTAGACATGTGTCAAATGCCCTTGGGAGTATAATGTCCCTCTAGTGAAATTCCTGGGTTGGGTGAGACCTTCCTTAGAAGAACAAGGCTGGCCAGGGCCTTAGCTTTGAAAACCCAGCACAATACCTTGATTTGAATGAAGCCTTTGGTCTAAAGATGTGTGAAATGATGAAAAAGATGTATAACACGACTGAAGAAATCTTTCAGAGCTTGGTAAACTTTAGAAGATAGAGCTTTCAAAGCAATTTAAGTTGATATCAATTGATTCCTACCTAAAAAGAGAGGAGTCAGCTGTGGCCAATCTGACCCACCTGCTCCAAGTTCCCCCCACCCCCACCTCCTTCACCAAATAACTTGGTCACTTTGAATGTCGGTCACCTACTGAGGACTCCCTTGCCTGGGAGCTGATGTCCCAGAGAGATTTCTACAGGAAAAGGGCTGCCAGCTGGTTCTGCAGGTGGGCTGTGAGGGGGAGTGACAGGGTTAGGGGCACCTCAGGAGGGAGTCTGGGTTCAGAACTGTGTGATGGGGAAGGACCAGCTGCTTTTCTTTAGAACTTAGAATTGTAACAGTTTGAAATTGGTGGTAATGTTAATCAGAAAAGTGTGTGGGGGGGACCCTGTTTATCCCGTTTTCTCAGAGACCCCTGTGGTGCTATTGATTGACCATCTAATGGTATAACTTAGATCAGGAGCTGCAAACTGAAGCCAGGCAGGCATCACAAGTGTGGGAGGGGTGCTGGACATGGTGGGATGTGAGAGAGTGAGGGAGTGCCGTACTACGGCAGTAGGTATGTGGGCATCCGCCATGCATCACTTATGTACCTTTGAGCTCAGCCATGCTGATTTGAAAGGCATGGAGTGTGGAAAAGGTGAAACCGTAGACTACTAGTTGAAGAGAATATCTTCCTGTGGCCAGCTGCATTGAGGCTGAGCCTGTGGATCTGCCTCCCCCTTGCCCCGTCAGAGTTGATATCCATGTCCCTGTCCATTGTCACTCTCAATTTCCCACTCATCTCATTGTCTTTTTAGGCTTATTGTCCTCACCATTTCCCCCTTGACAGACTGCCATCTCCCTTTAAGGAGTTTCTCACACGCTCCCCACCTCCATGTGGGGATAAGCCCCGTTTGCTCTCCAACATTAGGAAGGATTATTCTGATGGTGGCATTCATGAAGAAGTACCTCACATCTTGAAAATGTTCCAGTTCTTTGGATCAGTCTGTGAAGTTTCTCCTAACATGTGAAAAACAGGTCTTTCCCAGTAAAAGAAGCAGTTGAGTAGGAATTGTGAGCCTGGTGGACAGGGACAACTCCATGCCTTCTTGGAAGTGAAGATGAACTTCCACCCAAGGCCACAGGAGAAAGAGTGAGATTGAACCTCCCACCCCTGCCTTGTGGATGACCACTCTCCATCTGCTTTCTCTAGGAGAGCCCATAAGTAGCGAGCACTTCCATCGTGCTGTCAATGTGAATGATGAAGATCTCCTGCTTCGAATACTGGAAGGAGGGTAAGAGAGTGTGACCAGCTTTTCTGTTCTTCCTTCCAGTGCCCAGGCCTACATGGCCCAGCTTTATCTTGTTTTCCTAGACAAATTCTCTAGTGCCTTCAAAAGCACCTCCTACGTTTACCTCAGGTGACTGGTATGAGGTAGGGAAGTCTAGTTAATAAAGAGTCATGGAGACCCCTGTAAATGATACGGTTTGTGATTTTTTAATGAAAACTGTAAAAGAAAATTACAGGTCTGGGCATCATGCTTTGGCTCCAGAAGCAATTATTATCCTTTGATTATCCAGCCCAACATTTAGTACAGGACAGTCTGAAATGACCGCATGTAATACCAGGTGATGCCAGGGATCAGCAAACCAGCTGTCTTGGAGACTAGAAGGTTGGTAGGACACTAGAGAAAAAAGGGGGTGGGAAGGACACGGTTGCTGCAGGAGGGATGCTTGAGGCCGCCTCCCATGTAGATGTACTTTAGATTCATCTGTAGTGTGGTTTTGTGTACCACAGAAGGCAGTGGTTTCTGAGCTGGGGTTTGGTAAGTTGATGAGAAGCTTCCACAGAATGCCAGGCTCCTTGCCTGACAACACAGGATGTGTGTTCTTCTCTGAGCCAGCAGGAGAGTAGGAGCCAAGGGAAGAGCCAGGCTCTGGCCGTACCTGCTCTTATGGTGGGGCTGCGCGTTGGTGCCATGCTGTTCCCAGCTCACGCCAAGAGGCTTTGCTGGTCACAGACTATTCGATGAAAAGGCACAATGATTTTGAGTTGAAGGAAGCTTCTGTTCTCAGTAAAATGACAATGTTTTTCATGAAAACTTGAACCTTTAAAACTATTAGGGCGTTTTAAGACAACAAAAAGTTCATGGCCCAAGAGAAACTGTCAGTTTTGGTAAATGAACCATTTCAGCCCCCGCCCCCCATGGGCCCTGCAAAGTGCTGTTAACTTGAGGGATCTCTGCTGTGAATGACGACCTCTTCTCTGCTTTCCTTAAGCCATGTAAAGGTGGACGTGCCTAACAAGTTTGGCTTTACTGCCCTCATGGTTGCTGCTCAGAAAGGCTATACCAGGTAGGGTGTCTCCCTGGGCCTGGAGGTGTAGCCAGCATGGAATGGCAGCCTCTTTTCTTTCCCTTTCCCAAGCTGTCCCCTGAATGGCTTCCAGTCAGGTGCTTGTGCTGGGTAAGGGAGCACACAGACAAGTTTGTATTTAGCCTCTCACCGTATATTGTACATGTCTTGTGAACAGTCAAGATTGGAATTTGAGTTTCTTTAAACAGAGGTGAGTGAGGGCACTTTGGGAACAGGCTTCCCCTTGAGGTTGCCATTATCTATCCCACAGGGATGGCTGTAAGTGCTAACATCTTATCTTTCAATCATATTTGTCTTTTAATGGCAACAATGTCATTTTGAGCGACAATAGAAATGTGTTCTCATTAAGTGTTTCTGTTGGATCCTCTATTAAAAATGGCCATTAAAATGACATGAACTATTTGTGCCATGTGGACAGGGTTGGGTGTGTGAATGGTTCATGGAGGGTTGGGACCCTGTTTTCGGTGGGGATCAGTGGGCTTCCAGTTTAACAGTGCCTGTCTTCAGAATGGGTCGAGGGAGGTGTGGTAAGGATGCCCTGAATGTCAGATTACTGAGTTTCGTTGGGTTGCCATGGGCTCCAAGTCGCCAAAGCCATTTGTCTCACTAATTTCAGCTTTGTTCCTTCAGGCTTGTGAAGATCCTAGTTTCCAATGGCACGGATGTGAATCTGAAGAACGGAAGTGGCAAGGACAGGTAGGAGGTGGGGTGACTCTGAGAGCTGGCACGCTTGCACTATGTTATTAGACTGTACTGAGTGTTTTTGCCTTGTACACTTTGTCCAGTTTATTGTGAAAGTTCTGAGAGGTGAGTGGGCCCTCCTGAGGAGATGGAGGGACAAAGGCTGGCTTGTTCTTCTGTGGTTCCATTCATCAGATACAACCTGTCCAACCTTCTCCAGCTCAGTAACCCATAGCTCTAAAAATAGTACCACGAGCTCTGGCGCATGGTTCCTTTCTTACATTCCTGCCTTCCTCTACGGCCCAAGAAGCCCAGGTGTCTATAAAGCAGCAGTTAAAGTAGTATCAGAGATACTACTGCAAAACATTGCTGTGATTTCCATCACACCAGTTGGAGTTATAGCATAGGTTCTCAACCTTCCTAACACTGCGACTTTAATACAGTTCCTCACTTTGTGGTGACCTCCAGTCATAAAATGATTTCATTGCTACTTCATAACTGCAATTTTGGTATTGCTATAAATCGCAATGTAAATATCTGCTATGCAAGATGTCTGATATTTGGCCCTTTAAAAGGGGTCACAACCCACATGTTGAGAACCTCAGTTTTCACAGAGAGTGCTTGGTATTCATGGACAGATGAAGGAACATTTTGAAATACTTAAATATGAACTGTTTAGCAGTTAGATATAACTATTTCAGCACATCCAGCATTTATTTGATGATGATTATATGCCAGGTGCCATGCATGGGTCAAACAGGGAGACAAACACAACACCTTTCCTCAGGATGCTCACAGGATACATGGTATACACAGGCTTAAGGCTTGGGCACTGCATGCATGCATTTTTTGTGCCATATTTTGTGGGTTTGTGTGTGTGTGTGTGTGTGTGTGTGTGTGTGTGTGTGTGTGTGTGTGCATGCATACACATGGGCATGTGTCAGTGTACATGTGTGTGAGTGAACATTTGTTTGAGTGTGGATGTAAAAGTTTGTGGAGGCCTGAGTTAAGGTGTTAAAATTGGAAGACATCCACCTTGCTTTTTGAGGCAGTGTTGCTCATTGGCTGCTAGCTTGCTGATTCAGCTGGACAGGCAAGTTCCAGGGAGCCTCCTGTCTCCACTTCCACCACCAGTGACGAGGTACAGGTGCATGCTGTCATACCTGGCTTTTTACCTGAGTGCAAGCACTTTACCCACCCAGTGATCTCCACAACCCCAAATGTGGCTTACTGAAGCCAGAAAGCCCATCTAGCCCATTCCAATGCGGTGACAGATAACATTTGGACACCATTTTTAAAATTATCTTCCAAGTGACTCTTAAACCGATCTAGAACTAAGCCACCAATTGACTGAAGATTTTGAAAAGAATAATACCAGTTTGCAAAGGAAACATTTTAAGGAAGGTAGAAAACAGGCAAGATCAAAAGAGAGAAAGGGATTAGTGAGAATATTTTCATGTTGCAAAAATATATGGGACACTTAACAAAAATCTTCATGATAAACCAATGTCTTATACATCAAAGAAAAGAGAAATAAAATTGGGCACTGGGAAGAGAAATAATGGTTATAGAAGGCATTTGAAAATGAAAAGAAAATGATGCATTGTGTCCCATAATAGGTTTGGTAATTGTGTTGAAATGTATACTTTTTAGAGAAACTCAAAACCACCAGAATCAATCCAAGAAGAGGAAAATCAAAAATGAACAGTATCCATGTAGACCTTGAGGAAATGTGTTCCAGTGCTCACTCCTTAGAGGCTCTTGCTTCCGATTTGCATGTCTGTACTGAGCTTGGAGTTTCCATGGCAAAGACAAGCTGGAAAGCTGCAGGGAACATCAGTGTTATCGATAACATGAGAAGGGCTGGGGTGCAGCTCAGGGTTTGCCTAGATGTACAAATCCCTGGGTTCAACCCCACTACTTGAAAAAAAATGGCAGCAGGTCCTTTGCATGTCTGTAGGTATTTATATTTGTAACCCACTTCCTCCCAGTCAGAAAGATATTTAAGAAGGTAAGGAAATTCCTATTAGAAGGCTTCTAACATAAGATTCTTCCTTAGTAGATTCAAAGTGAAAGGAGAACTTGGGTGCAGCTCGGAACCTTGTCAGAATCAGCTAGGTGTCTGTCAGCAGAGGAACATAGGGAGAAATGTGTACACTCACAGTGGAGTTTTATTCAGCCATAAAGCACAATGAAGTGACACCTTCTGGGAAATGGATGCATCCAGGCATGATCAGATTAAGTGAAATAAGCCAGATTCTGATAAATGTTGCATGTTTTCTCCTATTTGTGGACTCTAGGGTTTCTATAGATACATACAGTCATTTATGTATAAATTATACAAAAGCAGAAGCAGGACAGGGCAGGGCAGATGGAAAACTAGCCCAAAGGAGAGTGAGGAGAATGGAGGATATGCATGTGGAGTGTGTGGTCTACTTGAGAGAAATTGTCCTTATGAAACCCAACACTATGTACAATGAATATACATGTGCTGGATACATGTGCTTTATGTCAGTTTGACAGGCTAAAGTCATCTGAAAAGAGGGAACCTCAATTAAGAAAATGCCTCCATAAGATAGGGATAAAGGCAGGCCTAAAGGACATTTTTAAAATTAGTAGTTGATGTGGGAGGGCCCAGCCCTTTGTGGGTAGGTGGTGTCATCCCTGGGCTGATGGTTCTGGGTTCTATAAGAAAGCAGGCTGAGTAGGACATATGGAGCAAGCCAGTAAGTAGCACCCCTCCATGGCCTCTGCATCAGCTCCTGCCTCCTGGTTCCTGCTCATTTTGAGTTCCTGTTCTGAGTTCCTCCAATTACTGACTAGGTTGTGGAAGTGTAAGCCAAATAAACCCTTTCCTCCCCTACTCCCTTTTCAGTCACAGTGTTTTAGCAATAGACACCCTAACCAAGACAATCCGTCATTTAAAAAAATATTTTATGGCCAGATAGATGGCTCAGTGAACGAAGACCTTAATTCCCAGCACCCATGTAAAATGCCAGCACGAGTGTGTGCATCCATAATCTCAGCACTGTGGCTGGGGCCTGTGGAGGCAGGAAGATGACTGGGGATTATCCGGTGCTGGCCCAGCTCCAGGGTCAGTGAAAGACCCGTGCCAAGGGGGTAAGGCAGAGGGTGCTAGCGTAGAAATCCTGTGCATATATGCACCCCAAACAGACCCTCAGCCTTTGGACAGCGCCTGACACGGAAATAGCAGGGAGTGTCAACGTCTATAATTTGTTATTTTTTGAGATGGCGGGTGAGTTAGTCTCTGTCTTAGTTTAGATTTTTATTGCTGCGAAGAGACACCATGACCACGTCAACTCTTATAAAGAAAACATTTAATTGGGGTGGCTTGCTTACAGTTTTGGAGGTTCTGTCCATTATCATCATGATGGAGAACATGGCAGCGTGCAGGCAGATGTGGTGCTGGAGCTGAGAGTCCTACATTTTGACTCAGGCAGCAGGAAGTCGACTGACTGTCACACTGAGGGAAGCTTGAGCAAAAGAGACCTCAAAGCCTGTCCCCACAGTGACACACTTCCTCCAACAAGGCAACACCTCTTAATAGTGCCACTCCCCTTGGGGGGCCATTTTCTTTCAAACCACCACAGTCTCACTGTGTTGCCCACGCTGGTCTGGAACTCACATTCCTCCTGCCTCAGCCTCTGGAGGAGCTGGGATGACAGTTGTGTACAGTCCTGCCTATCTCTATACAAAATGGTTTATTTATTTACTTTTTAATTTTTTTATAAAAACATTTCAGTTCTCCAGTGTCATTTGTTAGCCCTAGTAAATCCTCCTGAGTTCCAGAGAGTTGGGTTGGGGGTGTGGTGAAGAGCACAGGCAGCAGACAGTGTGGTGTCAAACCCCAGTCCTTCAAGGACAGAGTACACAGTCTGTCACCCTGGACAGCAACCTCAGCAGACGTCCTTATGTAAACCACGGGGTTATTGCAGGCAATGAACGGGTTAATATAGGGCATGTGTGGAACAGGATCTGGCTCTTGGTGAATGCACCTTAGATTCTCTTCATGACTGGACAGTATTTTGGAAGATACAGGGGTAAAAGATGTGCTTCCTCCTGGCCTGCAGAATTCAAGAGACAACTGTCGAAGACTTGAAACTTAATAAGGAGGTTTCCTGGCATGGCAGTTATAAGATAATTAAAAAAAAAAAAAAAAACAACCCTGAATGCCAAGTGTGGTGGCACATGCCTTTAATCTCAGCACTCAGGGGACAGAGGCAGGAGGATCTCTGTGAGTTCCAGGACATCCAGGGCTATGAAATGAGGCTCTGTTTAAAAAGAAGGTACTAACTCGTTTATAGCTAAACACAGTAGAGCAGACTAAACCCCCAAAGGCAAGAAGCCTGATGAAAATATCAGCTACAGAGCTATACTGAGAGATCCAAAGATTTAAAAAATTGAGAGATATGCCACACTTCAGAATGGCAAGACTATGGCACCATTTTCCATTTTTCTCAAATTAGCATATAGATTGAATATAGCCTCAAATGGAATTATTCTTGGGAACCCGTCAAAATGATTGTAACTTATCTGAGAGAACAAATAGATGGTAATAGACACTACAGCTTTGTCAGAGACTATGGAGACAGTTATTAAAATGCCTTAAGAGTTAAACTAATTAGTGAGATGGGCACCATGTAAAAGATTAGAAGACAAACAGGATAGGCAGGACTTGATATATGGTGGTAGAGATGCTACAAAGAAAGGTACTAGAAATAGGCTATTTGAAAAAAAGAAGTAAGACCTTGACCTTCCAGCAAGCACCAAAGCACATGTCAAATGAATAGAAAATTACATGTAAAAAGTCATAAAACACCATTAGGAAGTAGGAATGCAGTTTTCTGACTTTGTAATGTGCAAGGCACAGAAGTGGGGAGGAACTAACCAAGGAGAAGGCATAGAGTTGAGGGCTGTCTGAGCAAACACTGAGGAATGTGCAGGGGACAGACCATGTGAATGCACATCCGCAGCCAGGAACAACTCACTCTGCCCGGTAAGACGAAGAACGAGTCACACACACAGACGGTGTGCGAGGTTTGCGCACAGCATTAAGTAATTCACATGGACTGCAGTTAGTCTCACTGCATAAAGTGCCTCCTGTGTATTTGGTAATTAATAATGGTAAAGGTGAAGTAAAATGGACATTTCCAGAGGGAGTTGCTAGAAGCATGTCATGATGCACGCAATTTGGGGATGTATGTGGGCTAAACCCTGAGTGCTGGGGTCTAGCTCAGTGGTGGAATGTTTGCTGTGTGCTGTATGTAGGTGAAAATTTGAGCATCTATTTCTTCCCATTTTATGTGAGAAAACACACAATCTGAGATCCACATACACACAAATGATTTACACACACAATCTGAGATCCATATATATACAAATGATTCACAGACAAACACACAGTCTGAGATCCATATATATATATCTCCAAATGATTTACACATGCGTGTGCATGTACACACACACACACACACACACACACACACACACACACACGATGTAAAAGTAGAATGGAGACCAGAGAGGAGGGGGCTGGCAGGAGGTGGGAGGGGAAGGAGAGGACAGTGAATATGTGCCAATACAAAGCTCAGAAAGGCCAAGGCCACTCACACACGAATTCCATTCTAGGACTTCTACTCCTAGAAAATGGCCATAAGTGCAATTAAGATTTTACAGTCAGGGCAGCATCTTAGGATGATCAAGGATTTGAGTATTCCCAGTGTCCTTGTGTGGTCATTTAGGGACTACCTTTCCCTACTGAAATGATCCTCCATTTTATTTTCCAACTATTTATTTAGACCATTTTCAAACATTTAGAAAAGATGGAAGAATAACACAGAAAACACTTGCCCATGCTCTACCAAGGCTTGGTGTAGGCAGACTTTTCTGTCCAGTCCGCCTATTCACTTGTCCCACCAGCCGCTCCCCAAATAACCACACAGAGACTTAATATTAATTATAAATGCTCAGCCAATAACTTAGGCTCATTTTTAGCTAGCTCTTATAACTGAATTTAACCCATTTCTGTTCATCTATGTGCTACCCCGAGGCTGTTTACCGCATGTAGGTACTTCTCATCCTGCTTGATTTGTGTCTCATGGCATCTCCGCTGACTCCACCCTTCCTCTTCCCAGTGTCTTCCTAGTCTGGCTCTCCCACCCATTCTCTTCTTGACCAGCTACCGGCCAGTCAGCTCTTTCCTAACCAATGAGAGTATTACATATTTACAGTGTACAAAGATGGTTCCACAGCAGCTTGGCAGGTGTTGACATTTGTCTGTATTTGTAGAAACCCCCCTCCCACCCATGTGCCTCACAGTCACCCTCAGTTGTGTGCTCCTGGAGGCAAGGTCATTGCTGCACACCCGCCATCACATCACACTTGGGGTACTTCTCACCAATTGCCTGGCATCACTGACACCCAGTTTCCCACTTGTCCTTCAGATGTCACTATTTGTGGTGGGTGCTGGGGCAAGATCACGGTTCAGCTTGTGCTTCCACATTGTGCCTGCTGGTTCTGCCTCTGTGGCTGCATTTTCTTTATTGAAGACCTGTTCTCTATCAACTCCCCTCCCTCCATCCTCTCCCTCCCTCCATTCTTGATGCCTCTTCTCATTTTCTCTCCTCTCTCCATTCTCTCTCCCTCTATTCTATCCCTCTCTCTACTATCTCTTCTTCATTCTATTTCTTTCCTCACAGCTGACATCTGAGGCTGACTACCTCACTGCATGCTGTGTTCTGGGCTTGTCTCTGTCACTCCCCGTTGAAGGGTAGCATCTTAGCTTGCTCACGTAACCCTATATTTCCAGCAAAGGTATTTTCGTGTTAGGTTTATAAAGGATTGGCTGAACACAGGGTGCCATCTTCAGCAGGAACCTTGAGAGCTTGTGTTGTTTCTGTTACAGCTATGGGATACCCTACAGGTGGTGATTCCAGGCTTGATTCTGGTGGTAGTGGTGATAGCTAGATCCCATGGCAACTAGAAAATAACATATAGGGTAATAAATTTGTGTGATGTGACTACATCTATCCCCACTAACATCTTAAAGCTGCCCAGCATCTGGGAGTGCTCTCTGCCCATACAGTTATCCAATTAAGAGGTACACAAAAGAATTTCACAATTCCATATTAGTTGGCAGTCTCTTACAAGGAAGAACCCCCCAGCAGCTGGAATGAACCAGTTTTGTTCTCTAAAGGAGAACGGCAGTAAATGAGTGAACAACTGTTTTAGAGTAAGGAATTGGTTTAATAATGATTAGTGACAGCATGGCCCATGGTCCTTCACTACTCTGTTTTGAATATAATCTGGGTTTTATGGATATTTTGAAATCCAATAGTTTATACTCAATCACAGACAATATTCATTTTCAAAACACTTTTACATTTTGTGAATGTATGTATTAGTGTTCATGTGCCTCTAGGATTGAACTCTGGTCATTATGCTTTACACGCTGGGCCATCTTGCTCCAGTACTTTTTTTTTTTTAAGTTAAGACATAATCCAAATACCTTAGAATGCAGTGCTTTAAAGTTCATTCACAGGACTGTTCACCCATCATCACCACTGTGGGCCAGTTTCACGACGCTAGAGACAAGGCAAGTGTATTTCCCCTTCTTAGCCCAGGCAGCTACCAGCCTACTGCTGTCTTCCTCACTAGGTTCTCCAGGATGTTTCATGAAAATGGTTATATGCTATGACTTCTGATGCCTGGTGCCTTTTATTGTTCATACTGTTTTAAGATTTTTCCTACTGTAGACTTGATTTCCCTTTTGTGGCTGGCCCGACATTCCATTGTACAAATTTACTACATTTTATCTATCAGGACACCTATACATTTTGTGTGGATAAAACAGTGTTTTGTTTTTGTTTTTTTAAACTCAGTTGATGACTTTTTGATTTAATCCGGGTGGACAAAATGGGGACCTGAGGTCCGCGGTGGCACCAACAACAGACTCTACTTTTTCTGTGTGTTGCAGTCTCATGCTGGCTTGCTATGCAGGGCACTTAGATGTTGTGAAATACCTCCGAAGACACGGAGCTTCTTGGGATGCTAGAGACCTCGGAGGCTGCACGGCTCTGCACTGGGCTGCAGATGGAGGCCACTGCCCTGTGATTGACTGGATGATAAAGGACGGCTGTGAGGTATGGCCTTCCTTGCTTCCTTGTTAACCACACTGTCTTAGGGATTTTATTACTGTGAAGAGACATCATGACCACAGCAACTCTAAGAAGGAAAACATTTAATTGGGTGGCTCACTTATGGTTTCTGAGGTTCAGTCTATTATCATCATGGCAGGGAGCATGGCAGCATGCAGGCAGACGTAGTGCTGGAATAGCTGAGAGTCCTATATCTTGGAGGCAACAGGAAGTCAACTGACTCACTGGGCAGTATCCTGAGCATAGGAAACCTCAAAGCCCACATCCACAGTGACACATTTCCTCTAACAAGGCCATACCCTCTCCAACCAAGCCACACCTGATAGTGCCACTTGCTATGAGATTATGGGGGCCAATTACATTCAAACGACCACATACACCATACTAGTAAGAACTTGAAAGCATCCTCTGGGGTCTTGAAGAGGCAGGCAGACCTTGGTCACTTGCTGTGAGAAGTCTGAGAGGAGTCTCTGGCTCATAAGCTCGAAAGGCCTTGGAGGATCTTGGGGATCTGAGGCAACGACCAGGCTTCATCTCATCATGGAAGCCAAGGGAAGTGGGTCGAGCTCAGAGCTGGCCTGATGCTTCTGTGCTGCAGCTCTGTGCCTTCGTTCACTGCTGGTGTCTGTTTAGTTGGTCAATGACACCTTGCTGAGCACCTGCTACATGCTGGAGATGCAGAGATGTGCACAGGTCTAGCTGCTTCTAGTAGCTTTGAAAGTTATTCTTGGTCTCGGTCTCTCTCTCTCCCTCTCTCTCTCCCTCCCTCCCTCCTTCCCTCCATCCCTCCCTCCCCCCCCCCCTCTGCCGTGGAGATGGATTTCTGAGTTTGAGGCTGCCTGGTCTACATAGTGAGACCGTCTCAAATTAAGAAAGCAAAAAAAAAAAAAAAAAAAAACCCACTAGTGAAATTACATCCGCGGAGCTGGAGAGATGGTTCAGTGGTTAAGGGCGCTGGCTGTTCTTCCAGGGGACCTGGGTTTGATTACCAGCACCCCCATGATGGCTTACAGCTGTCCGTAACTCAGCTCCAGGGATTCTGATGCCCCCTCCTGGCCTCCGTGGCCACTGCATGCACAAGGTGCACAGATGGAACATACAGGCCAAACACCCACACATAGAAAATAAAACTAAAATTTTAAAATAATTAAAAACTACAGCTAAGGCAAGCAGATGGGCCCAGTATGAGGTATAGTTGGGTCCCTTCCTAGCCTGTCTTGTTTCCATTTTAACAGTGAAGATGAGTATTCCAGTAGGGGGTCCTTGAGCTGTCTCAGCAGAGGGGGACCCCCTATGAGATTCAGTATGTCCCCTCCCTGAACACAGACATGAATTCAGCTGGCTCACCCCAGGTCTAGAAAATCAGGGAGCCTGGGGAAGTGCACACACCCTCTGTATGTCTGCCCAACGATGCCACAGGAAGAAGTGGTTGGACTGAGGAAGTTGTCCCTTTGGTAACATAGGTAGATGTTGTGGACACTGGTTCAGGATGGACGCCACTCATGAGAGTCTCTGCTGTGACGGGAAGCCAGAACGTAGCTTCACTTCTCATCGAGGCTGGGGCTGATGTGAATGTGAGGGACAAAGATGGAAAGACGCCTCTCATGGTATGCCCTTCTCCTGGGGTCTCAGTTTTTATTACCACTAAACATGGCTTAGAATTAAGCTGTTTATAACCAAACCCTGGGTTTGGTTGCATAATATTACTTATCCATTAACAAGCGGGGGGAGGGGGTCACTATTATTTTTGAAATGGGACTTATCATATTGCCCATGCCAGCCTCAAACTTCTGGATCCTAGGGTCCACTTGAGCCTCTGAGTAGGCACTGTCCTGTGCCCCACTATATTATTTTGTCCATCCCCCTCCCCCCAAGTACTTCTAAGGACTCTCAATCCTAGTTCCCAGGGCCATTGTGGGATCAAAGTAGACCTGTTTAAACAATGAATTTTCTGCTTTTCTGCCCTGGGCTGTCCTGTGTCATTTCAGTGTGGACAGAGGGAAGAAACATTTTTTTTTCCCTTTGCCATTGAACAGTCGGCAGGAGGCAGGCCAGAGTGGAGGTGCAGTGGGCAGTGGCCTGGCCCAGGGCTGCCTTGTGAGGAGGACCCCCACCCCCCACCTCCGCTACCTGCCTTGTGCTGGAGGGGAGTGCTCCTCACACCATACTTTTCTGTTTCCAGATCGCTGTCTTAAACAATCACGAACAGCTAGTTCAGTTACTTCTTGACAAAGGGGCCGATGCAAGTGTGAAAAATGAGGTAATGTTTATTGGGAGATCTCCCTTAGAGAAGAAAGACATGCATGAGACTCGCACACTCCAATCTGTAATTAAGTTCTGCTTCCTTCCAGTTTGGCAAAGGTGTCCTAGAAATGGCCAGAGTTTTTGACAGACAGGTGAGGACCTCCCTCCTGCCTACCAAAGCTGACTTTTATAGTTCTTTCAGACTCACAGAACCTGCCCAAACCTCCAAGGACATCTACCTGTTTGTTGTGGTTTTTCTAGAATGTACTCTCCTTATTAGAAGAAAGGAAAAAAAAGCTGCCGAGGAAGTCCTCTGTCCACTGACTGGAATGTCACCCGTCTGAGAGACTGACCAGAGCAAAACAGCAAACCCTGACTGCTGGGCCAGACATGTGATGTGCCGAGTCTCTGAGGACGAGACGTTTATTTATTTAGTTGGAGATTCACAGTGACTTTTATGTAACAGGCAACTCTTCCCACATTGAAATACATCTTTTTACCTAAGCACATGCATATGTGGTCTCCTCACTGGGCGTCTACAGAACAGGAATGTTTCCTTGCCTTGTGCCTTTGCAGTTAGACATGAAACCAAATATTTATGCCCTGGTGCTCCACAAACGCGCACACGCCCCCCCCCCCCAAGCTGTCCTCAGGATGCTCCAGGCCTACTGGCCTTCTTCTTCTCATGTGTTTCTTATTATCTATCCCACACCACTGCCATCCTGGCTGCTGTCGCCTCCCGCAGCGGGGTGCCTCTTAAGCACCCAGGCGTTTTCTCTTAGGCTCTTGGCCTCACATCAAAGTTCCAGAATACATATCTGAAGACGGTGCTGTCTGTTCGCAGTGCTGAGTCGAAGGACAGTGCTGGGAGGACAGGTCCATCAGTTCATGCGTTTGCACACACTCACCTCTTCGGTCAAAGGTCCCAGCCCACAGGTGGCCGGACAGCTTCAGCAATGAGTCGTGTATTGCATTTAGTGTAGAGAGCAGACAAGATTTTTGAGGCAAATTGTATAGTTTGTAGACAAAGAGGGGCTAACCACCACCAAGACCGTTGGTTAGGAGTCCAAAGAGAGAAACGTGGGAAGCTTTAGGTAGGCCAAGCTCAAAAATGAGCAAAGTTAGAGACACCACATGCATTTTATGTCTCTTGGGACAAACTGAGGGCCTTCTAGTAAAGCAGCTATAAAGGCCCTCACAGGTGTGGACTATTCTTTTTTTTTTTTAAGCTAGGGAAGGCCCATGAGAAGGTAACCAAGGTTCAACACTAGGGAAGCCACAGAGAGCACAGCCATACATTGATGCAGATGTGAACAGCTGTCAGCTGTCAGCCTTCTCTGCAGAGGTCATAGAGCATTCAGCTGAGGACTGCTCTGTGGGCTGTATATAATCCTGCCTGTAGACGTTGCAATGACACTTTATCTTTCGTATGAAGGCTTATCTTCTGCTTTATTGGTGATCAGCATTGACACCCACCTTACAATCCTCTCTGGGTCTGATGGAGATGACATTCACCGGCCCCTCCATGGGGAAGGAATACATCTCACATCCTTCCTTGCTAGCATAAAGCTTGGCGACATTGTCAACTGTCTGGCCTTACTACTGAACCATGCCTACATTCCTGAGATGGTCGCCCTGGGTTCTGGTGGACAGCTGGGTCTGCATGCTCAAAAGCCACATTATTTGCCATGCATTTGCCTGATGATTAGAAGGTGGTTTACAGCCTGCTTATTTTTTCCCCCAAGTAACTCATGGTTCTGTTTTTCTAACTCATTAAATTACATGCTTTATTTTTACAAATTTATTATTTTTATGCAAGGCTTTTTGTTGTTCCTTTTATAGAAATCGAGCTCACTTTGTCTCAACTCTTTAGTTTAGTAATTTATGTATTTAGGCCTCTGAGTTTTCCCCTGGGGGAAACTTTGTTCTAGTATCATAAGGCTTTCTTTCACTGAACCTTCCCGATCCTAAGACACAATGGGGCCACCTGTTAGCCACCTCTGTGGGTTCCTTTCAGACCTTCTGAACTGGATTATCAGAGACAGGGCAGAGGAGTAGATTTTAACAAGGAAATAGGTAAATGCTTCTAATTCTGGGAATTTGAAAAATATCCTATAGTATAGACGTTATTTCCAGTGTTACATTTGCTGTTCTCCAGGTGGCTGAAGAATTCCTACATTGCTCGGGCACACAGTTGTTTTGTTGGCTTTTGTTTGTTTGTTTGTTGACTCTTTGATCCTGAGAGGCACTAGGGCAGAGGTCAGATGCTATGCATTTGGAAGGCCTGTGTGTGTGTGTGAATTTGATTTGTTAGTCACCTGGTGACGTCATAAAACCTACTTACTTTGTCTTGGGTTAAGTAGTAATAACAGAGATTCATTTATTTTTGCTATAATTTTGAATATATATATTTTATTTTCTGCGGTTTTATGAAGTTGGATGCTATTTTAAAAATGTGTAAGTATATGTCAATCACATACAGATTTTCTTTGCTGACAATCTGATACTCCGATGATTGCTTACTTTTTGAACTTTTCTATAAGTAATATGAAGTTTTAAATTGATTTTGATCAGTTATGAATTCCCATTGTTCAGAATGGTATCGGTTCCCCACTGTCTCACCAGTGCTGTCTTGACAGGCATGTTCTCTCGTCTTTGGCAACATGAATACCTTGACCCTTCCACACTTCCCTTCAGCTGCTTGTCCAATGCTCCAAGATGCCCTTACATTTATAAATGCATGAAAACACATTTTCCTACACAAGACCATCCCTTTATTTTTGTATCAACAATCTTCTGAATAACAAATGAGACACCCAATGTTAATCTGTTTACTGTTTATTGGATATAATATTCTTAACAATGACATTTTCTACTGAACTAGTAGGCTGTATTTACTTGTAGATCCCCCATATGAGAAATGCGTACAACAATAACAGCATGTAACATACAAATGTGAAAACATGAGTTTATCAAAGCACTATCAATGGATGAAGCCCTGCAGAATGACTCTGCAGGTTGACTGAGATGTAATGTTAATCAGAAAGGAGCTAAGCAGCTTGTGGCCAGTTAGAGCTATCTTGGTTGCTGCCACAAACATTGAGATGGTTGGCTTCCCAATCACTACCAAGTTGCCCAGATAGGAGGACTTTTAGTTCTAAGTGTCCTGCCTTGGAGTCTCATGACATTTGTGTGCGTGTATGTTTTCTGGTCACTGCCGTATGAAGTACCAACATACAGGCCAAGGAAGGCAAATGAGCATTTGACTTGTTTGTAAAAGAAGTCACATGATACTGAATCTGTCTCAATTTAAATGTACTAAATTAAGGACTAGAATGTTACTTTCTTGGAGAATTACAGACATCACAGAACATGCTCTTTGAAGGTAGGCGTGTGGTGGGGCTCTCAACTTGCAGAGGCCCAAATCATTTTCCAGTTGAAAACGACTCTTGAGTTTTAGGCCTTCTGGCAATCTCATCCATTATTGAGCATCCCAACAAGTCCACATGCAGTGTTTCTGTTCCTAGTTTCTCTCATATGAGAGAAGCTTGCAGTGGTTCGATAATAAAGGGCTATTACTTGTGTGTGTGTGTGTGTGTGTGTGTGTGTGTGTGTGTGTATGTGTGTATATATGTGTGTGTATGTATGCTTGTATGTTGTTCTTCACAAAAGGCACGGAAATGGTACATTCATGTCTGTGCAAATGTCTCCTGCAAGGGTCCCCACAGCCCGGTGGTTCTGAGCATGGGGCTCACAGATCTGGGAGAATTACTTCATCAGAGTTGAAAAGCAAGAGATCAGGTTGCAGCAACAGCATTTTGCCATCAGTGCTAACTTGATTTTCGATGTCCAACTTCACCTTCTAATCAGAGCAAGGCATTAGGAGGGAGGTTACTGTGGTTGACATGCTGTGGGATAGATTCAAGGCTGGTGTGTGCTGGGGGGTTGCTCTGTACTGTGGCCCTGGAGAAGGTTGGACTATACTGTCTAGTAGGTGAACCTTGAAGGGTAGCCACACCCCGTAACAGTTGCCACTTCGGCATGAAGTAGTGATGAAAGCAGAGCTTGGCTCTCTCGGATGAGAGAGACTTTGGCATGGGGTCGGGCCAGAATAAGGCATTTGTGATTGGCAAGAGAGAAAGGCAAACTGGTGCCTATGTTTTCCTGTGTACTTGGTGTGATGGAACTGTGTGGCGAAACTGGGAGTGGAGGGCTGGCTTCCAGTATGAGTGGAAGAGACAGAAAAAAATGGCCTCTGTAGTATCCTCACTTACTTGCCACACTGCTCAAAACACCCTGCTTTCGGTTCTGGGGAGCTTCTGGGACTGCTGGTGTCTCTTAGTCTGGGTCATTTGTGTATGACTGAGGCCATTTGAGAATGGTGGGGGAGGATCTGTAGACAGTGTCCCTGGGCTGGGGCCTGATCTAAGAGAATTAAAACGTGAAGCAAGCCTCAGAGGAGAGAGCTGCAAGTGGCCAGGCGCCCTCCTGCCCAGCCATTGTCCTCCCGGTTGTCAGGGTGGTGGGGCTGGCTCAGAGTGCTCAGTAAACATCTGCTGAGAGGCAGGAGGATGCTCAGGCCTTCCCATTGGCCCAGCTCCAGCCTCTTTGTAGCACCATGGGGATCACAGGCTCCTAAGAACATTCAAACACAAGTCAGGGTTTGGCAGTTCTTAGGGAATGCATTGATGGGTTGCATTGATTTGCTGGAGAACAATGACCCATAGCTTCAGCCTGAGAATTCCTAATAAAGTTAAGAAGGCATAAAAACGCCTCCTCAGAGACCAGTCGGGAGTATTTCTTCCCGTGGAGTTTAATTTGTTGCTTGTGTGGTTTCTGTGATGTCATTCCACATGTGTAAGCTGGGAACACTCACAGAGAATGCAAACCCGGCATGCATATTTTGAAAGGAAAACTGTACTGTTGCTCTTCATCTGAGTTCACGTGCTGGGAAAACAGACTTGGGAATACTGTAGGTGACCAGCTTTTATATGGAATGCCTGCGAAGTTCACCTGCCTGGAAAGTGGAGTCACATCACCTCTAACTATTCCTTGATACAGGAAGGAAATGAGAACATCCAGCCATGCTTCATGTCTAGGCACTGGATCACTCTCCTGAACCTTCTCGGGGATGGTCTCACAAAACTTAACCAACTCTAATCATGTCTATAATGTGTTTAAACATAAGATGGGCTGCAATTGAACCGTGAGTATTAACTTTGGTCTCTGTCATGTAAAGGATGTAGAAAGGGAGAGAAAAATGACTCTCTTTCAAAAAACCTCAATGCTAGTTATTGGTTCCTAAGTTTTGTTAAAATTGAGGTTGTTGCTAAATATGCTTTATTTGATAACTACTATATCTTAGAGGTATTCCTTTAATAATACTGTCTGTCCTGTAAGGAATATCAGGATTAAATATATTCTTATTCAGAAATGGATGCTGGTTCTGGAAAAGCAAGCAGCCAGCACAGCTCAGCTGAGAAGGCACCATTGGCACCCTTGGCACCCTTGGCAGCCACTGGGGAGATGGCAGAAGATCACAGTTCCCACTGCCTTTAAGCCAAACTCTCCCTGGTCCTCCAAAACCAAGGTACGGAAATGACAGAAGAAATATGGGTTCCTAGCTTCCCCCTCACTCCCACCCAAAATGGGCTCACATGCCCCAGCTAGAGCTTTGAGTGTCTCAAAAGACCACGCTCACACAGCTCTGTAACTTTTCCAGTTGTGTATGTCTGGCCTTAATACAGCTACCCAACATCACATCAGTTAAAACAATTCTGGCGGCAGCAAAATGGTCACCATGCCGTGAAAAGAGGCAGGCTATGAGAGTTTTTTTATGCATCTGTGATGTGGATTTATTTATCCACCATCATGAAGGCCATGTTTCCCAAAGCTGAATACAGTTTTGAACTCTGGAAAGAAAACCAAATTCTAAGCCTATATTTCCCCTTCTGCTTCAAGGTATAAGCCAGCCATTGATATGACCCTTCCAAAGAAGCCTGATTCTAAAATACTCAGACATTACAGAACCTCAGTTACCTTCTATTGTGAAAGCTGGTCATCCCAACACTCTGCCAGGACACAGTGAAGGCCTCTGGCACTTTGCCTTACATGATTTTTTTAAAATGTATCTTTCATAACATTAGGTTGAGGCATCTTAAAGATCTGCTCCTGAAGGTGCCTTTCCAGACATCAGAAGAGTAAAAGATGGAAGGGTTTCCTGGCTGGGTCTTCCTTTCACGAGCCTTCAGCATTGGGGAACTGATTTCTTTGTCATCGTATGATACACTAACAGCTATGTTCCTAGTGTGGGAAAGACTGAGACTATGCTGAAGAGACCAGGATGCCCTGAAGGGAGCAGATGGGTGACTTTGGGTTCTTTGTCCAATGACTACTAGTAAGGACAGCAGACATAGGCTGTACAATGAGAATAGCATTCCATGTAGTTATAACTTTTGCAAGCATATGGATTCTACCTAATTTTTAATAAGCTGAGCCTTGCAGTAAGGAGGAGATTTTGATCTCCAGGGTTGATCGACTAGCTCTGGTTACCAGTTCACATCTGAAAATGTTTATGGTCCCATAGAAAGCCTCCTCTATATGTCAGAACACAGGGTCATTGTCTTACAGTCAAGAAGACAATGTGGTAATTTGCTTAGCTCTAAAGGGGGCAGAAGACAGGGGTCTGCAGTGCCTGGCCAGTGGCTTTCCTGCAGAAACACCACCGTTCCCAGTGTAAACAACACGCCCATGCCAGCCCTCTGCAAGAGGGCACCCAGAGAGAAACTCCTCCGACTCTGGGTGCAAAGCCTCGTGTAGCACCACAGACTTCTTTGCCCTGCAAAGGTGTTCACAGCTGCTCAGCTCAAGGTCAAATGTCTGCCTGGACTAGGGTTCCGGTCTCCATCCCGGTGTGGCCACACCTCAACCTTCTTGCTTGCATCTCAGGTTTTCTCCAAAGCTGCTGGCCAGAACCAGATACTACCAGTTGTCAGAGAGCCTCAGGGTGCAGGGCCTGAAGCCTTGTCAGTATGCACAGCCCAAGACCTTCCTGAAGGCCCTGGCTACAGCCCAGGATGGGGATTCCAAAAAAATAAAAACAAAAAGCCCATTCCAGGTTCCGCTTGGGGTCTCCTGAGCTGCGTGTCTGGTGTTATAACACAGCCTTGGGGAGCTGGGGACCTGTTTTCCAATAAGGCCTCGAGCAGAAAGTAAACATCTCGTCTTGGATCCCATCAAGCAGGGTATTTCAAGTCCGCCAGAAGAAGAAAAGCACAAGGAGCCTTCTGTAGAAACCCCCGTGATGGAACAAATGCCTGCTACGGCGCCCTGCGCAGTAATAGACACTTTGCATAAATTAATAACTTACAAGTACCTGAGCAAGGACACAAAGCACCACAGCACAGCACCGACGGCAGCAGCTCAAAGTTCTGGAAACAACGGCGTTTGAAACACTTTAAAAATTCTACAAGTTGGTACAAAAAAAAAAAAAATCACTCCGATGGAGTTGACGATAGTGCAAACTTGTGTCTTCACTGTTGAGGACCAGTCTGGGCTTGCTTGTCACTTGATGTAGGCATTGTGGGAAGATCTGGGCACTTGATGCTTAGGAGCAGGTCTGAATCAAGAGCAAGCCAGAGAGAGAAAACAAAACCTCAGTCACACTCTCAGAAGCCATGCTATAGACACACAAACTTGGAAGGAGTCTGCTCCCGTACACTGGTGAGTCACCCACTCCCGCCTCCTGAGATCGGAGACCAGGCTAGCTTTTGGGAGAGAATGCAGATCATATCAAGGACCTCACTGCAGAACTTCTACTGATTTTTGACAGGTCACCTCCCCTCTCTGGAGCTGTGCCTCCCATCCATGAGTTGATTCTAGAACAGCACCATTTGCAGAAAAATGGACATGAATCACTCAGGTAATTTCTAGTTTTTATTTATCTGTATGTCTCTGCATATAAGTGCAGGTGCCTGTGGAGGCCAGAAGTGGGTGCTTCTGATCCCCCTGGAGCTGTTACTGTCATTTACTGGGTGCGAGAATGGACCACAAGATACAACAAAATCCACTTTAAGAGTTTTATTGGGGGGGATATGAAAGGGGCAAGTGCTGCAGGCCCGCCTGAGGGAGAAATGTGGCTGAAGGGGGCAAGGAACAGGCAGAGTCGGCTTTTAAGGATAACCTCGAGAATGCATACAGGGGCTTACATAGCCACACCATGTATGCATGTGCATAGATTACATGGCCACGCTGCGCACAGATTACGTAGGACGTAAGACCCTGGGGTGACGAGGCATTTTGCCTGTATGCTGACAGTGCATGCATGGCCATGGGACTCTAGAAGCAGCTGGGAGGATGTTGGAAATGATAACAATTACAAATAGTTGTGAGTCACCCAATGTGAGTACTGGGAGAATCGACAGGGGGCAGGATTAAGTGTTCAAAATCTGGCACATGTTTACACTTTCGTTTATTTCAATTTTATTTTTAACCAGCTCCAACATAACCCAGTGGCTACTTGATCACATTGCACAGCTCAAGAGATGGAGAGCCAGGCTGCCATCAGTTAGAGGTTAGACAGAGCATTGCTTGGGGGCATTCTGAGTGCTTCTGTCAGCCCTATTATATCCATGTAGTAGTTTTATCTAGTAGAATATAAAAAGTTACTCAAATGCTATGCAACCTTTTCTGCATTTCCACAGTGGTGAACTAGACGGTTCTTCTGACCCTTTGACCAGCATTATCTCTGAGATTTATGAGGCAGCCATTTCTTTCCTAGGCCCACATTCTTCCCAAGAGTCGTAATGAATCTGATGTGTGTCTTCCCCTGCAGAGATGGGAGTTACTAAGCATGCAGCCTGGCCAACAGTCAGAAGAACCTTTGGTTCTCTGGTGCTTAGAGAGCTCATGGCCTGCTAAAGGGCATGTGAGTCAGAAGAGTGGGTTGTGAGTTTAACAATCTGCAAGCTAGGCCTGGTGGCTCATTCCCATCACAAAGGAGGGTGAAGGACCAGGAGGCTCAGGTCAGCCTGGGCGATGAGGGAGATGGAGGCTGGGGATATGTGGCACTTGCCAAGTATGTTCTAGCCCAAGAACTGAGGAAAAACAACAACAAAAAACCCACATGGGAATGATTTCACCGAGGATGAGGATGAGCTGCAGCATTTGCTAATTTCCATGTTGTCAATGTTCCCAGCTACACCGTGGCACCAGCAGAGGTGGAAGATGGGAGGGCACACAGCATGCCATGGGTTCCACCATAGAGATACCTGATGTGAGCAACCTCAGCAGCAAGTATCCGGGAGCAGTGTTTTGAGTATTTATTACCCTTGTTTTAAATGCAACTTGATATACTTTAATATTTAATATTGGCTGGGTTGCAAAGGCACGAGCCAGCTTCAGCCCAGCTGTGGGTTCCCTTTCCCCATCTGCCTCATCACCTGTGGGGGAGGGTGGAGATGACCACAACCAGAGAGAGCCTGCACAGGTCACTCACGCAGCTGCAGAGAAGCCCCCAGGTGACCCTAGTGAGCAGCTGCTTAGGCTTCATTTCTCCATAGTCTCCCAACCTGAAGTAGTGTCTCAGACCCTGGAGTAGGCAGAGAAGGTCTTGGTGAGGGAGGTCCTGCCTTCATACAGATACTCCATTTTCCTTAGTGCCTGCAGGAGACCAGGCTGGGCCTTCAGCAGCAGCTCATCTTTCCTGGGTCATCTTGCTATGATCTCTCAAATAACTGAGCCATTGCTGAGAGCCCAGGGTGATGTTTAGGTATGCATAGGTATAGTTAGCATCAACTGCGTCCTGGTTACTTTTATACATATCTCCCATCCTTCCCTACTTGCGGGCAAGTAGAAAACATGGCTTAACACCTGATATCTGCCTTCCAGTATGGTTCCTTCAGCTACCCTACACCATTAGGGGACACCCACCTGTTTGGGGCTGGGCGGAGCCCAGACTCCTGCTGCCCTGGGGTCCTCAATAAGGCACTAGTGAGCCGAGATGTCCTGCTCAATGGATCAGCAGGCAGAGGCTTCTGAGGAGGGCTGGGCTTGCGGCTGCCCTGCAACAGACAACAGATCACATGTGACTCCTCAACTCTGTGGCCAGAACTGGACCCTGGGACCCAGCAGTCTTCTGGAAGGCAGTGCACATTGCTACACAGCCCTGGCTTCATCTCTGATGCACAATCCTTCTATAATACAAAGGAAGGCCTGTCTTTAGCCTTCACGTGGACTTTTCTGTACCATTAAAAAGAATCACACAGGTTCACTCAAATGTGGGTCATCTGACTTCACAGGTCTTAAGGGGTACAGTGGAGGGTAGGGTTCTCTACCAGTACCCCAAAGGATGGATATAAATCTACCCATGTCTTCAGACAATCACCAGTTTACAAAGGACTGGCTAAACTCTGGATGCACAGGATTCAGGATCTGAAACAGTGCAGCATGTTGTACAAAGCAGCCCAACTACTTGTGGAAAGGAGCCATCCAGTGACTTGTGAGACAGTTCAGATCGGTGAGGATACTACGGGTGACGGACTGCTGGCCAAGGGGTCACAGTGAGAACTTGATGGTTAGTCTCCATTGAGTTACATCCAAAGGCCACTGATCTGGGACTCACTCAAGTCTACCTCTCTGGAAAATGGAGCAATCTATCTCATAGCCCTGTTATGAGGCTTAAATAAAAGAACATGTAAGATGTTCCCAGCACATAGATAATAATGATTCCAGCAGTTATTCACGTGGCAGCTTTAAATGCTTAGTGGAAACACAAGAACTCTTGAGCCACCTCCTGGAGTACCTTCCTCTCTGGCACTGGACACACTCTCCTGAGGCCCAGGATAGGTCTGGTCAGCATGACACTTTCCATTCTTGGCCTCATCATTGCAGGGAACAGAATTAGCAGTTCCTACAGGAGGCCCTGGTAATTAAAGGAGCTGGTGCACTTTCATGACTAGGCATGGTGGGGCACACCTCTAGTGCCAGCCATGGAGGCTACACAGCAAAACCCACCCAAAACCTGCACTGTCTCAGGACTTGGTAGACCATGGGTCCAGCAGGACCCAAGCATTACTTCCAGTGCTTGTGATGTTTTCACAGTGCTTGTACTAAAGCCGCATCTCCTGAGCCACAGACTACAGCTGAGAGGATGCAACACCAGATTCCCCGTCCAACAGCTCCCTGCAAAATGATGGGGCTACTACAGAAGTCAGTAAAGCACAGCTGTGTGGGAGATGTGCCAAGAATGAACATTAGACAGACTGGGTTCGGAGAGAGCCTCTGAACAGGGGCCAGACATACAGGTGACACGTCTCTATCAGATTTCATCAGAGGAAACACGAGAAGGCTCTGGAATACAAACACACCCTGGGTAGGTGTAAGGACCACACCGGCTGTGCACACTCAGGCCCTGAGCTTTGGGCATGTGCAGAGATACCAGCCCTCCCTCAGGGTTGGTCCGAGGACTGATACAGTAAAGCTCTTAGCCCAGGGCCTGGCATGCATTCACCCATGGATAAGAGCTGCTGCCGTTTGACAGCTCTGATTGACAGCGATTTCACCCTAGCAAAAAGTCCTGGGTAATGAGGCCACACGCAAATCAAGCTCCATTTCTTAACACAGAACAGAAAACTACGAGCACAATGTCCGTGTGTAATATAAAAATGAAAGCACACACTCAACATGAGGAGGCTCAGGTTATGGAATCATTCCTTACAAAGCAATACTAATTTTGCTGCTAAATATGACTAAGTTTCCAGTATCTGCAAGAAAGATAACAGCAAGGTTTTATTGGTTTGTGGAAGAAAAGGCGATGTGTATGTTACAGTCTGTGTTAGCACATTTGGGTTTATCATGGAAACTCAGAAGATAATTATGGCTTGCCTGAGATAGTCTCAATTTGTGCTCACAGTCTCGTTATTCATCACATTCTCTCAGATGGCTCTCAGCTTTGAGGGCAAATGGTGTGTTCATCCCTGTGATAAAACTCCAAACAGCCATGATGCCGAAAGTTCTTGAGCCCTGGGGATAGCAAAGGACGCATCTCTCCCCCTTTGCCATGGTCAAAACATGGTCTAGTCTAGATGGTTGAATATGAGGTGTCAGGCCTTTGTAAAATGCAGCTCCCTCTGTAGGAGCTAAGAAAGAGCTCCAGGGGGTGCAATACGGGTACATTTTTCTTCAGTTTATATTTTCAACAAAATTCAAACATTCCTTTTCCTTTAGGCCCTGGAGAAAAGTACCACTCTGCCCGTCACGTGGGATCCTGGACCTCTACTTCTCACCTGTGTTCTAGCAATAACAATGCATTGTGACGTCCTCTCCCTCCCTCCCCTCCTCTCTCTCAACTTTGAAAGCAAACATGCCAAAATCAAAATGTAACCCCATTGCCTTGACCATCATCCTGTTACCAGCTTGCACATAATCTACAATAGTAAATATGTCCTGCTCTCTGAGGGTTCTGTGCAGGAAGACTGGAGCCTGTCACCACAGAATGCCAGAATTACCACCAAGGTCCTAGTGTGACAGTAACACATTTCACTGTAATGAGTGAGTCTGTCTCTGGCTAAAAGTATTGTGGAAATTATGACCATAGCCAAGATTGTAACTATTACCACCACAGTGATGTAGGCATCATGGAACTGACCAAAGCTGACATACTAGTGGGTCTTCCTTAGCCAGAAACATGGCAGGCAGGGCCACTGTGGCCTCCCTTTCTCCAATGATTAGATAAAATGAATACTTCCAAATTTCCCTAAAAAAAAAAACCCCAAAAAACTGGATAGCTGTACTAGTAAGATATTATTGAATTAAAGCACAGTGCCAGGAGAAGGAAGGAGGAAACTGAATGAAGCCGGAGGCACCTGGCTCCTTAAGAAAACCTGAGTCTGGATTCCTGTCTACAGAGTAACCCAGAAATCAAGTTGGGACCTTTGGGTGGAAACCAGATGCCCTGGCTTAATGGGATGATATTCTCTTCCCAACCTCTCTGCAGCAGAGCTCTGGTGCTCTGTAAAGAGAGGCATCAGGTTAAGAACTGTCAAGACAAAAATGCACACTATACTAACAGCGGAGTGCATCTCAATGCTGCAGGTGAAGCAGGTGGGTTTGAGCCCTTGACTTTCCTCTGTGGTAGTTTAAATGTAATTGACCCCATCCGCTCATAGGCAATGGCATTATTAGGAGGTGTGGTCTTGTCGGAAGTGTGTTCTTGTGGGTGTGGGCTTTGAGGTCTCCTTTGCTTGTTCACTCCATGTGACACTCAGACCACTTCCTGTTGCCTGTGAGTGAAGAAGTAGGACTCACTCTCAGCTCCTTCTCCAGCACCATGTCCCACCATGATGATGGACTAAGCCTCTGAATATGTAAGCCACCCCAATTAAATGTTTTTTCTTTATACGAGTTGCCATGGTCCTGATGTCTCTTCACAGCAATAGAAACCCTAAGACACTACCTTTACTTCCTTGTTCATGGAATATGCAGCCTTAACTGTGCTCCTCCAAAACTGGAGTTTAAGGTAGCAGCCCCTCTCACCTTCCAGGGGACAGAAACACCTGCCATGTACTTAGTGCTCAGTAAGTGTGTGTTTGAATGATTTTATAACCATTCAAAGCACAACCACAGACTCCTTGTACCAGAACAACATGCACACTTGAGTATACACACACACACACACACACACACACACACACACACACACAAAATTTGGCGGTAAATAGAACAACGGAAGTGAATCCTGCTTGGCTGAAATTTCTGCAGTGTGAGTACATTGTGCATAAACCATGACTGATAATTCTCTTGGACATGGCAGCATTTTCAAGAAAGGAGCATGATGCAGTAAAAATAAATCTTCCACAAATGATGGGTTCAATTTTTAAAAGTCTCTGCTTCTCTAACGCACCTGGGGGCATACTCTCAGCCCTTAGTTCACTTCTGTGATTCGCTGAGAAGACTTTAAATAACCTAATTTCCTGGAAAATGCTAGGAAGTAAAGCAAAATGGATCCTTAAATCAAGTGTGCCCACATATCAGCAGGCATCATTCTATGGGACAGATGTTTAGCAAAGCAAATTTAGGTAAGGACTGGGCCAATGGCACCCAGGTGAGGTTCAGCTTATTAGGAGAACGGCCACTGATGAAGAGAACACTCAGATCCTTGGAGGACTCAATCCCATCAAGTCTAACAGTAGAAAACTGTAGATCTGCCATGACTTAGCCCTGTCTTCTTGAGACACAATTTTCTGTGAGCTGAGAAATGTATTTTTCTCCTAGGACATGGAGTATGTTTTTATTTAAACTGTAAGTGATGCAATTAACCCAATAAATGAGACTTGTCTGAACAATGGGTTTCAGCTGGGGTGTCTTGGGAGACCAGGGATTCTCCCTGTCATGGGCCTTGTCTCTGGTCTCTTTCCTCCAGAAGTAACACTGGGCACACTGTAAGGCTATGGACATGACTCAGTAGGTAAAGTGATGGCCACTCAAGAATAAGGACCTAAGTTTGAATTCCCAGGACTCACGTAAAAAATCCTGAGGAGTTAGTGCACATAAGTAACCATAGCACACCTACGGAAAGAGACTCACCCTACTGTCAAAACCACATGCCTCAGCAAGGTGGAAAGACAAGTAGTCCTTGAAGGCTGTTCTGATTGCCACATGTGTGCACACAGCATGTATAAGAAGGTACAATTCAAGGACTGAGCATAGGATGAGAAGCCCACATTCCAAGAGGCACATTTGTGGACAAGAGAATGAGTTGAGTTTATGGAGGATGAGATGTTTTCTAGAAAGACAACGCTTACCCATCAAATGTAAGGTTAACCAATGTAACTCTCATGATGGTACCCAACTCCTGGAGTGTATCTGTGATAAATTTGGACAAGCACTACAGGGTTAGCCATGCAGGCACATCTGTGTCATGTCGTACGGGATGATACCCAGGGAACTGTAAAGTGTCAGTGGATCCAATTCTTGCTGCCAAGCGAGAGTCACCTCTAGATACTGCCCACACCTGCACGGAATGGATTCCAGGTCCCTATGTGTGACGAGAGGGAAATCATGCAGTTATTTGTGCCACATGTCTCCGAAAGGCTCCAGACAGACACAGTTCAGAGTGAGAATGTGGAGTTTTCAGTGACTTGTGGCTAAATGAGATGACTTCCTTAGGTTCACAGAGAAGTGGCTTTTGGGGTGGCTGCTTTGGAGGAGCCACTTCTGTGGGCATAAATGACTGTGCACAACTCCCCCTGGATCACATGTCCTATCAGTCCCAGTTTGGCACTGTACAGAGGTGGCATTGCTGAAAACGACTAAGAAGCCTCAACATGAGGGAATCCACGGGGTGGATGTTTACAGGCTCGGGGAGTACCCGAGGTATGTGTGCAAGGCACTGAGCATTGGTGCATATCCTGGAGTTCACAGCTCCTGTCAGATTCTCAAGTCCACAGCCCAGATACATTTGGGATGTGCCTGTTGCCCCACAGCAAGATAAACCAAGGCAGGCCAGAAAAAATGAATGGAAGAGAGAACTGTCAGCAGTCCACAAAACCAACTGAAGACACATCTAAGGATCTTAACTGGTAGTGAGTGTGAAAAGAGTGTTGTGAGCATGCAAGGAATGAGAGATTCACAAAAGGAAAGCTACATTGATTCGATATTCAAAACCAGAGTTCCTGATATGCCAGAAGTCAAGATAGAATTATAATAAAGGATGGAAATTCCTTTGAAAAAAAAAACCTATTTACATCAGCAAAGAAGACTCAACAGTGAAGTAAAAAAGGAGCTATGGACAGCACCTGATAATTCACGGAGCGCACTGCTAAGGCAGTGCCCTGGAGCTTATGGATATGAGCTCATGATGGCCAGTTCTGGACTCCTTGTGCAGTAACATGTTGATAGCTTGAAACTGGCCAGGATACGAGTTTTCAGAAGAGAAATGAGCTGAAAGCTCCCCCTGCCGCCAAAGAGCTCCTAGATATGAACTAGTTTGAGTGTTATCGGCAATAAAAGAAAAAGGAAGTTAGGTTGTGACAAGATGGAATAAACATAGCTTACCTTATTCATTTTGGTGCTTGCAACAAAAAGATCATCAAGCAATTGACAGAAATTGAAAATTAGAGAAAAAGACTACCTGGAGAACTCTGGACTCAAGGAACCACCCAGTGGTGGGCCCTTCTGTGTGCACATGGGTGCACACTAGAGCCCCAGCCAGGATGTATAAAAGGAACAACAAGAAAATATGTAAGTCTATACTATCTGGAAATAACTAAATGGCTCCAAAGAAATAAAAATAAACTCAAGAAAGCCTCCCCTTGTGGTGATAAGCCTGGGAAGAATGATGTCCAGAAAAACAATTTTTTTTGACCATATATGATTTTAGTCCAGCTCAACTCAAGACTCTCCTCCTCAAAAAAAAAAAAAAGATCAGTGACACTTTCTTGGAACAAAGACTGTGGAAAGAACTCTTGGTGGATTTCTTTTTTTGTTTTTTTGTTTTTTTTTTTTTTTGTTTTTTTTTCGAGACAGGGTTTCTTTGTGTAGCTTAGGAGCCTGTCCTAGAACTCACTCTGTAGACCAGGCTGGCCTTGAACTCACAGAGATCTGCCTGCCTCTACCTCCCGAGTGCTGGGATTAAAGGTGTGTGCCACCCCTGCCCAGCTCTTGGTGGATTTCTCATCACTGCAGAGTCCAGATGAAATGGGAGGACCCCCCCCCACCCCCTGCAAAGTCAACCTAAACTTCTATACCCAGCAAAAATATCCTTCATGAATAAAAAAGACATCCTTAGATAAAGGGATGGTAAGATAATATGCCAACAATAGGCTTGCTTAAAAGAACAGTGAACTGAAGTCTTTCAGGCAGAAAGGAAATGATGGGATGTAGAACATCAGGAAGGGAGAAGAGCTGGAAGGATCAATATTGGAGCACATATAATCAGCTCCTCATTGATTTTAAAAGTCTGTTTTGCTGAAAGCAAAAATTCCATCTGAAGTGGCTCTTGATGCCCATAAAGACCGCTTAAAATATTTTTACATGCATACATGTGTCCAAGTGTGTGCACATCACATGAAGCCTGCAGAAGTCATGTGGGTTCTGGAAATTGAACCCAGGTCCTCTGCAAAAGCAGTAAGTGTTCTTAACCTCTGAGGCATTTTTCTAACTTCAAAGGCCATGATTTTAAATCATCTGTTATTTAAAAATGAGGTCAATGAGATCTAAAAGCTGGGAATTCTGCATTTCTCCTGAAGCAATAAAATAGTAGTACAAAGACAGATTGATTTTCAGAGAGTGCTTTTTCTCAAAGCAAATTTTGACCCTCAGGAGATAACAATAACACTTGTAATCATGCTTTCATTATTGCTGATTGAAAGAGGTCAGTGTTGCTGAGCCTCCAACAAAAACCCAAGGAAATCCCATATAACACCCAGCCCCAAATTTCAAAATGCAGAGGTGTAATGGGTAGCTGTTCCAGCTTTGACCTGGAAGCACTCTCTCCAATGAGGTTTCCGGTAACTATCACACCTACCTATGGCCTGCCCCTGAGATGGGGCCAAGACGGGAGTCCTTAAGACCTGAGATCCGGATGTGCCAGCTCTCTTGGTTCCTGGTAATCCTGGATATTGGATGGTAGACCAAGCAGAGTTCTCCAGAGAACACTGCTGGACTGCACTTTACCTCTCCTGGACCCTGTAACCTATCCCTTTACTTGTAAGTAGAACCTCCAAATAAACCTCCCTTTTAACTATGTGGAGTTGCCTTCAGCAAATCCTACTGGCATGATGTTGGCAGAGAAGTGTGGAAAGCATGCCACAGCAGCCACAGAGGAGACTGAGGGTGGAAGCCACCCAGGCCTCTGGAGTTTGCCCCATGTTGGGTGCAAATATTGGTGGAAAATATTAAGGCAACTCCACGTAGGTCTTCCAGATAAGAACTGTTTATAAAGCAAAACCCACAGCTATCAAACATACCCACTAACTTACAGGTACTTCACAAACTATTCCACATCCAAGCAGCATGCTGCTGCTAAAGAGAACACTTTACAGGCTCTGTAATGCCAAGGTATATACAAACAACTTTAAAGCAGAAACACAGGCTGTATAGCTATGTGCATAGAGAATACCCTCAATTATGTTAAAGATGTGATTATAAATATATAAAAACAATACCATAGGAAAATAAAACAATAGCATTTAAAAATGATTCTGTTTCATTATGCAGGTTGTCAACAGTACCCATTACCATTCTCAAAATATTATGGTTGAAATCCCAGCTCTTCAGCTGTGAGTCATTAACTCAACATACAGCAACCAAAAGCCAATTCAAAGCCAAACGTGTACTGAATCTGTGGTGGTCTGGCAGCGCTCCCCCATGTCGCATCCCATGACTTCACTGTAGCCTTGGTTCTGAACATACAGTGCAAACTATCATATTATGTACCACTGACAAACACTGCCAAGGATGCCTCATCTCAGATTCAAGACTTATAGGAATTGTCATGCTTCCACTGTACAATAGAAAGTTTTCTGCTCCCCTAGAAACAAAGGCTTAATTACAGGAAATACAGACTTTCAATACTTTCCTATCATTCCTTACCTATATACCCAGAGTCCTACAAAAATTCCGCAAGTAAAAAGCACTTACAGTAGAAAAAGTTTTAAGTCCTGGCTTAGATGATAAATTATGCGGGCATGGAAACAATTCTGAATATTTTAAAAATTACCTTAGGCACTGTGCTGGGGGATGTCTTTCTGTATGCTGTGAATATATGTTGTTCCCGTTGGTTAATTAATAAACTGTTTTGGCCTATGGCAAGGCAGCTTAGAGGCAGGTGGGAAATCCAAGGAGAAGGACAGGAAAGAGAAAGGCAGGGTCTAGAGAGATGCAAGCCACTGCCACAGGAGCAGCAAGATGCCAGCAGACCGGCAATACCACGACCAGGTGGCAACTTATAGATGAATAGAAATGGGTTAAGTTATAAGAGCTAGCTAGCAAAAAGCCTGCCATGGGCCATACAATTGGTAATTAATATAAGCTTCTGAGTGATTATTTTATAAGTGGCCACAGGACTGCGGGGCTAGTTGGGACTGGAGAAAACTTATGGCTACAGCACTGTATGTGAGTTATCTCCATTAACCATATGATTAACTGAATTCCATGTCATGCAGTCACTATGTTAAACCATTTGCCCAAGTTTACACGTTAGCAAGTAGCAGAGCCTGGATTTGAACCACATCCCACCCAGTCAGCATGGGAAGCATACCTGGGCCTGCCTGAGTGCTGGATTGGCAGGCAGGGGCCTGGCAGGGCCACTGGGTACACGTGGGGCCTGGTAGAGAGGTGGGAGCACTCTCTGAGGTGACTGAGGCTGAGGGATGGCTCGAGTGTTGAGGGGCCTGCTGATGTTGATGTTCTGGCACTGCAACGTCCGTCTGTCCTGCATGGTCAGAGCAGAGAGTCAGCCCTGATGGGGTTCGCTTCCTGAGGAAAGAACTCTTAGTCTGTGACCAGTGGGAAGGCAAAGTCCAGGGTGTCCATACAGAGGACTGTATTTACTTATTTACACCTCAAAATTTTAAAGGAAGCACCCCTAAATCTACAATAGAAATGTGGGTGGATTTTTTTTGGGGGGGGGTCTGTCTGTCTGTCTGTTTTTTTTTTGAGACAGGGTTTCTCTTTCCTGGAACTCAATCTGTAGCCCAGGCTGGCCTCAAACAAACTCACAGAGATCCGCCTGCCTCTGCCTCCCGAGTGCTGGGGTTAAAGGCGTGGACCACCACCGCCAGGCAAGATGTGTTTTTATATAGATTAACAGAACAAACATTAAAAACCAAACAGGTGACAGTAGCACTTGGAAGGCTGAGGCAGGAGGATTGGGAGTTTGAAACTAGTGTTTGCTAGAAGATTCCACCTCGATCAATCAGTCTTTAAGCTGTCTTAAGTAACAAATAGACGAAAGGGACTTGAAGTCCCAAGTATGAAGACACAGACTTGATCACAAGGACGTTGTGAAGATGGCGAGAGCTCAGTGTGCACAAGGCTCAGGGCAATGTGAGAACTGACTACTGGCTCCAGCAGCAAGGTGCTCATCTCTGAACAAACTTCCCTTGCGCTTTGAAGGAGGACCAGAGCAGGTGCAGTTTGACCTGGTACTTCACACTCTTTCTCTTTGTAAATAACTTTATTGGTGTAGGATTAGTACCCAATCAACTGCATGCATTTAATGTGCACAACAGCACTTTTTCTTTACCCAATTCTTTGTTTTGCGTCTGTGTTTTTGTGATTTGATCCGAACATGCTTTTCATGTACGGGGATTACAGGCGTGTGCCACTGTGCCTGACTTGCCTGATGCCCATACCCACGGAGGTTGTGTGGTAACCCCGACAATGTGTCTGTCACCAGCAGAGCTTCCTTGTCACTTCTGCCTCCCCTCCCCTCATTCCCTCTAGACCTTGGCATCCTCTTTGTGTCATTCTAAATGAGTTTTCAGGTTTTAAAGTTGTATGTAAGTGGCACCACAGATCATGCGCTCCTTTTCTGACTGGCTTCTCTGGCTTGGAATGGCTGCTCTGAGCTTTGCCCCTGATGATTTGTGAGTCGGTGGCTGACTCTGCCTTCTTGCTGAGTAGCAACCACCGTGTAATATGCCACTGTTAATCCTCTCACCTGTTGGTAGACCTTTGGGTCATCTCCAGTTTTTAGCTCTTGCTCTTGGCCCCCTTAAAACACACCTTTCTAGATGGTGGTTCCAGGTTTGGGGATGAAGGGAGGCGCATTTACTGGGAGTGATGGCTTCCCTTTTAGAGGCCCAACCTCTACATTTTAGACCAAAAGAGATATTAACAGCGCATTGCCTGCTGAATTGGTGATAATATTCTTTTCAGTAATTCCTCATTTCTCGGCATCTATCTTGCTCTCTGTTATCATTTGTCCGAGTTTACACCAGTCAGACATGGTATTGCTGTGACCGAGTGCCCGGTGTGAGCAGCCTGGAGGCAGGTTTCGTAAGGCTCACAGCTTCAGAGGCTCAGCCCGTGGCTGCCTGGCCCTGCTTCCTTCGGTAGACCAGCACAATAGAAGTGTGTGCAGAACCATCTGATGGACAGGAAACAGGGAGAGGGAGTGACAGAGGACCAGCACAGCCGTCAAATCCCCTCTTATTGCCTTGGGATCGACTTCCTTCCAGGAGGGTTCGACTTCCCGAAGTTTCTCCCATCTCACCAAATGGCACCACCACCCAGAGATCAAGCGGGCAACACATGGGCCAGTGTTGAACTCACATTCAAACCACAATGGAATTCAATATTTAAGAATTCTTGTGGGCAAGCGAAACACTGAGACATGGGGGAACCACTGGATACTTGAGCATAAGGATAAAACTTTTTAAAAGAATGGACTGGGCATGGATTCTACAGTTTTGGGCAAAGCTGAGGCTCAGCAGAACTTAGACACAGGCCAGAAAGCTCACCTAGACATAGCTGGTGGCCCTGAAACAGGAGTCTGATCTGGCTGTGTTCCTAGTGTGGCTACTGAGAAACGGCAGGTCTAGGTCACTACAGAGGATTGATTATGGTTTGTAATATCCACATACTCCACTATGTGGGGACATTGATTGTCTTATCAGAATCTTTTAGGGGCCACAAGGGGTTACTCTGGGGCCCACCTCTGGGCTCTGAACATTGTAGTGGCAGTGGGGTATGGTTGAACCAAAGGTGCTGACTAACCATTTCACAGGCATGATGGAGCCCCGTTTCCCCACGCAATCTTGTTCTGTAAAACTCATACCTTTACAGCACACTAAGTCCTTGTATGACCTACCTTGGGGGTGTTGGAATGTGGTGGCCGGCTCATCAGCAGGCCTTTTCCGAGAGTGGGGTGAGCCTGGCCAAGGTGAGACCCACTGGGTGTCCGGGAAGGGTGCACACACCTGCAAGGCAACCCAACACTTGCTAAGCAAGGGCTTGTCCTCCTTGCTACAGCTCCTCAGACCCTCTTCCTGATTCTTAGACTGTCACTCTTTTTTTTTTTTAAACTTCATGGACAAGCATGCAGGGGGAAAATGATCTAACATGCCTATGAGTTGAAAAAATGAATACTGACCTCCACTCTCCAGCCACTGTTCTGTCAAATTATTTAACTAAAAACCATAGAAACTTAGCTTTGGGCACATAGGGGATGTTTTGCATGATGCTGGCATTTCAGCAGTAGTGTCTCCAAGCACATTTGGGCCTGAAGTTCTGCCATCTGAGGAACACATTCCAGTGTCCGCAGGCCTTGTAAAAAAAATACTAACGCAAAGATGAGAGAAGACCCGTCTGTGGAATTCACCAACACACTGCTTATTTACGTAATGGATGGCACGTAGTTTGAAGGGGGAGTCAGAGAGACAGCTGGCCTGGCAGACATTTACAAAAGCAAAAACAAACAGACCCAGAGACCCAGTGTTACTATCCAGAAAATCTGCCTCCCTCCCTTGCTGAGGGTGACTGCAGCGAGAAGCAGTTGGTTGGACATTCTTTCAGCCGTCATTCCTTGAGGAGATGACATACCTCAGCTTTTCTATGGTGGTTTTCTTATGTGTGAACAGCAGCCGCATCAGGGTCTTCCTTTTGAGATACATCACAAATCCAGCGGCGAGCAGACACAGGATGCTTACCAGGATTCCTACAGTCAAGCCCTGGTTATCTGAAACAAAACACATTTGGCTCAGGGGAGGAGGCCGGTCCAATAAAATACGGAAGACATCGCACTGTGACATTTATGGCCGAGCGAGCTCTAAAGGAACAAACAGAACCAGAGCATGTAAATCCCTGAACGATGTCCTAATAAATTAGTCTCTCTTCAAAGGTCGAGTCTGAGCTCTGGTCTATGCCACCATTATTCATCTGTGACAGCTGTGGAACTTGCTAATGCAGGGACATGGTCTGGTAGGTGGGACCCTGGCTGGACCACACAGAGTCCCCTAGGCACAACCACAGCAGAGTGAACAGTGGAGCTACACAGAGTACCAGGGGACCGTCCTATCAGGATCGGGGGCTCCCAAAAGGTCATCTGTGACCTCTCCCACATAGCCTTGATTCTAGGCTCCTTTCACACTTCAGTCTGAGTTTACTTTTATTCTTCATTTATTCATTCTTGAATCAAACTTCATTTTGAGGCATCTCAAATTAGAGAGTGAAAAAAGAAAAAAATGAAGTTACCCCTGGAGTTGGTTTCAGTGCTAGGGACTTAGTACTGCCTCTGGGGGCAAGCTCCCTATTGTTGGGAGAATGCTGTGCGAATTCTTTGTGAAGTTTAACCTGTGGGGCTGAGGCTGGGCCTGTAGCTCAGCTGGTAGAGTATATGCAGGAAGCTCTGGGTTTGATCCCCAGAACCCCACAAACCAGATGTAGTGGTATACACGCCTATGACCCTAGCATTTGGGAGATGGAGGCAGGAGGATTAGAAGCTCCAGGATATCCTTGGCTACATAGCAAATTTGAAGCTACTTTGAGATTAAAAACAAACTTTTTTTCTCCTTTTGTAATTTGATGCCTTTTTATTTAGCACATGTGGGAAGGAAGACACATAACCCATCAGGCTACCTTAAGTCTTAAAGTGATCTAGTCAAAGTCCTGCCATGCCCTAAATGGCACCTGGGTACCTCAGGGTTGCCTGTTGCCATGAACAGCCATCTACTAAACTGTCCAAGCCAGTGTCCCAGATAGTGTCCAATCTGTATCCTGGGAGCTGCCTGATGTAGCACAAATCTTAAAAGGTCTTATTAATAAAAACAAACCTGGAGCCAGGTATTGGGGTGAATGCTGGAAGATCAGAGAAGCAGAACAAGCCACAGCCACCTCACCTTGCCAATTCCTCAACTGATCCTGTTTCCTCAGACTGGAAGCCTCTAAGTCCTCATCCAGAATGAATCTCAGCTGAACTGTTGCTCAAAAGCCTAAAAGCTTAACCAGCTCTAGTTCTGGTTTTCACACCTTATATACCTTTCTGCTTTCTGCCATCACTTCCTGGGATTAAAGGTGTGAGTCACCATGCCTGGCTGTTTCTAGTGTGGCTTTGAACTCTCAGAGATCCAGAAGGATCTCTGCCTTCAGAATGCTAGGATTAAAGGTGTGAGTGCCACTATTTTCTGGCCTCTGTATCTAGTGGCTGTTCTGTTCTCTGATCCCAGATAAGTTTATTAGGGTGCACAGTATTTTGGGAACACAATATCACCACAGCCCTCAGTGACTGTCATCTGTCCTGCCCGACCCTGACTCCATAGATCTCTTTTCTGAGATAGGGTCTCATAGAGCCCAGGATGACTTGAAGTTTGCTAGGAAGCCTAGGATAGCCTTGAACTCCTGATCCTCCTGCCTCCACCTCCCCACTGCTAGGATGACAGGTGTGTCCTACTGGGGATTAAATTTAGCCAGTGGTTCTCAACTTTCCTAATGCTGCACCCCCTTAATATAGTTCCTCATGTTGTGGTGACCCCCAACCATAAAATTATTTTCATTGCTTCATAACTACAATTTTGCTACTGCTTTGCATCATAATATAAATAGCTGATCTGCAGATGTTCTTAGGTGACCCCGTAAAAAGGTCATTCAACCCCAAAGGGCCATGACCCACAGGTTGAGAACCACTGAGCTAGGGCCGCATTCATCCTAGGTAAGCACCCTGTTGACTAACCTCCAACCTTAGCCCTACCAGGGGTCTTCTTATCTCTGCTCCCCACTTCCTCCAAGCATGCACTTCCATGTTCAACTTCTTATGTGGGTTCTGTGGCTCCACGCTCAAGTGGCAATCACTTTACCAACTGAGCCATCTCTGGTGGTAACTATTCTCTTTATTAAGAGGTAGCTGTTACATTTTTGTTGTTCTTGCTTGTTCCTCCCCCCCACCCCGTGTGTGTGTGTGTGTGTGTGTGTGTGTGTGTGTGTGTGTGTGTGCGTGCTATCACTTTCAGAGATTTAAAATGCACACAAAAGCTACCCTTTACAAAGTCCTTTGATATGACAGTGACATTCATACACACTTGGCAGTTCACTGTGGACATTGCCTAAGCTGAGAAAAGTGTCCCAGGGAGAGAAAATGGCCAATGCAATGCCTCAGCTGCACTGAGGGGGATCCAGGGCCAAAGGAAAGGCCAGGGGAGAGAGGGAGCATTTAGAACCTGAGAGCTTCGGGCTGGGACAGAGGCATGCAGAGTCCTCACTGAAGCCTGCCCAGTATCCGCAGCCTCCAGCAGCTCAGCATCCACTCCCAGCGAGCCCCACTCACCTGCTTGCCTGATGGGACCACTGTCTGTGCTTCCTCCAAAGCCAAACTTGTCACAGAAGGGAGGGGCCCAGTGGGCCTCGCAGTGGCAGTTCTTCCTGTTGTTACACACCTTTGGGGTAGAAGTTGAGATAAACATCCAGAAGGGGCAGGGTTGGGACACACAAGACAAGGGTACTCTGCCAGATCCCCTCAGCAACACATGTCGACTCAGTAAACGCCAAGACCAGGAGACTGGGCCCCAGACAGCACCTCACCGGTGAACCGGAGCCTCAGGAGGGGGGTGGAGAGCAGTACAAGCTGCCTGTGCTCAGGAGCTGCTGCTGAGAGCCGGCTCCCCTTTCCTCATCTCTGCCCTTCTCTGTGGTAAGGAGGAATCCACTTAGGGACCCAGAATCAGACTACTGTGGCATAAACCTGTCTCCTCTGGGAGGTTCAGGGAGGACCCCAGCAGTCTGGGGTGGGGAAGAGGCCTACGTTGGGTCCCTTCTTTTCTGATGTCCATGGAAGGACGCAGGGGTCTGCCAACATTCCTGTGAGTCTACTTTTATCCCCCAATGCCTGCTCTTTCTTTCAGCCCCATGCATTACCTGGCTCCCTGTCACTATACATGATAGGCAAAGACAACAGAACTCTTCCTTGTGAAGCAGATGGCAAGAGAGGGTGCTTTTGCCCTCATTGTTCCTGGATAATGCACTCTAATGGGAGAGCAGAGTTCCAGTAGGAGGACCAGGAGTCTCTGCATCTACTTGCCAAGGGTCACTCACAGTGGTTCTTCTGCTTAGATTCACTGTTGATGTTTACGTAAGTCACCAGACTGGACATGAACCAGTGTGCCCCACCATGCCCACTTTATGAGGTACTTGAGATCGAACACAGAGCTTTGTGCATGTTAGGTGAACACTCTCCCAAATGAGCTACATCTCCAGCCGCAGCAGTCTGTATGTCTGGTTTTATGAAAAGTAGGCTAAGCTGTGGGAGCATTGGATAAAGGCCCACCTGACAGAGTAGGAGGGGCAGGACAGTGGACGGGTGACTGGGTCGAGCTGCCCAGATCAAGGACTGTGAGCCCAGATGGCTCTCTGGTATCTGTACTTCCCTTCCATGTAAACACTGTAAATCACAGGTGACATATTACTGGGTGGCTTGTTGTATAGACGTCAGTGGAACTAGCAAACCAACTTGAGGGCCCTGCATAAAAACTCTAGAGCCTCTGGGTGGTGGTGGTGCACACCTTTAATCCCAGCACTTGAGAGGCAGAGGCAGGCGGATCTCTGTGAGTTCAAGGCCAGCCTGGTCTATTGAGTGTGTTCCAGGACAGCCAGGGCTACACAGAGAAACCTTGTCTTGTAAAAACCAAACCAACCAACCAAACAAAAACCCCCAAAACAAAAGCAAACAAAAAACCAAAACCAAAACAAAAACCCACCAAACAAAACAGAACAAAATCCATTGGGGTCAAATATATGCCTGAATATTTTAAGGCAAACAAAACATTTGCAGCCCGTGTCTTGCTTGTGATGGCTCCCTGCTCTACTTGGCTTCTGTGAAGGATCCAATCTCTGGTCCAGTTGCTTCATCTGTGAGGCCAAGAGTCAACAAGGCTGTGAGAAGCAGGGATGCGCTTTCTAGGACACTCCTATTAATCAGGGCTCCGTCTTTTGTAGAGCACCTCTGACCAGCGGGTTACAGATTTCTTTCTAATGGTTGTAAGGGATGGATGGATTAACCCAGTTCTTTCGTTTTAGTGATGAGGCCAAGGCTCACACGGCAGGGTTATGTATCCACAGTAACCTGGACTGGTCAAGAGCAAGTGGGACAGGACCGCTCTCTAGTGTCTGTGGTACATCCTGTATACATGGCAAAGATGCTGAGGCTGGCAAACCGCCCATGAGACTCGCACCCTGCCTCGTGTGGTCTTAGCTGGAAGCAGGAAACTGCAGTCCAGATTCCCTGCTTGGAGGTACTGGTGGTGAGCCTGGTCTCATCATAGAGGGATTGGGGCCAAGCGACTTGTTACCAAATGTCTTAGTTTCTTTTCTGCTGTTGTAATAACATACCCTGGGAAAAAATAAACTTAAAGAAAAGAGTTTATTTTGACTCACAGTCCTGAGTCCACTATGGTAGTCATGGTGATAGGAGCTGAAACAAGTGGTCACATTACATTCATAGTGAAGAATTTGAGAGCTATGAATTCTGTGCTCAGCTCACTTTCTCATTTTTATATAGTCCAGGATCCCAGCCCAGGGAATGCTGCTACCCATACTGGGCAGGTCTTTCCACCTCAACCTAGTCAAGATAATCTTCCACAGGCATGCCCAGAGGTCCATCTTCCAGGTGATTCTAGATCACCTTTAATTATCAAACTAAGTCATAGCTAACTATTCCAAAAAATACGGGCCTTGGCTTGCCGACATGTACCCATAGATACCAGAGAGGCCTCTGTCCTACTTTCTCTGAGCCAGTAAGGTTACTATGGACACACCCTCAACTACCACATTGGCCTTAACCTCATCACTGAAACAAAAGGGCCAGGCTTGTTCATCTATCGCCATTAGAAAAAAAAAATCTATAATCCAGTGAAGACAGGAGGAGATTCCTTTTGATACTGAGTCAGCTGAATACAACATCAACTCGTCTGTCTGAGGTGGCCCAGCAATCTATCATGGTCACAGCATGGAGGTGATTTTGCAAAGGCCTCCATAATCCCAAGTGTGTAGATCGTCTAAAAACTACAATTTAAAGCATGGTTTCTGCAGAAAAAGCTTCAGGAGAACAAATGAGCCACTGGCACAACTAATCAAGATTAATATAATCCCATTGGGAAAAAAATTAACTGCTTCAGGAAAAATAAATTACGTTTTAAACAATTAGAGTACGTTTCTTCCCTAAAGCATCTCAGAACTCAGCAGCGTGTGGTAGTCAAAACCCATGGCAAGGGCATTCAAGAGCACATGGTTGGTAGATCTGATGTCCTCATTTTTATCCCTTTTGTAAGTATCTTGGTTGAGACATATTTGGGCTGTTGGGAGCAAGAGGGAAAGCCCTGCTTGAAATGCTAATGTGAGCCCTTCATGAAGCAAGGTTAGCTTCGAAATTACTTTGAAGATGACAAAACTCTTTCTTTATATCACAGAATGTTAATTCAAAAGATAATTACCTCTCAATCTGATTTTCTTTGTTAAATGAAAGTGACATTTCTCCTGCTACGTAAAGGTCAGAGACAGTTAACGCCTCTGGAAGAAAATGTTGAGGAGGTACTCACTGGCTATTGTGGTTTTTAAGAAGCTATGGATAGTAGGGGCTGGAGAGATGGCTCAGTGGTTAAGAGCACTTGATGCTCTTGTAGAGGACCTGGGTTTGGTTCCTAGCATCTACATGGTGGCTCACAATCATCTGTAACTCTAGTTCCAGAAAATCTGACCCGCTCTTTAGCCTCTGTGGGTACCAGCATGTGTACACACACACACACACACACACACACACACACGCAAAACATTCATGCACAAAAAATAAATAGATGAGAAAAACGAAATGCTATTAGCTTGCTATGTGCTGGCTAAGTGAAGGAGACTAATCCTACTTACCCCTCGGCCATGGCACTGCATTGCACACTTGTGAACTCCGAAGACACTGATATTCTGACACCGACGATTGAGGCAGATCTGTAGGAGACACACAGCACACGCCTCAGTACCTCTGCTCCCCTCCCTTACACAGGTGCATGAAAAAGAGAAAGCAGGACTTGTGAGATGGCTCTGTTGGTGATGTATTTGTTGTAAACCTAAGGACCTGAGTTCAATCCCCAGAGTCCATGTAAGAACAGAAAACAACCCAAGCATTGTCATGTTGGAGAAAGGTGGATCTCTGGAGCTTGCTGGTCAGCCATCCTAGCCTATCAGCCCTGGGTTCCTGTAAGAGACCCTGTCTCAAAAAAACAAGGTGGATGTCACCAGACAAATGAGACCAAAGGTTGACCTCTGGCTTCCATAGGTCACAGACAAACATGTCTACATGTTTGCACACCCTCCATACATAACATGAAAGAAAAAGCAGGGAAAACTTGGAGAAGGCTCTCATTTCAGTGAGCATGGATGGAGCATAACAACTTGTATTGTTTGCCTCAGACAAGGCTACTGGGGTCTGACTGGACACTTTGTTCAATGTGAACAGTATTGATTAAGTTCTTTTCTGTTTACTGGCATTTACGATGGTTTTAGTGGAAATGAGAAATTATAACTGATTTTCTCATGAGTTTTGTTTAGGGCTTTGTGGGTCACTAGTGACACAAAGCATCCACAGGAATGCTCCCCAGGGTCCTGTTTATCTCCTCACTGCAGAGGCTCCTAATTGCTGAATGGCCTTGGCTGGTTGGAAGTGGCTGCCTTTTTCAGCAGTGCTTAGCACCTTTCTCTCCTGCAACTTTACAGATTCATGGAGAGAAAGGAAGAAGAGTTCAAGGTTTAGAAGACAGAGCGGATTCACCAAGAAGAACCTTCCTGTGGGCAGGTGGTCATCTCCCCCTAACAGTTCACAGAGGGCAGAGTGAGTGCCCTTAAGAGAAAACAGTAGTAGGAGTCAGTGGAGGAGAAAAGGGGCTCAGTGTTCCTGGATAAACCCCAGGGGCTGGGAGACGATTCTGCCAGTCAAGTGCTTGCCCTGAAACCAGGAGGGCTTGAGTTAGAGCCCAGAACCGGCATAAACACCAGGGTATGGTGGTGTGTGCTTGTGACCTCACAGCTGGGGACGTGCAAAGAGGAGGATCCTTGGGGCTCACTGCCCAGCCAGTCTGGCCTACTTGGCAAGTTCCAGGTAGGTGAGAGAAAAGAAAAGGTAGACAGCTCAGGAGGATCCATATGCAAGGCTGGTGTCCACAGGGATGTGCACACACGTGTATCCTCACACACGTGAACACACACACATACACATGCAAGGAAAAAGAAGAGTCAAGGAAGGACACTGAACACAGAACCGTTCCACCAGGAGTGCCCTGTGTAGTCACAATCTCATTGGTAAGCTTCACATGCAGCAACATTCCTGGGATTCCAGTGTGCTGGGCTACAGCAGCCCAGGCTTCTCAGACCATAGTTTATAAAAATGGGTGTTGTAATGTCAAGGCCTGAACAGAAGCTAATGTGCCTGGGGGATCAGAAGGGTGTGGAATCTTCCTCAAAGGAAGTGTCTAGGGCTGGAGAGATGATGGCTCAGCAGTAAGGAGCACCAGCTGCTCTTCCGGAGAACCCAGGTTTGATTCCCAGCATCCACATGGCTGCTTATAACTGTCTATAACTCTAGCCCTAGGGATCTGATGCCTTCTGTGGGCAGCAGGCATGTACGTGGTACATAGACATTCATGTAAGCAAAACACTCATACACATAAAAAAAATAATTTTAAAAAAGAAGTGTGTCTGTGGCTCAGGGCATGTGGGGACATGTGTAGAGGACATTTCTGCCTCCAAGATTTTGTGAGGGAAACCCTGGGTTTTGTCCTTTCTTCACCATGACCTTTGAGAATGATTTCATGACCATGGGAAAAATGAGTTCTGAAAATGTGAGATGATTTATCATGTTTTCTTGAAACATTTAATTAATTTGCTATCATCTAATCTAATGGAAAATTTGATGAAAAGACAAACAAAAGCAAAACGGAGACTGGGAAAGAGCTCAGTCTGTAAAGGATGTGCTGTGCAAGCATGTGACCTGTATCAAAAAAAAAAAAAAAAAAAAAGAAAGAAAAAGAAAAAAGAGACAAACAGAAAGAAAAAAGATGGCTGAGGAATGTAGTTAAGATCGCCCTTGGTACACACACATGCGCACGCACACACCTTGCACACATGTAGACTCACATGCTCACCCGTGTACACACACACACTATACACAAGTATACACATATACATGTAAATCCACCCACACTCATATCTGCACACATGCCTATATATGAACCAGTGTGGCAGAACACAAAAATCCTAGTCTCTTCCTTTAAAATTTCTGGTCTTGTTTTTAACTCTTAAAACATCCCAGCCTTCCTCCTCTTCATTCTTCCAAAGGTTCCATGTCCATCGTCTCTCAGCTGCTCCCCTCTCCTGTGCTCCTCCTTCCTCACCTATCTCTCAGCTGCTCCCCTCTCCTGTGCTGCTCCTTCCTCATCCATCTCTCAGCTGCTCCCCTCTCCTGTGCTGCTCCTTCCTCACCCATCTCTCAGCTGCTCCCCTCTCCTGCGCTCCTCCTTCCTTGTCCATCTTTCAGCTGCTTCCCTCTCCTGTGCTGCTCCTTCCTCATCCATCTCTCAGCTGCTCCCCTCTCCTGCGCTCCTCCTTCCCTGTCCATCTCTCAGCTGCTCCCCTCTCCTGTGCTGCTCCTTCCTTACCCATCTCTCAGCTGCTCCCCTCTCCTGTGCTGCTCCTTCCTCATCCATCTCTCAGCTGCTCCCCTCTCCTGCGCTCCTCCTTCCCTGTCCATCTCTCAGCTGCTCCCCTCTCCTGCGCTCCTCCTTCCCTGTCCATCTCTCAGCTGCTCCCCTCTCCTGTGCTGCTCCTCCTTTCTCTATAGTCTCTGACTTTCCATTCTGCCCAGGTGAGAACAGGCTCCAAGAGCTTTAGCACTTCCCCAAAGCAAGACGCTCCACTGTCCACGGCTGCGTTTCTTTCTGAGGTGACATCCTGGCAGGAAGGCCCCCTGAAGCCCAGGGTGAAAAAATATCTTATGCTAAAGGGAGCCCATGTCCCCCCATCCGTGTCTCAGTGGTCAGACTGGGACCTCAGCTTGACTGTTTGGATTCCAGAGACAATCTTCTGAGAAGATTTAGGAAAATCAGCTGGCCTCACCCCCCAGTTCCTAAGCAGGCTCTTCTGGTGGGCTGTGTTCCAGACTTACGTTAGGACGCAAGTGAGAACTGGGTTCTTACTTTTCCTTCCGCACACTTGGTTCCTGAAAGCACAAGCCCTGGGTCTGGCATGTCATCGCCCAAGTACACATGGGTCCCCCGGCACAGAATCCGACCTCCTTCCTGCTGTGGGATATTTGTTTCTATGGAAACCGCATTGGTACCAATGACTGGTCGGCTGGCACCACCTTGACACTGGATTTTTCCACACTTGGCATCTCTGGAAGGGTAAGAACACACAAGCTCAGAAGAGGGGCCGTGTGGAGCGGCCTCTGCCATGTGGACGGGCTCAGTGCCACTGCGGCAGGGTGTGTGGCCTCATACCTCATCTCACATTTGACGAAGGCACTCTTGGAGTCTTTGCCACAGTTGCCGTAAGGATCTCCTGCAGAGTTGACTCTCTCAAAGCAGATGCCAGGGGCTGGTTTAGCACCTGGAACAGAAGCACAGTGGCACCTTCCTCATGGCTGCTTCTGGGTTCCTCCGAACAGCACTGGGCTTTGGGGTTCAGGGGAGGGGTAGCCCGTGTTTAGAGAAGTGGCATACGACACCCAGCTGGCTCAGGAGTTGGCTGCTGCAAACCTAAAGGACCCATAGTTGGCATCCTTTCCTGGCCCAGCCCAGGGAAAGCCCACTCATTTTTCTGTGTTGTGTGTAGGCTTGGATGCGGGACCCAAGGCATGTGCAGACCCTCAAGAGATTAGGCCCGACTGTGCAATCGGATCTGGTCAGGAGCAGGAAGGAGTTGGCTGGCTGGCTGCAGACAAGGGGAAGCTACTCTCTGTAGCAACATCCCACACAATTCCGGTGAAAAAAAGACAAGCTAGGCAGGAGTAGTGATGGCTAATGTGTGGGGGTGGGGTGGGGTGGGGTGGGGAGAGCGAGAGGAGGAAGAGTGAGAGGGATGCAGAAATCTTTTGTTTTTCATCCTAGAAAGCTCCAGGAGTAAGCACTGTCTTCAGCGAATGGTCATTTCTGCAGAGATTGTTCTCACAGACCACAGCCTTGTCAGATCCATCAGTCACTGTGCACAGCAGGATATGCCATGGTGTGTGTGTGGGAGGGTGGTAACAGGAGCTAGAGAACCCAGGAAGTGGCCCAAACCCACCTCTTCTTGTCAGGGAAAGGGAACCTATGATAGAGGGCTGCAGGGCCAAAGCTTTGGAGGGCTCTTATAGGTCAGCCACAGGGGCAGCTATTGGTAACAGTGAGGAAGTCAGGAGAATAGGGAAGACCAAACCATGCCTGGCCACATGGTCTTGGCTTGATTTCCCTCCCAGATCTGGTTTGGACATTTCCTTTCACAGCACTTTCAATGACTAGGAGGTGACTTCCCAAAGTCCAGACCTGCCCCATGTCCTTCTCTGCTCCCAACTCCTCGGGAGTCTCTGTTGGCTTTCGAAGGTGACAAGGCAATCTAGATCCCAATCAGACTTGGTCCATGGCCAGGACTCCCTTCCTCCTCCGCAATGACGCTCATTGTTCTTCAACCTGTGCTGGGTCCTTATCAGAGACCAGCAGACTGGCCACCTCATTCAATAGCAAAAGTATACAACTCGCCCCAGCCACTTTCTTTCCATGTGAGATGTGCCGTGTGTGCCCCCGACCTCTGTACTAGCCACCCCACTCCAGACCTTCTGCTTCCTCTTTGGTGGTTTGTTTTGAGACAGGGTTTCACTATGTAGGTCTGAATGTCCTGGAACTCATTATGTAGACCGGGCTACCTTTGAACTCACAGAGATCCACCTGCCTCTGCCTCCTGAGTGCTGAGATTAAAGGCACGAGCCACCACACCTGGCATATCCCCTTTCTTTATAGTAAGCATTTTTAGACAGGCCTCCTGGAGCTCCCGGCTAAGGCACACCAGCCCCAATCAGAACTAATGTTACAGAAAAAGACCACTGGGTTTCTACAGTGACACCTTCCTTTTCTACCACAGACTCTCCTCTCCTTCACTCGATTCTGTGTCCGCCAGCCCTTTTCTGAAGCATAGCTTGATGGATCATGATGTGGCTGCTCCCTGCTTCCCTCTGATCCTGACCATCAGGGTGACACCCCCATAGAGTCTGTGCGTGCCCAGAGGAATTTCCCTCCAACTGGAAGACACTGCAGAGAGGTACCAGATAGTTTTAAGCTTTTGGTTGACTCTCCTCATCCAAGAAAAGAAAAAAAAAAATCCCCCAAAGATGACTTTTAGAGAAGGGGCTGGAGAGATGGCTGGAGTTGGTAAAGTGCTTCCCAGGACCTGAGTTCAGATCCCCGACATCCCTTTACAAAGCCAGGCATGCGCCTATGATCTCAGTGCTGAGGAGGCAGAGACAAGAGGGTTCCTAGAGCCTGCTGGCCAGTCAGTCTAGCTGAGTCGGTGAATTCCAGGTTTAGTGAGAGGTCCTCTTAGAAAATAAAGATTGGGGATGACACTAGATATCTTGCCCACATGCACAAAAACATGTATGTAAACATACAAACATGCCACCCCCCACAAACCAACTTGTGAGGAGATGTCAGTGTCTAAGATAACACGTTGTTACATGGAATTTGGCCAATAAAATTTTCTCCACAGTAGCTTGAACAATAGAGGGTTCTGGGGTTAACTTTGTTTCTCTACCAGGAAGTGTTGAAGGAGCAGGAGACTCTAGGTCACAGTTTGCTGCTGACTCGGGCACAGCCAGGACGCGTCTCTGTCAATGACCTTAGCAATGACTTGTGATGAGGCAAAGGAACTGACATGGAAGGGAGTGAGGCCACGCCTTCCTCTACTACTGTAACTGGGAGACAGGATAGAGCAGATGGCACAGATGAGGTCTATAGCACACCCTGTATCCGTTCTGTGTTCCTGTCTGTGGAGAGCACAACATGTTCCCCATCTTCCAGCAGTCATGGACTGGCAGTTCCCATCAATACCCCAAAACTGCTCTTTTAACTGGATGATGGGGGAGGTCCAGGAAGGCAGGAGGGAATGAACAGAGCTCTATGTGAAATGCTGGTCCTCATCTAATTACCTAACGTTTCCTACTGTAGATAGTCTTAGGGATGTGAGGAGATACCCTTTGCAAGAAACAGATATTTCAAGGCTAAAGATTAATCAAACTTATAATGATGCAGGCAGTTGAAACTTAGTTCAATTCTCATGCCTCATCTGACCACCTCCAACTTTAGGTGGTAGGATGATGCCATGAAGGGCTCTGGGCTGCTTTCTGGGACCAATATTCTCCTAGCTAGAGCTCATGGGCACTTCTTAGCCCTGTTCCCCTGCTTCCCGTGTAGCTCACCAGCCACACCCTTCTATGGAGTAACTAACCCCCTTATCGAGGAGAGCCAGGGCAGAGGGCTTTCCCCTGATGATCTGAAGCAAAATCTGCTTTATTAATAAGGAGTTGCAGTGCAGAAGATGTGAGACTGTTTGATGGCTGTGCCTAGTATGTCTACTCTATGCTTGCTTCCAGGACCAGTATGTTTTTCTTTTAGGAAGCCCATTTTACATGGTCAGGGATAGCTGACTTTTGCATGCAATGCTGGAGGGATGGACATTAAGACTCCCTTCTGGCCAGAGCAATCTGTCTCACAGGCCACATGATAGGGTCCATGTTGGTCTAGACCAATTGGCGTGTTTTATGGATCTAGGGCTGCTGGGTCCCTCAGGGCCGCCTTCTGTTTCTCCCTTCCCATGGAGCTGGCTGGGCACGATCTTTGCTCCTTTTCCTCTTTCTCGCATGAATCTTCCTTGTATTTACCATGTATATTGCCTGCTGACTGCAAACAGCATGGTATTCATGAAGAAATGAGCATAAGGCCATTGGGCCAGCCTCCCAGCTCCAAGACTCCCAGAGGTAGCCATTTGTGCTCTGCAAATGAAGCACCCAGGGCCGTGGACACATCTCCCCAGTGTTCTGTTCTGCAGCTGTGGATTTTCACAGACTCCCTGGCATCAAATGAAATGCTGCTGTGCTGCCCTGTGTAAGTTGCATGAAGGCAGAGGCTTTGCTTTTGGGAAAGATAAATTGCTGTTCTCTCAGAGATGAAGGCCAAGTCTAAAAACTCAGAAGCAGGGGTGGGGGGAGGAGGGGATTCTAAATGGGATGCATTTTGACATTCAAAGGACCCATCATCAAGAGAAAGGGATAAAAAGGAACCCAAATCACAGATGGTCTTCTGAGTTGACCCTCTCAGCCTCTCACTGAGTCCATGAGGACAGTGATATGCTAGTGTTCGGCATGGCTTTTGTATGTAAGCTGCCAGCTGGTGCTTGTCTTTGAGGTAGAATGGTGAAGAATTTGAAAAGTCTAAGTCTTGGTTGTCCACTTGTTTGCAAGATATAGCAGAGGCAGAGATGCAGGCTCAAAGTTGTTGCACTTAAAAATTCTGGGCTGTATATCTTCACGAAGGTGAGAGACCGTACGTCTATCTCTCGGACAGAATGGCAACAGTTTTCTTATCGCTCCAGTGCTACATCAATTAAAGCCTTTGAGTTCTTAATAACGGAACACTCAGTGCTTGGCCACTAGCAGGAGATAAAACAGCCTTTCGGAGGGAGTCTTGACACTGCTCTGCATTTTAATCACCAGCTTTGGCTTCGAGCGCTGCGGCTCACACTTGTAACCGAGTCTGGAAGTTCTCAATGTCATGATGTCCTTTGAAAAGGAAGCAAAGATGACAGCATCTTGAAGGAAGCCCCAGGTTTACTCATTCTGAGCCTCTCTGTCCTTGAGATGATCTTCATCTGCAAACACACTGCTCTAGTTCAGGCCAGTCAGCAAACTCTCTTTGTCACTTAAACCCACAGACAAAGGCGTTGACAAAAGCTGGTGGCATCTGCCCTTCCCTTCTCTCCACATTGGCCTTTGCCTTTATCAGGAAATGAAGTTCAAGTGAACAGATGCTGTCACTTCCTTCTTACACGACGGGACAAGGTTTTCCTGGTTCCCTAACAATATGCCTCTTGGCAAAATATCTCTTCTTCACCTTTGTAACCATTAGTTACAATAGGCGAACAGTCCACACAAGGCCCCGAGTAGATTTCAAGTAAACCAAGCTCATTTAAACCAGCCTTGTAGATAAACGCTGGATATTTATCAGCCCATAAAACTTCTCTGGTCAGCTGACATGGCATAAATCAGAGGACAGTAGAATCTGGTGAGTGATAAGGTCGATAATAACAACATGTTTGGGGACCCCTCTGAGGGAATGCAGTGACTCGGCGTGTGACGTTCAGGTAACATACCTATGATGTTAATAGTCAAATAATGGTCTCCATTGCTAGGACAGTGTTCCTGGCCAAGCAGCATTGCTGAAAGTAAATCTGCAGCCTGAGGAAAAATCCCAGCTGTATTTGAGCAGAGGTAAAGGTCATGCCATGCCAATGGAGAATCGTCCTGAATATTGAGACTGACCCTGGAGAAGAAACTCAATTCCACTGGAACTGCAGATAACATTTATGTCTGGGATACCGACAACTAAAATCTTGAGACATCGAGCTAGGGAGACAGGCAGCTCAGTGGGAAAAGCGTTTGCTGTGCAAGCACAGGGACCTGAGTTCAAATCTCCAGCTCCCATGTGAGAAAAAACAAAACAAAACAAAACAAACAAACAAACAAAAAAAACCCACCTGACCTGGCAGAACATGCCTGTGATCCCGGCGATGGAAAGTAGAGACAGGAGGATCCCTGGAACTCACTGGCTGCCAGACTAGCCATATCAGTGCAGGTTCTTGAGAGAGACTGTCTCAGAAAATAATTGAGGCTGACATTTGATGTCAGCTTCTGGCCTCAACTTGCACACACAAACCATGAGATGTGGTAGAAAATCAGGTAGGAAAGGAAAACTGCCTCAGATAACAGGAAGATCTATAATAATAATAATAATAATAATAATAATAATAATAATAATAATAATAATACAAGTAAATGAACAAACCCCACAGAAGGTATTCTGAAAGTTTGTCACACTGCCACTTAGGAGTTGCAGGCACATGTTTTAAATTTTCTATGGCTTTATTTATAGGGAGGCTTGGAAGCAGGAGTATTTTATTGAAATCTAATGCTGGACTGAGAAAAGCTCATCTCAAAAGGAACAGTTAGCTGGAAGGAAGAGCTTCATCCGGTCAGCTTTGGGTAGCCAGCTCTGAGGCGTGAGTAACGGATATCCTGGATGTAACTGGAAAATTTGATGTGACTTAACGACTTGGCCAGGTCACTGGGTATGAATGGCGTAGCCATCCCAGCAATCACTCAAGGAGTTTTAGAGTTCCGAGTGACCCCCTTCCTTGGAGGTCTTCGATGACCCTTACATAACACGGTCTAGATCTGGGCTCTTGCTGCTAAGCGGGGAGATGAGACACTGCAAATACATCCTGGACAAAGGCTTCCTTCCTGAATCATGGAAAGTTCATTTGAACCAACCGCTTCAGCACTATAATGCTCTCAGTCCAGCACATCTGGCTGGCCAGGGCCCCAGCCCAGGAAGTCACCTCTGCCCCTGGGGCTATATCCCACCCAGGGCAGGGTAAGGGCTTAGTGGTAGTGGCGGGGAGGATGGGACAGAGGGAGTCACATCCTGAGCAAAGCATGCAGGGACTAGGAAGTGCATTCCTCTGGCACAAGCAGACTCTTGAGTCAGCATCTTCTACCCAGCAGGACGTCAGCAAATGCTTAACAAGTGAGAGAATGAATGACAGATGAGGATCTCTGCTGCTGTCCAAGTCACAGCTCTATACAAAGAGAACTATCTGCACTTCCTGCCTTGGCCCTGCCACCCCTGTGTGCCCTCTACCCAGTCCTGGATGCTGGAAATACTACCTCTTTCAGGTGATCACCTCAGGGCAGTTTCTCTCCGACTCCTCCAACCTGGCTGCTCCCTACCCTGGTCTCTCATGTCTCCACCACATCGTGCCCACTGTCCTGTGCTCTCAGAGTCCTTTCTACAAACCCCCAAGACTTGAGTATCTCTTGAGAACACACATTGCATTGATTGAGTTTAGACTTACCAGGTGCTGAGCACTGGGGCTATCCCTCATGCACTCTACTACACAGAACAGAGTATGGGCTACATCAGAGGATGTTACATACATGTGGTAGGTAAGCTCCTAATTCCACTCCACAGCTGAGCTACAAGAAGGTCCAGGGGTTTTCTGAAGGAATGTTGAGTGCTTCCACATCAGTGTTCAGCACCAGTCCATCCTCTCGGGTCTAGACCCTGTCAGTGTGTTGTTACCTTACATGACAAAAGGGACTTGGCAGACATGATTAATGTAGAGATCTTGAGATGGGGAGTTGTAGAGATGGAGACCTGGGTGAGCCTAGTATAATCATCTGAGTACTTGCAAGGGAAACAGGAGGGGCAGGGTCAGAAGACTACAGAAGCAGAGGCCAGAGAAGACGGACAGACAACCTCTGTACTGCTGGCCTTGAAGGCGGAAGGGCTGAGAGTCAAGAACACGGGCAACCTCTGAAAGCCGAAAAAGTCGGCAAGACAACATTCTCCCCCAAAGTTTCTGGATGTGCTATGCCCTGCCAGCACCTGGATCTGCGGGCTCTGATCTCCAGAATTGTAAGTTGTGACTTTTCCTGTCACCAGCCGCTAAAGCCATGGCCACAGGGAACTCGTGTAGTGTCATCGACTGGAAAGCTATGCAGTCCCGCCGAGATGGAGGGAAAAGGCCATGGTGGCTGCAAGGGATGGCTAAGAAGCTGTGCCCTCAGCCAGCTGGAGGCCTTCCATGTCTCCTCTCTGCTGAGGATGTTCTTTTCTGATCTGTGTTGAGAAAGGTCTGGTGGGGGCACACTGAAATCCAGGGAGTCACTGCCTGAGGTGGGACCCCAGACCTGGCCACTCTGATTTCCTCAGTACCCTGTGCAAAGACCACTCCAGACAACCCCACTGCACCTGTGCCAAGGCCCTCCCAGCCACCCAGCGAGAAGGGGGACAGGAGAGAGAAGTACTAAGTAGGGGGGTTTCTTAGGGGATGCCCCCTCTTCAGGAAGGTATGCAGACTATAAAGCTGTCAGCTTCCACTAGCATAATGGGGAGCATTCAAGAAGGTGGATGCTCTTGCTTTTGAGAAGCTCATCTGTCCGTCAGACTGACTTCTGCATGTCTAGTCTGTACACATCTCTGTCTCTGCCTGCATCCCCGTTCCTCGGTCCTGCCCCTTACAGGAACCCTTGCATGTGATGCCAGAGGTCTCAAGGTTGGCTGTCTTCCTCTGTCACGTCTCTACCTTATTTTTGAGACAGGTTCTTTTTCATACAGGGGCTCGGTGACTGGGTAGGCTGGCTAGAGCAAGCTCCAGGGAATCCTCTGTCTCTACGTCCCCAGTGCTGGGATTGGAAGCTTGTGCTGCCACGCTCAGTTTTTTATTTAGATGTATGTGAAAACGGATCAGGACTCAGGTCCTCATGCTTGCCTGGTCAGTACTGTATTGGCTGAGCCATCTCCCAGCCCCACTGGTCTCAACATCGGTCTGTCTGTCTGTCTCCCCCTCCTTTTTTATTTCCCCGCTGATAAATACCTGCTTTGGTCACCATGACAGCCCGCGGAGTTACACAGCACAATGGCTTGGGGAATACTGTGCTATTCCATCTGAGCTCATTCTGGAGCTGGGGCCAGGTCTCATAGCACAGCTGGGCACTAAAGAGCTCCAAGGGCTGGCTGTGCTGGCCAAGGACAGCTCCCATAAAGGGAGCAGCAGAACAGCCACTGTAACTCTAGATGGCAGCTTCCTGCCTGTAGAAGGGCTGGGAGAGTGGAAGGGCCACTAGAGATGTCTGGGGCCTGCTGCACTAGCCCCTGTCCTAAAGTGACCCTGCATGGCTAAAAGGTGTCTGAACTCTCTAATCCATGCAAAGTCCTACTTTCCTTTTGACATGTGCATAATGAGTGTCTTCCTAGTGCGTGTCTCTGTAATGGTGGTATCCCTACCTTTGTCTTGAGGATCTCACGGGTATCAGGTGAGAGGACCAGCATTGAGAGACTCTAAAGAGGGAGTGTGAAGGGCCAGGAGTTTCCGGACTCTTTATTCTACCTGTCTAGGGTACATCCACTTATGGGAGCTGCCAGCCCACACTTTCTTCTTCCCCAGAAAGCTCCAAGTGAGGGGCGTCTTCGCTGGGTACTTCAGGCTTGGGCGTTGTACCCACATAACAGTTAAAACCAGGCTTCTGTGTTTGGTCATCATTTTCTGCCCTGGTTGACTCCCCTTATCCCTCTGGAAACCAGAATCTTGAGGAAAGTCTCTGGTTTCCCCCAGAGCTGGCTCAGCTTGAGGTCTGAGTCTGGCTGACCATAGCGGCGTGGCTGGCGCTGGGGCCTCTGGCCAGGTCTGAGGTCATCTCGTAGCCTTAAGTAAGGACTCGGCCAGGAACAATGGAAAGAAAACTGCAACACACTCAGAAAACATCCCCAATGGGATTCCTAGCCAGGATCCCGGGAGCTGTCAATGGAGTAGATCCAGAATGGTTTCTAGGTAAAAGGCCTCGCCCCCCCCCCCCCCAGAGTGGCAAGATCTCCTAGTAGTAAGGCCTAGGGTGGTAAAGCCCTAGGGCAGTGAGGGCCCTGGGTAGTGAGACCCCCTGGTAGGGAGGCCTGGGGTAGTCAGGCTCTTAAGTAGTAAGACTCCAGTGTCTAGGCTACCCTATGAGATCTGGATCTGACTTCAGAGTAGAGTCCTGGAAGAGATATATACACAGAGCCCTGAGCTTTATTCTGCTTTTTGGAACTTTAATGGGACTTTAGATCAAGGCCTCATCTGCTCGTGGGGGTGACTGTGCACTGTGGGAGTTACACCCAGATGCTGGGTCACAGTGACCAGGCTTAAATCCCAGCCATGCCTCCTGCAGAAGCAGACTTCCCATCTCAGAGTGTGAGCTTCATTGCAGAGCAGAATGGGCATGCATGGAGGAATCTCCCCAGGAGCAAGGACAGATTCGAGCACATAGAGCACATGTCTCCAGTATCCCTCACAGAACTGGGAGAGGCCACGTACCTGGTCCCCAGAGTGTGACACACTGCTGCTCATGGGTCTGACAGATGCCGTTGTAGCAGTAACCATCCACTCCCTGACAGGGGTGCCCGTCATGCAGGTACACATTGGCTGGGCAGTGAGGGGCAGTCCCTGTGCAGAATTCTGGGAGGTCACATGAGTTGCTGGAGGCCCTGCATGCAGTTCCTGGAGGCTTCAGCTGAAATGACAAGGTAGCTTATGGCACATGTACCAAGCAGGAGGAAACAGGTCTCAGAAGCTCTCCTGGGGCAGAACACAACAGGCCACCTACTACAGGTAAACAGGTGGGGATTTCAACCCCAACCCCTTTGGTGGCAGAGCCCTCTCCTGAAGTGGTTTTGTACAGTTCACATTTGGGTGGGCAGCCACAGATAGCTCAGATGGGAACTGCAGGGAACACTATGTTCTCCAAGGAGTAGACAAGCTAGCTGGCTCTTGTGGACGCCCTTGTTGAAGAGGTGGACTTTTCTCAGGTTGCTGACACCATCACATGCCTTATCCTTATCCTTAGGCATCTTCGGGCAAGGTAGCCAAATCAGCCAGCTCAGACTCTCATAGTAGTGCTATGCTGTCATCCATTAGAGACCCAGGGCCCTCCTTGTCACTCTATGGGGGAAAAAACTGGAGGTTGGTGGTGGCAGGAAGGGGAGGGGAGGACGAGGAGAAGGACCAGGAGGCGGCAGCGGAAGCAGCAGCAGTAACAGCTAGCAGTGAGAGCTATTAGGCCTCTGAGCAGCAGCTCATCTTTCAGGCTGAAGAAATTAAGGTCCAGGGGAGCTTGTCTGAGTTCCATGGTCAAGGCCACCAAGTCTGGGGCTTGGTTGGCCTGCATACTCCCAAAGGCAACAAGGTAAGTCACCTACCAACTCTTAGAAGGTCTGACGTTTAGAAGGGATCCAATGTGGATGACAGTTGGGTATCCCCACATATCCCTCCCTCCTTGTGACCATCTTGAGCCTTTCTCTGTGTGGCTCATCTTCTCTCATCCCCTTCCTGGCACCCTCCAGCACTAGAAACTGGGTACTTGGGTACCAGGTACTTCTTACAACATTCTCCAGAACTTAATGAATATCAGGAGGGGACACACACACACACACACACCCCATTATAACATACTTCTAAATGATGTGCTTGGGTGGGGTGGATAACAGGGTTTCCTGCAATCTTCGTGCCAAGATCAACTGCTTAAGTATCAAGGCATAAAAGTCTATCCTGGGAGCCACTAATGCTCAGGCTTCCCCCCTGTTAGACATGCATTCTGAATAAACAGGATGAAGGGTGGAAATGCCAATGCAGAATAGACAGCAAGCCAGGCAACGGTCCCTCTGGCAGCTCAGGGTGGCCTGCACTTTCTGTTGGTACAAGCATTCCAGGAACCACCAGCCTGGGTTCTCTGCTACCCACCAGACATTGGTATCGGGCAGGTGGACCTGGCATGAGGCTGAGCGACAGGGGTAGGGCTGGCTTCTCCTCCCATTGTTCTTCTCATGGAGTTTGGACCTCCCCACAAGCATAGGTGGAATATTAAGGTTGAGCTTGGGTTTCTCACTCCTATTAGTTTGTAGCCCACCGACCATTGATCACAAGAATTAGCAATTCAAATGTGCATTTTACCGGATCAGAAAATTCTAAGAACAACTAGACGGTACCGAATGGTGAAAAGGGCAGCTTCCCGGTATGAGCTTGGGGAACTCAGCCCACCATACTGCTCCACTTGTATCAGGCTGGAGCCACCGGAACCGGTCGGCCACGTCAGGCCAGGCTGGACTCACCTGGCAGTCTTCGCAGCACTGCCCATGTGCACACACGGCGTCCGGCTTCAGAGTACAGGTCGTGGCGTTGCAGCAGCGGTTGGCACACTCCTGAGGAGGGGAGCGGGATCCATTTGCAGGGTCGTATGGAGTGGTGACTCTCAGAATGTAAATGTCACACCCAAAATGACAGCCAAGGATAAGGTAGCCCAGATTCCGAGCTGAAAACCTGCCCCAGAACTGCTTTCCTTGGCACAAGAGCCAAGTGTCTGTTAAGTGTTTGTGAACCATGGAGTCTAGTGTTGCTAAGAGAAGTCAGGAGCACCCACATGCCCTTTGTGGGAAAAAGTCAGGAGCACTCACGTGCCCTTTGTGGGAGGAAGTCAGGAGCACTCATGTGCCCTTTGTGGGAGGAGGGCCAGGGGGAGCCGGGAGCTCTTCAGGGTGGCAGCACAATGGTGCTTCCAGGGAACTCTTCCTGCAGGGCATGTTGTACTGAGCTGTGTCGGAATCACTGAAGGACCTGGAAGTTGCTCATTTAAAAATATATGCATGGGCTAGGCAGTGGTGGCACAGGCCTTTAATCCCAGCATTTGGGAGGCAGAGGAGGCAGGTGGATCTCTGTGAGTTGGAGGCTAGCCTGGTCTACAGAGTAAGTTCCAGGACAGCCAGGGCTACACGGAGAAATGCTGTCTCAAAGCACAAAACAAAACAAGACAAAACAAACAAAACACAACACCATGCATGGATGTGACCTTTACTCTTCAAGAGTGAACTCTTCTGATAGACTGGAGTACAGTTCAGTGGTACAGCACTTGTTTGGTGTACTAAAAAAACAGGAGTGGGGGGTCTACTTTTGATTTGAAGTATACAGATGCACTGAAAGGAAAAAATTCAGGCCAGTTCCCTGTGGGGTAGCCAGGTGGGTGAGGAAGAAACCCATGTTTAGCAAAGGTTCCTTGGCCTAGGGCATTCTAGGAAGAGGACATCAGAATGGGGCTGAAAGTTCTCATTTTATTACCTTTTCCTCTTTCCTTCCTCTATCTCTCCCTCCCTCCCTCCCTCCCTCCCTCCCTCCCTCCCTCCCTCCCTCTCTTTCCTTTTTGGCCCCTCTCTTTTTCCCTCCCTCCCTTCCTTCCCCTTTTCTCTCTCCTTTCCTCCTCCCCTTTCTCTTATACTATTTATAAAACCCAAGGACTCATGGATGCACTCTACCAACTGGGCTATATCCTCAGCCTTCTGTCTTGTTTTGGGAGATACAGTCTCTCTATGTGGGCCTGGCTGGCATGGCACTTCCTTTGTAGACAGGCTGGCCCCCAACCCTTGGTGGGTGATCCTCCCATCTCTACCTCCCTAGTGTGGGAATTATAGGCTCATGCTGCTGTACCTGGCCTGAGCATGCTCATTCTCAAAGGATCTAAATACATAAAAATGGAGCTGTGTCATCTTGTCTGAAACAAAAGTGAAGAAGAAATTCAACTCCTTCAGTAGACAGTGCACCATGTGAGCACATGGCTTTCTGACAAAGAGAGACAGGGTCAGCACCCTTCGCCTGCTGTAGAAGAAGGCCTGCACCTATCTGTGTAGCAAATCCCTGAAGCCCATGAGCTTTGGAACCTCCTGGTAGTTTGGAAATTTGTGCGATTTAGAGGAAAATGTCACAGAACGCTTAATGCTGCCAAAGTCCTCAGCATTCCTTTATTTTTGACGTATTCTGAAGAGCTTACACTTGGCCAGCCGGCATGAAGCTAATCGCATCCATATCTAATAGTATAATAGGTTACTCCTGAAAACTATCTCTTGTGAATGAATTTTTTTAATCAGGCTTATAGACACAATTAATAAATCTGCCAGTGATTGGGAGATTTAGGACATCCCTAAATACCTGTTCAGCGTCCACTATTGGAGCTCCATGAACTGATCTCTCAGGCAGTGTTTACGTTTGCTCCTACCATGCATACTTCCAAAGCTGTTAAATTTTAAGTCTGTTTGAGGACTTTATAAACATCCGGGACATGTAATGTATACAGTAAGATAAAACTGCCAACCAGAAGTCACTGCGGCAGCTTTCATGACAGTGAGGGTTCTTAGCTTATGGGCTTACAACTCTATACAAATCTAGAAACTTTTTCCTCCTTAAGGATCCCATTAATTGCATCCTGGACCAGTGCCATTGAATGTGCAGCAGTGCTGTTCTGCTTGCTCTGGTCTCAATGACTTCCCTAATGTTCTATTAGCTGAGTCAGAGACGTCCTTGCACCCATCTGATATCTGGGTCTAAAACACTTGCAAGGACTCCTCCTACCTCCCCTCAAATCACTAGAAATGTAAGCAGCAACCCCAAAGGGAGTGTAGCCAAGTGGAATGACTTCAAAGGGGATCAAGATGATGGAGAAAGATGATGGAGTTTAAAAGATGTACGAGGGACTGGTATCCTCTTGACTTTAAATGAGGTGGGGCAGCGTTCCCAGCCTTGTTAGTTGGAAGGGTGAGTGGGTTATCAGGGAATCCTTAATGCCTTCAACCAGAAGGTAAAAACATTTTTTTTAACTACCTGAGATCTTTTTCTCTACTACCGTATTTCACAGGAGACAAACTCCTAATTATCCAAAATCCATTTCTGATTACCGTATTTCACAGAAGAGACAGATTCCTTGTCTATTGATGCATTTACTATTTTAGGAGTCAGCAGAGAAGCAACAGAGCCAATGAACGTCAGGTCTCCAAATAAGAAGGAAGAATGAAGCCATTAAAGAACCTGTGTAAGGACCAGTCTTTCTCGGGCTGTGGGGAGCAGATGTTGATTTTTAGTACCTTGAGCTGGGGTAAAGCTACAGTGCACGTTCCTAGAAATGATGGGCTTACTTCTGGGAGTGAGGGATCACAAGCTTGTTCCAGCTGTGTGCTGGTGTACATCCCACTGACCTGTCGTTCCCTGCTTCCCTGGTGTGACATACTGAGTCCCATTTGGACCAGGGGATGCATGGTTTGGTGTGATTAACATCAGGAGTTTCTGCAGGACCTGGGCACGGGCGACCAGAAAGAAGATCCCAGGTAATAGGTTTGAATGAAAGTCTTGGGCAAAGAAGTTTGGTGTCCTTGTAAGCTTGACATAGCCTAGAGTTATCTGAGAAGGGAGTCTCAACAAGGGGATTCCCAGAACAGACTGGGCATGTCTGGGGGGTGGGGGTTGTCTTGACTGTTAAATGAATTAGGATGGCCCAGCTCACTGTGGATAGTGCTAATCCCTGGGCAGGTGGTTCTGGGCTGAAAAAGGAAGCTGTATGAGCATGGGCTTAAGAGTGAGCCCACAAGGGGTGCTCCTCCATGGCTTCTGCTTCAAGTTCTTGCCTAAGTTCCTATCCTGACTTCCTCCAATGATGGACTGTGGCCTGGAAATGTAACTCAAGGAAATTCTTTTCTCCCCTAAGTTACTTTTGGTCAGAGTGTTTTAGCACAGCAAGAGAATGAAGCTAGAACCCATGACCAGGCACAACTGACATCTGAACCTCCACTGAAAACATAAAAAATACATTAAAATGACACTGGCAAGCAAGGCAAAAGAGTCACTGTGATGTTAACAGATTCCTTGGGAGGAAGAGCTTTGGATGAGGAGAAGGGAGTTTTTCTTAAAATATCAAGAAACCTCTTTATGAAAAGAAAAGGACCCTAACCACAGAAATACCAAGATGGGAACTACATGCAAACAGAATTTGACTCTGTCTAAGGAGGAATTTGTCACCATTAACACTGCCCCACAGTGTAGTGGAGTCCCTGGAGAGAGATCAAGCACCTCTCCATGGCTGTAGGATTCATATGTGAAGATGGAGGAACAGGACACAAGTAGATAGCAATAAGAATTCAGGGAGCCGCTTCTATGTGGGTGCTGGTGGTGATGGCAGGGCTAGTGGTAATGGCGATGATGCTGATGCAGGGATGATGCTGAGGATGCTGAGGATGCTGATGGTCAGGATGGAGTGACAGCAACAGTGACGACGGTGGTAGGGGCACTGGTGTGACAGCAGCGGTGAGTGGGGTGGTGATGCAGGCATGTTGGAGGTAGTGATGGCCATTGTGGAGACGGCAATTCGTGGCGGGGATGGCAGTGTGAGGATGGTGGTGTGGAGAGGATGATGATGGTGATGGATGTGGCAGTGATGACAGTGTGCTGTGGGCACAGTGACAGCGGTAGATGGTCATGGAGGCAGAGGGGGTGAATGACTGCCAATGGAGTCATTCCAAATCTCAGCGTTCATGATTCCATGAAGGACTATTAGATTTATTTGCATTAATAAATAATTATAAGGCATTCAGATCAAAGAAAACCATCTTAAGTCAACATGGCCTCTCCTGAGAAATGTGGGTAATTTAAACTAATTGGGTTGTTTCTTCAAGCAATTAGCAAGGCCTCCGAGGGACTTTTCTCCTTTGTACACACTCTCCCATGATGGCTTCACTTTTCCCTCTGCTAATCCTGAAGCCATTCTGTAACACTATAATTAGGACTTGTTCCTAGCCAGCAACTACTCCCTGCTCACTGTGAGCAAAATTAACCACTGTTGTGGACAAGGCCATTATCACGGATAAGTTCTGAGTTTGTCAAGGACACAAAAACTACTTCTTTCTCTCCTCACTCCATATGATTCCCCTTACCCCTCCAGTGCTCTGCCTTCTCTCTCAGAACCTGAGAGAGCAAGAGCATTCCTGTTGGCACTGAGCCTCCTCAGGGACTTGGAGACAGGCTGGGATATAGATTCTATCATTCCAGGAATCTATGGGCTGCTTTGGCTTCCTGCCCCAGTTTTCCTTGTTTTCTGGGTACCTCCTTCCAAAGGAGCCCTCTGAGATGCTGGCTTCTTGAGAACTTGTTAAGCCCACCTATGGACCAGGCTAAGCCTTTCTTAGACCTGACTTCCATTCTGGCTTGCGTATGTTCTCACGGAAGGAGCCCCAGACTACCTGCTCTAAAACACTTGGCTTTGATTTACTCTGAATACAATCTCCTGCAATTTGTGTGTGGGGCACGTGTTAGGCTGGGACGTGGCAGCATTCTCTTTGTGGTTCTTTCTCAAGACTGTTTAGAGAGTGAAAAGTGACTTACATGTTTTATGTTGATCAGCTTCATCTTGGGCCTATATAAACAAGAAACTTCCAGAGATCGGCTGGAAAGCAGAGTTCAATAAGCATGGTGCTGGATGCAAATGCTAGCTGCTTTTTCTTGTTGCTTCTGAAAACTAACAAGCTGAATGGCTGGATCCTCTGGAGCCTCAGCTGTGCACACAGGGGAGGCTGCAGAACAATCTCAGCTAGACAGAAAGCGCTCTGCTTAGCCTGCTTATCCATACTCCCCTTTCACAGGAGGCTTTACAAAGAGAAATGCATGGGAACTTAGGAGCCCTTAGAAGTTAGACTCCTGGGGGGCTTTGCTTTCCAAGAAACTCTGAACTAAATGCTTTTTATTGTTCTCATCCTCATCACCCCAAGAATGGGGCACCCTTCAATAGAGGAGAAGGCACTCCCCTGTTAAAACTTAGTGACACAGCCAACCCTGTATTTGGCTAACACTCCAGGAAGCCACCCACTGTGGGGAGCTTGTGCAAGGTCGCCATATGGGACTTTTCCAAAGAATCTCTATTACACCAGCATCCTCACTACCAACTCATTATCTCCCCCTCCTCCCTTGTGTATGTGTAGGTCAGAGGTCAACATCAAGTATCATTCCTCAGGTTCTGTCCACTTTTGTTTTTTTTGGGATAAGGGCTCTCACTGGGACTTCTAGGGCTCACCAATTAGATAAGGGTGACTGGCTAGTATGTTTCCAGGATCTGTATCTCTCTGCCTCTCCAGTGCTGGGATTGCAGGCACATACCATCATACCTAGCTTTTCCATGTAGGTTTTTAGGAACTCAGGTTCTCCTGGTTGCATGGCAAGCTCTTTACCAAGTGAGCCATGCCTCTAGCCTATCACCAGTTTTTAGCATGTTCATTTTGCTGCCTGAGCTTGCCCAAGCTCCCCCTCCTCTCAGTCAGAGGCGACAGTAGATACCACGGAGAGTGTCCCCTTACCTCTGGTTCCCCACAGTCACACTCTTCTCCCTCTTCCACATAGCCATTTCCACACTTCCGGCCTCCAAAGGCTTGCTTGACCTCTGGTAGGTTGAAGAGGCACATCCCCATTCCCTTCTCCAGGCTAGCCTCCAGGTCCTTCCTGCTACAGCTGCTGAACACCATGGGGAATGGGAACCTGAGAAGGAAAGGCTCCAGTGAGTCACAGGTCCCAGTGGCCTTCTCTGTCTTCAGGTGCTATGGCCCAGGATGCCTTCCAGCAGTGATGTACAGCTGCTCACGGGTATTTCAGCAAACAGAGTTTGCTTAGACACAGTCAAATGAGGCACCGTCAGATAGTCCTGGCATTCGTTCCCACATGGTGAGGGAAGGACTTTGTCAAAAAGTGATGTTTTGACAGTGTCACAGCAATAGCTTTAGACAGAGTGACATCACAGTGCTATCAATAGTTCTTCAGCGAGGTTGTATTAGTTATTTTTCTATTGCTGGGACAAAACACCATGACCAACACAATCTATAACAGAAATCATTTAATTGGGCTTATGGCATCAGAGGGGTAGAGTCCATGACGGTGGAGCAAAGGTGTGACGGCAAGCATCGCTGAGAGCTCACATCTGGACCCACAAGCAGGAGGCAGAGAGAGGGTGGTGGGAGGGAGGGAGAGACAGAAAGAGAGACAGAGACACTGAGAGAGATACAGAGAGACAGAGACAGGGAAACAGAAACAGACACGAGATAGAAAAACAGAGACAGAATGGCAAGCGTGTTTTGAAACCTCAAAGCCCACCCCCAGTGACACCCTTCTTCCAATAAGGCCACACCTTCTAATCCTTCTCAAATAGTTCTACCAATTGGGGACCAAGCATGGAAACTAAATGAGCCTATGGAGGCCATTCTCATTCAAACCACCACAGAGGTGATGCTATAGGAAATGAAGTCTTAGGGCCCAGAACTTATAACAATATATTAATGTCTTTATTGGTATGTGCAGAGAAGAAAATGGTACACATGATGGTGCTTATTGGATCTCTGGGTCCAGGGGATACGTGGTCTGTCCTACTGTAGAGCAGGTTGATACTGGCATTCACACCTACGAAGAGCAAGCCATGGTCTTTCCCTGGCACAGCTCTAAGCAAATGGAGGTGGTCCAGAAACCCAAGACAATATTGCCTTGTCTATAAATTCCAGGGTTACAAAGGGTGTGGTGTGGTCAGTCACAGAGTGCTGGTCCCTTTCTGGGGTCTGGAGGTGCTGTCCAGGCACTTGGCACCTGAGTGGACCTTGTGACTAATTCTTGGCAATGGGCTGTGAGCAGGAGTGATGTTGGGTCTGTGGTGTTGAACTGCTATCCCTCCCTGAAGACTTCCTTTCCCTTTCTCTCAAATGATCAGGAAGAGCCACAGGTAGTACCCAGTCCTGACTCCCAGGAAGAGAAAACTTTGAGTCCCTGAGTGTCCTCTGGGTTGGAAACACACTTCTGTGAGCTGCAGAGAACTGAGGACTTTTTCCTTCAGCAGCCAGTGTTATGGGTATGGTTTAGTGGCCCCCCAGGGGGCCATATACCGGAAGAGTGGCTCCAGTGAGCTGTTGCTGGATGGTGAGGAGCCTTGTACAGGTGGGCCTCCTGGAAGGTGGGGTGCCACTACCAGAGGGATGTAGCTCCTGAGAGACCCTGACTAGTTCCCACTAGAATGAGACATCAAAAGAACAAGCTTGGCTTTGGAATCATTCTTGCTTCCTGTCTTGCCACGGGACTGCTTCCTCTTGCATGCCTTTGGACACTGTGATATCTTTTGCCACGAGGCCCCCATAGGGTGGCACAGATGTTGGTACCACGCCTCTGAGCAAGCTCTAAACTAAAGCTGGATGTATATATAGATCTATATAGATATATATAGATCTATATATATCTATATATATATATCCTCTTTTCCTCATATATTACACACCACCAAACGTTTTTGTGATAGCAACAGAAAACAGACTAATAGAGTTGCCCAACACAGAGCATCCCATTCTCTCATATATGCATTTTCTGATCTCTCGAGGAATTGAAGACAAGGACAGGCCTGGCAGAAATCCTGAAGGTTTTGACTTAGCGAGGAAGCCAGCCTACTGTCCAGCACGCCCAGGCATACCTCCCCATGAGACAGTTACAGGATGACATTCTTATTGGATCTCAATCAACTGGCCAAGTCAACACAAGCAGCTACATCTCCCTAAATATGGCAGAGTAACTGCCACATCATGACTTAGTTTGGCAATATTTCTGGGTCCTGAGGGTTCATGAAGCCAAGCTGATGACACCACTCCTCTGCCCCTCCACCCGCCGTCACTTTCAGGTTAACTAGAGTCTAATTCAAACCACAAATAAACAAATGAAGTCAAGTCTTGCCGGATGGAAAGATAAGTTGAGACTGATGAGCGGGGCTGTAACAAAGTTCCCTTGGCAGATAGATTATGGCTGGTATCAAAATAATGCAGAAAGGCTCCAGTGAACGATGGAGTGCTACATTTTCAATTTAGAAAGGCTGAGTGTGGAAGAAGACACATAGGCACTGAGGGCAGCTCTCCTCTGCAGAGAAGCCGGCTTGGCCAAGGACTGGTGCAGGCCTTCTCTTCTGTGTGAGAGCACCCCTCTGTGAGGATCCTGGGGGCCTGAAGCTCATTCTCAGACACAGGCAGCTAGGTGCTGGGGTGACATGCTGTGACAAGCTCCCTCCAGAAGAGACCAGTCTCTGGAAAGTGCCCAAGTTAATTAGAAAAGACTCCAGGATAAGTTGAGGGGAAGGTTTGGTGATGAAGAGCAGACAGAGTCATGGGGGGGGTGGTGGTTCAGTGGGTAAAGTGCTCACAATGCAAGTGTGAGGACCTCAGGTCAGATCCCCAGAGTTGTGTTAGGAGGTAGTGTGTGTCTATAATCCCACTATTCCCATGAGAAGAAGGGAGGCAGAGACAAGAGAAGCCCCAGGAGCCTGTGGGCCAGGTAGCCTGACACAGTACTCAGTAGAAAGCCAAGTGATCCTGTTTCAAACAAGGTGGCAGGTAAGGACCAATACTCAAGGCTGTCCTCTGACTTGCAGGCATCAATTCCTTAGGGTGCCACTGTCGGAACCACAAAACATTGCTGTCCTCCTGAGATACCAGGTAAGGTTTTAATAAAGTTGCTGACCCTGAGGGTCACTCACACACATCACAGAGCTTGCCTTTACCCCAAAGCCTAGGCATGCTGACCTTTAAAGTCTTGCTTGTTAAAACTCCCAGGGATTTCTGGCCATAGCCCTCAGCTCCTCCTCCCCCAACCTAGGGTCTTCTGGGCCTTCTTCAGTGCCCACAGTCCTTCCTCAAGTCATTTTTCCTTTTCTTTGGTACTGGATGGTAACCGGGCATGCCAGGCAAATGCTCTAATCCTGAGCCACTTGATTTATAGTTCTGATAACACCCCCATCTGTGATAGCTCTTTGGATGACAAACAGTGATGGGACTGAGGGACATTTTCTGCCTAGAGACAGTTTTTCCTAATTCATCTTTTTGTGATTCCCCATGGAAGGGACCACTGACTATTTCATTCTGATAGATTATTCTTAAACCTTCTCTGGGCATTTAGAGGAGGAAAAGCCATGTGACCCTATCATGCAGTGATTCTGAAAATATTCCACACTGAGGAGGTATCAGGCTTGCTGCAGACTTTAGGGCAGGGACATGCATAAAACACACACAGAGGCTCCTGGAGGTTCGTTCTGGTGGGCAGAGAGGTGAGGAGATAAGGGAACAATGATGCCCATTAGGAAGGCAGACACTGAGGAGAATAAGTACCAGAGATGCACACTGAGCGAATAGAGACGGTGGACGGTATTTCCCCCAAGGAGAACTCGCTCTGAAGGAGCAAAGGAGCCTCTCCAATGGGCAAGATGAAAAGAACGTGGACACATCCTGGGAAGACCTCACCATGGGCGTGGGCAGAAGTTACTCTTGGTGGAATATTCATCCATAAAAAAGCAGGCCCACACATTGAGAAGCAGCCCCTTCTCCACAAAAGAGCCCCCAGCTAGTCCTTGTCATTTATACCCAAGGACAAAGTCCTGCTATGGTGAGAAGACACCAGAGTGTCCTTACCCATGGCGCTTTGCCAGTCTGTTTTACAAATGCATTCTCTCATCTCTTCAGGCAGCAAGGATGATATGGATCAGCCTGCCAGAAACCCAGGTTTTGGGACTTTGTGAGGAAGCAGGCCTGCTGTCTAGCATGGCCAAGAGTACCTCCCCCCAGAGACACTTATAGAATGACATTATAATCATCACAGTCTCCACGGAGACACTTTCCTCCCTCCCAGCTTTCAGCAAACTACATTTGCCCTAAGCCACCAAGGTGCTCAGTGGACTAATGTTCAGTGCCAAGAAAGCATCAAAACTTAAAGCTAATGGGCCCCGACCTCTGCTCCCTGCACAAAGTTTAATAATCTGAAATTATTTCAGGTCTCAAAAGAGAAGGGAAATTGAACAGAACCAAAATATGAGACTGTTCTCATTACAATACTATTCTGATCTACACATATCAGAATACTTTTTCCACCTCAAAGGGCCATTGTGTGCTTAGTGGCCAGAGCACATAAACAAGACAGCTGGACCATGGAGTCCTGAGTCCCTTGATTATCAGAATGAACAATGTGCCAATGAACCCTGAGTTCAGCTAAGAATCTGCTCTCTGTGGCATTAGCATCCACAGCAGGGCCTGTGGTGTGACTGTTGATGGATGCTGGCACTCCAGTGAAGCCACACCAGGGAAGTGATGCAGAGAATGCTCAGCAAGGCCACGGGCATCACTGCTTCCTAGTCTGCTGCCCTCGGGCTCTCTATGATGGCAGGACAGCCGATCTGGTCATTATCTTCACAAGTCCCAGTTACTTGTTCACCCATTTGAGAAGTAGTTTGCACGCCCATTATACTCTAAGCTAAGGAGATGATGATTCAGATCTGGCCTGAGTACTGCCCAGTGTTTTCAGGATTAAGTCTTGTCAAGTCCCTTTCCTATCTGACTGCCCAATGCCTCCTCTGTCTTTCCAACTATTTCTCTAAATTCTGTAGGATTCCAAGGAAATGGTCCTAGAATTAGGGTACATGATTATTTGTGCCACATATGTGGGGACTACAGGTTAATTCTGTCAACTGATCATTCTTTTTCCCTGTCATAATATTCCCATCACAAGATTATAAATTCCCAAGACTGGTCACTGAGTTAGATTTTGGTCTATCCATTCATTCAAAACAACCCCAGGAGACTATTATTGTCATTTGCAAAGGGATGCGTTTCCAGTTAGGGGCTGACAGACACTGGGTTTGAATAAGTCTTTTGATTCCAGTGGTTAAAAACTACCCTATTTCCTTGGTTACCTAAGTCAGCATTGGATTACCTGTGATGAACAGCTGAACTGCGGCAAGTGATCAGCACATACTTGATGCCCAGACTTGGAGGCTAAGGACTAACCTGCCTACACCCCAACATGTGCCTAGGTCAGTGCTTCTCAAAGTGTGGTTTAGGAACAGCAGTGTCAACATCGTATTAGGGACGTGATTCCCAGGCCCCGTCCAGACCCACAGAGTGGGAGTGACGAAGGAGGATCCCAGCACCTGTGTCCTTCCAGAGAGCAGCTTAACTTGATACAAAATTCACAACACATGAAATTCACCTTTTAAGTAATTCTAAATTTGCCATCCAGTGATTCTTAGCTCACATGCAACATTGTAGGACCACAGTCACCTTGTACTTCTGGAACATTCTCTTTATTACTGCCCTAGTCACCTTCAACTGTCAACTTGACATGGCCTAGAGTCATCTGAGGGAGTCTGCCCAGATCACACTGGCCTGCAACCATGTTTGCGAGAGATTATTTTGATTATGGTTCAGGTGGGAGGGCTCAGGCACTGTGGGCAGCACCGTCCCTAGGCAGATGGGCCTGAGTTTTATGAGAAAGGGAGCTGATCATGAGCCCGTAATCATTGCTCCTTGGTGGTTCCCACCCTGACGTCTCTCAAATGTTGACTGTTATCTCTAAGTGTGAGAAAAAACAAATCCTTTCCTTTCACAAATTGTTTTGGGTCAAGAGTGTTTTATCACAGCAACAGAAAACCAAACTAGAACCACCACTCACACCCGTGGCTATTAAGTAGTCACTTCTGTTCACCGCATGGAGGAAGAAGCACATGCTATGTCCCCTCCTGCAGCTGGGTCTTTTCCTTAGCATAGTGCTTCAAGGCGCATCCACACTGCAGCAGCATCAGCCCAACATCCCTTTCTAGGGCTCAAAGGTTGTTCATGATAAGATAACCCTATATCTGGCTATCACTAGATGGTCCAAGGGATGCCAGTTTAAGCTTGAAAGCTCCTCACCTAAGTTTGAGATTCACGTCTTGAGGATACTGAATGGAGCTACCCGCACCTACTTATGTCATCACAGGAACACAGTGTAGGTTCCTCAGAATGCACCTTTCACACTGCTTCAATACCACTCTGGTAGATACCATGGTGCCATTTTCTGAGGAACACTGTACAGCATTGGGAAAACTTTTCTTGGTTTTGGGGATGGACTCAAACGTCCCTAAGCATCTACCTGTCTCCTTAAGACAAACTCAAATCAAGAATGTGTTTGTAAATATTAAGAACGGCAGCAACATTGGTATGGTTAAGCACACCTTTAGCCCTAGCACTTGGGAGGCAGAGGCAGGTGGATCTCTATGAGTCCAAGGCCGTCCTGGTCTCCAGAGTGAGTTCCAGGATAGTCAGCACTACATAAAAAGACCCTGTCTGAGAAATGGATGAGATCTACATGAACAAACTGGACATGAGTGGGGGGTGGGTAATGAAGGGCAAGGGTTGAGGGAAAGAGAGCTTAGGGAAGTGGGAGATCCCAGCTGTATCAAGAACAGAGAGGGAGAACAAGGAAAAAGAGACCATGATAAATGAAGACCCCATGGGAATAGGAAGAAGCAAAGTGCTAGAGAGGTCCCCAGAAATACACAAAGATACCTCCACAATAGACTACTGGCAATGGTCGAGAGAAAGCCCTACTGACCTACTCTGGTGATTGGATAGCCAAACACCCTAACTGTCGTGGTAGAATTCTCATCCAATGACTGATGGAAGTGGATGCAGAGATCCACAGCCAGCCCCCAGGTGGAGCTCCAGGAGTCCAATCAGTGAGAAAGAGGAGGGATTGTATGAGTGAGAATTGTTGAGACCATGATTGGAAAAAGCACAGGGACAAATAGCCAAACTAGTGGAAACACATAAACTATGAACCAATAGCTGAGGAGCCCCCAACTGGACCAGGCCCTCTGGATAAGTGAGACAGTTGATTAGCTTGAACTGTTTGGGAGGCCCCCAGGCAGTGGGACTGGGACCTGTCCTCAGTGCATGAGCTGGCTGTTTGGAGCCTGGGGCCTATGCAGGGACACTTTGCTCAGCCTGGGTGAAGGGAGGAAGGGACTGGACCTGCCTGGACTGAATCTACCAGGCTGAGCTGAATCCCCAGGGGAGTCCTTGACCTGGAGGAGATGGGAATGGGGGGTGGAAAGGGGGGGTGGGGAGGGAGGAGGGAGGACAGGGGAATCCATGGCTGATATGTAAAATTAAATTAAATTATAAAACAAAAAATAAAAAAAAGAAAGACCCTGTCTCAAAGATAAAACAAAACAGAACTGCAAGAATACATGGGCCCTTGCTCTGTATGCAAATCAGGTGCAAGGTGGTGAAATTAGGTGCAAGCTGGTGTCGGTGAACAGGTGAACAGAGAGATGCTCCCTTCTGCTTGCTGAGAGCCAGCATCCTATTCTGCCTTCCTGTCACCTGTAGTTTTGCTTTCTTACTCAGTAGTCTTATTCCCTGAGCTCCATGCAGAGCCTACCACATTAGGCTCTGTAGCTTTTCGTGACATCGAAGATCTTGCTCAGCCCATGTATTTAAGCACACAAGTTTGTTTCTTCCATAGCCCTTGGCAAGCTCATCACAGTACACCATTTAATGCATTTAATAAATTATCCCCCAATACGCCAGGTCAGCAGCTAATTGAAGTGACATATAGCAGTGACAGACTTGGGCAAAGCAATAAAAGTGGAGAATTACTCAGAAAAGAAGCCATTTCCCATGCTCTGTCCCTGGGCACAAGAACACTTTAAAATAATTGTACCTGAAACCCAGAAAGGAGAGCTGCTTTCACATCAGGGCAGAGAATTTATCTCCGACACCACAGTCACCCTGCTGTGGTTCCTGCTCAGATATGACCTCTTTTGTTAGACACGTTTGCCTTTTTCTCTAATATTTAACTACCAGGGACACTTGGGGCACGCTTACCACACTGAATGCAAGGTTAGACATAAAAGGAGAACGAAGTGGAAAGGTGGATGATCCGTAGGAAAATAAAATCCCACTACTTTTGAAAAAGAGGAAGCCACTTCGGGCTTCCCACCCCACAGACGACAGTCACAGCTTAACATCCAGCTGTCTCCAAACTGCCTAGTAACACGTGATTAGGAACAACTTCTACTTTGAGAAGTCTGCAGCCAGAAAAGCCTCTTCTGTTCGAGCCTATCGTCCATTTCGTGGCTGTATTCTTGGGGTGACTCACACTGAGCCAATTTATCAGCTCTGACAGAAGTCAGGAGTTATCTGCCTCATGAAAGCTCTCTGGGAACTGCTAGGCAACAACCATTTTTTTTTTTCCCAGTAAAAATTAGACCTTCAGGCCAAGCCGCTGGGAAGAGGCTGGATTTAGGGGCTGCAGGTCTCATGGTTTCCTGTGGCCCCGTTTTCTTCCCTGATAATTTGACCCAGTCTCTCAGTTCATTACTTCGGCTCAGAGCTTCAGAAGTGAGGAAGGAAGAGGCAGGGACCATCGTAGGCCCTGTGTGATGGAGAAAGTCAGCTCTGGGGAAATGGAGTGGGAAGCCGTCCACATGTATCTCTTTAAATTGACTGGAAACACACACACACACACACACACACACACACACACACACACGCACACACACAAGAAGAAAAATAGGACTCCATTTGCCCAAGAATTAAGGTCAGCAATTAACAAGTGGGACCTTAATAAACTAAAAAGCTTTTGCAAAAGTAAAGGAACAAGTAATCAAGTAAAGAAGAGGCCTACAGAATGGGAGAGCATCTTTCCCAGCAATGCATCTGGTGAAGGATTCATGTCTAGAATATATAAAGACCTCAGAAAACGAAGACTTGACCCCCGTGCCCAAACCCCAACCCATTCATAAAATGGGCTACAGATCTGAACAAAGAGTTCTCAAAAGAAGAAATATCTCAAAACTGTTCGTCGCCCTTAGGAATTATGGGACACAAATCAAACCCACTTTGAGATTCATCTCACCTTCATCAGAATGGCAAAGACCAACAAAAACAACTAACAATAAATGCTGAAGAGAATGTGGGGAGAGGGGGATCCCCCACTTACTGTCGATGGGGTTGTCAACTTCTTCAGCCACTCTGGAAATCAGTGTGGAGAATTCTCAAAACGCTAAAAATAAATCTACCATATGACCCAGCTATACCACTCCATGGCATATTCCAGAAGGACGTGACATCCTACTTCACGGATACTTGCTCAGCTATGTTCATTGCTGCCCTATTCACAATAGGGCATGGAAACAAACAAAGTGTCCTTCATTTTGTTTGGCAATTGGAGAATGAAAATGCGGTACATATACACTCTGGGATACTATTCAGCCATAAGAAAAAAAACAAAAACAAAATCGTGAACTTTGCAGGTAAATGGATGGAACAATGAAAGACCTTACTGGGTGAATTAACCCAGACTCAGAGAGACAAATGTCACATGCTTTCCCTCATCTGTGGCTCCTAACTCCAAGTCTTGAGATGTGAGTATACAACATGTGGTGATGGCAGAAACCAGGAGATAAGATGGGATCATGGGGTAAGTAAGAGAGAGGGGACTAACAGGTTATGAGAGATCTGAAAATGCAAATGGGTAAAATTGGGAGTATTTTAACTCAAGGGAGGAGGGTAAAATAACACTGAGGATGTCTGAAAACTCTGTAGAGGAATCATATTATTACTTACCTAAGATTACATACATATAAGTCCATGTATATACATGTACATATATAGTTTAAATGAAGTTATCCCACTTGGGCTGGCAAAGCTCCTTCTAATAGCCATAGACTAAAAAAATCCCTAATACCAGGCATAAGAACATCTGTTGTAGAATATTAGTTAAAGATATGTCACATTTGTTTATGCTGTGGAATATTTGTTTAATGATGCAAAGATGTGCTGCCTTTTTATATGTTGCATTTGTTTAGCTTTGTGAAGCTGTTACTTTGCCTGTCTAAAACACCTGATTGGTCTAATAAAGAGCTGAACGGTTAGAAGGAGAAAGGACACCAGGAGCCATCCACCCAGCTACACAGCAAACCATGGAGTAAGAAGTAAAGAAAGGTATATAGAATAGAGAAAGATAAAAGCCCAGAGGCAAAAGATCATTTAAGTTAAGAAAAGCTGGCTAGAAACAAGCCAAGCTAAGGCCAGACATTTATAAAAAAGAATAAGACTCTGTGGATTTGAGAGTTGGGTGGTGGGACCCCAAAGAGCCAAAGAGTAAGAGTAAAGACAAACAAACAAACAAACCAACCAACCTAACAACAAACTTCCCTATTGAGTTGTTGGTTTGGGAAGTCCAGGAGACTCCCCAAACAAAATATGGGCTTTTGCTGTTGCCCTTCATTGCCTCCCAGAGGTTGAAGGTAAGTTTTTATTGTTGAAGACACCAGGCACTTCAGACCCCAAATTCCATTTTGGACACAAGACCCATAGGACCCAAGCTAGATCTGTCTACAACACAATTCCTGCACCCAAAGGTCAGGGAACATTTCAGAAGATAGGGCAGAAAGATTGTAAGAGCCAAATGGACCAGAAAATCATCTGAGAGTGTGTGTCTCCTAGAAATGACAGGGAAGCTATACCCATGATACTTCAATAATATGGCTGCCTAAATAAGACCTGAACAAGGATGATGCCAATCAACATACTAACATGGAAGGGGGAATCTCAAGGGGGCCCACCTATAGATAAACAACAGGCAACTAAGAACTTCTGAGAGTGGCAAAAAATAGTTTTCCTCAGAGAATATTTTATATTATATATAAATATATACAATATATCTCACAAAACCCCAAGCCCCAAAACCCAGCAACAACTTCAACCAAACTCCAAAATCACATGTCCACAGAGGAGAAATGACATCACCACACAGGGCTACACAACAGCTCTTGGAAAACAGGTTGCTGAGAGCTTCCCACTGACTTCTCATTTGCAGACCAAGATGGAAGCCACAGCAGAGTAGAGCCAGTGTGTTCTTCATCTAGGGGTTTGGCATGAAGGAGGTTGGGAGGAAACAAACCAGGATGATGATATCTAGGTACTTGTCTGTCAGTGTTACCTTGGGCCTCAGTTTTACATCTGAAGTGGGCATCATCACCTTCCACTCTAAGGATGAGGACAATGGAGCTTCAACCAAAACCCCTAGTTTTGGGGTAACCTCACAGTATTCTGAGATGCTAAGTCATCTTGGGGAAAGATGTCTGTGACTGCTTTGCTCCTTCTTGGGGCTTAGAAACATTTCAGAGATGGTGCACTATCCATCATAACTGTAGCCAGAATGCAGCAATGTAGTAAAACTGCAAAGACAAATGAGGAAGGGCTACACACCATCCTTGGCAATTTTATACTATACCTGGCAGCAAAAAGACTCCTAGGTTCTGAAGGGCAAACAGGAACAGGACTCAGGAGCATAATCAACCATCCAACCACCATCCATCCATCAAACCACCATCCATCCATCAAACCACCATCCAAGCATCCATCCATCCATCCAACCAACCAACACCCATCCAATCATCCATCCATCCATCCATCCATCCAACCAACCAACACCCATCCAATCATCCATCCATCCATCCAACCAACCAACACCCATCCAATCATCCATCCATCCATCCAACCAACCATCCATCCATCCATCCAACCACCATCCATCTATCCATCCATCCATCCATCCATCTATCCAACACCCATCCAACCAACACCCATCCAATTATCCATCCATCCATCCATCCATCCGTCCATCCAACCAATCAACCAACCATCCATCTTAGGGTTTCTATTGCTGTGAAGACACACCATGACCATGGCAACTCTTAAAAGAAAAACATTTAATGGAGTGGCTTATAGTTTCAGAGGTTTAGTCCATTATCATCATGGTGGGACATAGCGGCATTCAGGCAGACATGGTGCTGAAGCTAAGAGTCCTATATCTTGATCAGCAGGCAACAGGAAGTGAACTGAAACACTGGGAGTGGCTTGAGCATATATGAAACCTCAAAGCCTGCCTTCACAGTGACACACTTCCTCCAACCCACTGGAGGAACTCCAACACTACTCCAACAAAGCCACACCTCCTAATGGTGCCACTCCCAATGGGCTTATGGGAGCCAATTACATTCAAACTACCACATCATCCATCCATATACTAGACACATTAACATGCTTTTCAGAAGGTTGCTACCTGCTACACCTTGTTTGAAATTCCCTAGAGTTTTCCCACATTTCCCCTAAGGCTCATTTTCTAGGATCATGGTCCCCAAGTCCTCCTATCTTTTTCCAGGTATGAGTTCACCATGGATTATACTCAAATGACATGTAGTATGACAGATTTTTAAGAAACAACTCAGTTCTTTGCAATGTGGAGCATGTCCTATGTTGTCCCCACAGGAATACCAGCTTTGCCATTATTCCAACTTCTCTTCCCAGATCAAGGTCACATCCTCCCACGATGACAAAGTACAAGGGCTACAGCTGGGGTGGACTTTGCCAGCTTTTAAACCCCAGATTCTAGGACCATCATCAGAAAAGCCTTCAGGTCTTTTGCAGCTGGGCCTCTGTATAAAACCCTTCATCTCCAGGCACAGAACATATGTGAAACCAAGTGGGCCTCGGAGTCAGGCTGGCTGGCAATGTTGGCACCCCTGGGTGATTAGCCTTGCCTTCATTCAGCAGTCTGATAGGACTGCCATGCAGTTTATGGGGGCCACCACGGTTCAGGGTTCAGGGCCTGTCTTCCTGCCTCCTCATTCTTAAGGGGCTTAGAAATGCTGACAGTAGCTAGGTGGTGGTGGTGTACACCATTAATCCCAGCACTTGGGAGGCAGAGCCAGGCAGATCTCTGTGAGTTCTAGGCCAGCCTGGTCTACAGAGCGAGATCCAGGACAGGCACCAAAACTACACAGAGAAACCCTGTCTCGAACCCTCCTCTACTCCCCCCCCAAAAGGAAATGCTGACAGCACTCACCCTTTGCTTAGTAACCCCCCTCACCGATACCCCAGGAGTCAGATTTCATCACTGTGGCTTTTCAGCTGAGGAAACTGGAGTTCAGAGAGGTGAGGTGCCTTAGTAGGACCACAGTGGTGCAGAGCTGGGCCTGAACTCAGGGTTTCTGAACAGAAGCCCGCCATCTTCACGCTCTAGGCCTAGCAGGGCTGTCAGGAGCTTCTTCCCCCACCCCAGGCACAGGCCATGAGGCAACCCCAGACAGGACCTGGCACAGGGGCCTATAGGGGTGGGAGTGGGGGTGACATACAGGTAATATTTAGAGAAAGTGGCAGTAACCTCAGTGCCTTGGGGCTCTGAGAGAGAGATTCAGATGAGTCCTGAGGTCCTTTCCAATTCCAAAATGCCTGAAGGTCTTTGGTGTGATGGAAAGCAAGGGTCAGCACTCCTGAGCTCCAGTGTAGGTGAACATGCATGCACACATCTGAACCAGGTTGTGAGTCATTCTGTCCCTAATCAGCTTCCTATAGGACAGCCTGGTTACTCCAGGCTGATTACTCCAGGGCAGGGGGAGACATGGGCTGAGTCCTTTCTGTCACTCGATGGTGAGTGAGCTGGATATGAAGGACATTGGCTCAGAGGATGGATTGGACCTCAGTGAAGATAACGGGAACTGCATCTATTTATTCTTTCAAGAACAGCAGTGACTGCATCTGAACGGATGCTGACCCAGTGGGCCTGCCAGATGGGCTACAGAAGGCTAGGGAAGACAGGGGCTTGGTGAAGGCTCCAGAATGTCCTCACCTCAGTAGGACACGGTTGTGGTTAATAGAAAGCACCTGTGACACAGAATGGATCCATCTGCAGAACATTATTGTTCATGGGCTAAATATGTGAACTTTGACCTCTGCTCCTCCTACTGGAAACTAATTAAAGTGCGAATCCAAGTCCTCAGAAGTTTGAATAAAGAGACACTAAGTGTGCTGTGGTGAGCTGAGATGTGCATGGGCGGCTTCTGGATGCTACCACAAGCATTTCTCACTTCTGCCCTGAGCAGATGTTTCCTCCAGAAGCAAGTTCTGAGAGCTGAGGACCCACAGGCAGGGCCGTGGTGTTTAGACCGAAGGGACCTCTGCTCTCAGTTGGTTCTGCAGAGGCCCTGGGTCAGATGAGCTTCTCAGTGTTTGGCTACATGGAAAGGGTGTGGCTTGTGGGGCTTCCCAAGGCTGGGTGCTGACAGATATAATCAGGTGCCGCGCTTAATGAGGGACGATTTCTGAGCCTCAGGTGACAGACCCCTTTCTGCTGTTGGACCAGACACACTTGCACAGTCCATGCTTATAACGAGGAAGGTGCCCCTCCTCACACCTGCTGGGTAAAACAGTCACAACAGAGAACTCTGAACCCCAGCTAGGGCAGAAGTCAGCACACATCCTGTCCTGGCCCCACTGGGCAGCTCCTGCAGGGGTTACCACCAGGGAATAGAGGAATGGTGAGAGGATCTCTCTTTCCCAAGTCCCAGGAGCTGGAGGCTCCAAAGCTCACTGGCACCTGGTGAGGGTGAAGGGCTGGTCCTGGTGCCAGGAGCTTGGGCTGACAGCCAGAAATGGAGCCTGACCGGGCAGGGCCTGTGTCCTCCCCGACCTGCAGTCTTCTCATCTGTAAGATGGCGCTGAGGGCCTGTGGCAAGGACGTGAGAAAGATGCCAGAGTTCTTGGTAGAGTGGAGAGATGTCTGGTGGGGGTGTTTCTTCTTATGTTCTAGAACTACTAGACTGTACATGTTTTTTGACATGCTTCCAGGAAAAGCCTCCCTGGGAAGACCCTACATTTCACAAAGCAAATTGCTCTCACCCTCTTGCTCTCCATGGAGTGCATGAGAACAGCAACAGGCTGGGCCTCCTCACCCTGTGTGTTTACTCAGCTCTTACTTTGAGTTTGTTTTTAAGTTTGTCTATTGATTATATTGAGGCTATTCTTGTAAGCTGTTGTAATCCCACTGTATAAAGACATGGTGCATACAAAAAAGGAAAACGGAGTTTGTATAAATGCTAGGCTTGATAAAATGATGGTGATCATACAGTTTTTCCTCGAGATTTAGTCATTAAAACATGAAACAAATGATTGTGTTTTAATTGTCACTTATCTATTCATCTATTCATCCAATCATTATCTATCGCATCCATCCATCACCCATCCACCAACCTACCCATCAATCCAACTATCCATTCATTCTCCTATCCACCCAACCATCCACCAATTGCCAACCCATCCATCCTTTCCTCATCAATCCATCCACCTGTCCAGCCACTCATCTACCCACCTATCCACTCACCCATTCAACTATCTACTCACCCATCTACCCCCACACCTATCCACCCACTACCTCCCTACTCACAAATTCATTTATCTACCCATCTATCTATATCCATGTACCTACCCCCCCCCAATCCATCTAGATGCTTACTACCCACCCATCAATCCATTCACCAATTCATCTACCCACCCATCAATCCATTCACCAATACATCCACTCACCCACCCACCCTTTCATCCAGGAAATATTTATTGGTTCTAGTATATGCTTGATGCTGTTCTAGGTGCTGGGTATTCAGCAAATATAAAACAAATATCTGACCTTATGTGGCATAACATGGTTCCTTCCAGATAGCACAGTTAGAGAGAGACCCAGAAGTTACCTGTGCCTTCATGTAAAAGCCTTTGTACCACGTTCTAGGAAGAGGAGGAAGCCATGCAGGATACATGCATGGGGTGGGGGGATGGGGTCAGGGAGAATGTCAGCTGTAATGTCTTCACAAATAAAATGCTGGATTAAAGAGGCCATGACCCAAGACCGGAGATCACTCTCTGCTGTAGTGATGTAATTTGAAGGAGCTTTGCAGACCTAACCAGTTTTAAAATGGGGCTGTCTCCTGCCTCCCAGAAGTTGCATGGAAACACTGCTTTGTCCTGAGAAGGCCTTTGTCCTTACTGAAGCCAAATTTGGCCATGGCTACTTTTGTGTGGCAAACATACGAGGAGGTGACTCAGCTTTTAGATCCCTGGGCTTCTGCTTGGATGATTCAGAAACTTGGTGGCTTGCTGGACTCTGAGTGCTGGTTCCCTTACTTTTAAAATGGACACACTTGTGTCTTCTTCACTGACCCAGGACAGCACAAGTGCCCTCCACTGAGGTAGGTGGCACACTTCCTGTGCCATTTCCCCTGGACTGGATACTCAAGGAGCAATGCTTATAAAGTGTCCAGCCCAAGAGAAGAGAACAATTCTGCCATGCCCTGGGCCCAGATCATATAGTATTTGAAGTCTGAATTAACTGCAGATAAACCTCTTTATTTTCCAATAAGCTGCATCTACTTACCCAGGCAGTAAGCAAGAGCTAGTGTGCTGTATGCTAATGAGGTCTTCTTGACCTGTTTATATTCCTGCCAGGCCATTACCCCCTAAACTACAGTCAGGATGTAGCTGACTCAAGGATGCTGGCTGGATAATTAAATTGATTTTGACCAGTCATATTTCATCTTCCCAGAGGCCCCCCCCTCCACCCCCTTTTGTCATTAAGGTTCTTCCTTTTTCCTTTTCCCTAGGTAAAGATTTCTATCATTTATCCCAACACTTTGAGAAAAACAATGAAGATTTTGTTAAACTTTTCACTGAGAAAACAACAAAAACAAAAAATTCCCTGAAACCGACCACCCCCCAACCTGGCATCCTCAAATGAGATGATTCAGAGAAATAAGTTCCTTCAATTCCATCTTTGTAAATCCCTCCATGTTCAGAGTGTTCCAAGATCTTACACAGCTGCTCAGAGTTCAGAAGGGGGTGGATTTGGATTGTGTGTGTATTCTGTGTTGATGACTCTCCGGCTCTGGTACGTCTTATCAGCCTCTGGGAGCATTCACAGGAAACCACTATTCATTCCGCCTCCTTGACATGCATTTTCAGACAAATCCTTTCAAAGGGAAATTCCATTTTAGCATGAGACGACCTGGAGATGCTCAGGCAGAGGACAGCCTCATTTCTGCTTAATCTCTTGAAGGCTCAGCCTGACCTTTGCTCCCAGATGCATTCTCAGCTCATCCCCTTCCAACTTTGGCTCCCTGTTCATAAGGAATTGAATTATTGGTCACTCTTATGATGATCTGAAATGTGGTACCATGGTTGAGTTTGAAGATTTCTCTTTATCTCTTAGAGCAGTGGTTCTCAGCCTAGGGGTCTGGAGCCCCACAGAGGTCACCTATCAGATATCCGGTATATCAGATATTTATCATAACAGTAACAAATTATAGTTATGAAGTAGCAAAGAAATAATTTTATGGTTGGCAGGGGGAGTCACCACAACATGAGGAACTGTATTAAAGGGTCTCAGCATTATGAAGGTTGAGAACCACTGTCTTAGAGGGACATACAAGTGCCTACAGATGGATATACTCCATGCACAAGCATCAGGGACCTGAGTTCAGATCCCCAGCACCCACATACAAAGCTAAGCACAATGTTGGGTAGTCTCAGTGCCAGCAAGACTCCTGGGCCTTTCTAACCTGCTAGTCTAGCCAATCAGCAAGCTCAGGTTCAGTGAAAGATATTGTAAAGTATCCAGGCTAGCTTAGAAGGGGGAAGAGGATGCTCAGTGAGGAGACCCTCCCATACCTACAGAATCTTCCATCAGAACTCTGCCTTTTACAACTTGCCACCTCCAGATCCCTTGCCCATCTCTCCACTACAATGAATACCAGTTCTCTGAAATCAAGGATCCTGCCATCTGTGTGCATGTGCGTATGTGAGTATATGCATGCATGAGTGTGTGTGCATGTGTGGGGGGAGGTCAGAGGTCAACACTGGGTGTTTTCCTCAAACTTCTCCAACTTACTTTACAATATCTTTCACTGAACCTGAGCTTGCTGATTGGCTAGACTAGCAGGTTAGAAAGGCCCAGTAGTCTTGCTGGCACTGAGACTACCCAACATTGTGCTTAGCTTTGTATGTGGGTGCTGGGGATCTGAACTCAGGTCCCTGATGCTTGTGCATGGAGTATATTACTGACTGACTGAGCCATCTCTCCAGCCCATTTGGTTGTTTATAATCAGCATGTATTAATTAGAAATAATAGGTTCCGTATGACATTTTCATATGTGTACATTTTTTAATCATACTTATCCCCTTCATCTTTTACCCCTTACACTTCCATTGTCCCCCGCTCTTCCCAACTAGCCCCTCTTTCACTTTCGTCTTTTCTTTTTGCTGTTTTTTTAGTGACCTGGTGAGTTTCACTAGGGTGGCTTATGGGAGCACGGGTGAAAGTTTGTTTATATCAAGGACATCTTATCAGAAATGATATACCACCAAGGAAAATGGCTTCCCTTCCTTCATCGACTTCATTAACTACTTGGATAAATCCTCAGGGAGGGGCGGGGCCCTATGAGCTCCTCCTTACTCCATGGACAGGAGTGTGGTTGGGCCCTACCTTGTGCAGATCTTGTGCAGGTAATCATAGCCACAGTGACTTCAAGAGTCAAACAATGGTATTGTCTCAGGAGGCAGCATTCTTTACCATTCCCCAGCTTCCTCCTGCTCTTTCAATTCCTTCTGCTTCCTCCTCATCAGTGATCCCTGAGTCTAGGAGGGGCTGCTGCCGATGTCTCATTTATAGCTGAGCATGGAATAGTTGCTTGCTCTCAGCACTTTGACCAGCTGCGAGACTCCAACCTGCAGGGGTTTTGTTGGCTGATTTTCTCATCTCTTTTTACCACTATAATACAAACCCCCCTCACTATGGGCTTTGGTGATTAATTCACCCACTTGCTTAGGAAGTTGCTTTCCATCTGAGAAAATTAAAAACACCACTCTCAGGACAGGAATGTGGGATCATAATGGGAACCACACAGATATGAGTCTGTCCTGCTATGGGTGTATACTCAACATCCATCAAGGAGCACAATGTGTGGCCGATTCCAATGCATTCCTCCCAGACAGCCTAAGTGCCCAGCTCTCAAAAATAATTTTTTTTTGTAAAAATTAGAGGAACCAGTGACTCTATTTTTGAACATAAATCTTAACTTTCCACTCTGTAGCAAGCTATATTTACTATCATGCTAACTCCAAATGTCTTCTCACCACTCCTATATCCTTATTCCTATGAATGTGGCACACTCAACCCCGGAAGACCAAGAGCTGTAAAGAGCTCCTTAATGGATGGATGCTGCTATGTTTAACTCCTACACAATCCCCCAGACACCACACATGCCAAAGAGTAATTTCCAAGGCAGGTCTTATATGCTCAGTCTCCAAAGACATAAAACATAAGGCACTCACAGCTCCTGGTAATTAATGAGACAAGCCATAGGGAAACTCCCCTAGCTAGTGCGGCCGTGCGCAAGGAAACCAGGCGCCCTGGTTTGCACAGGACTCTGCTCCATGCTTGAATTTGCAGGCCTTCCAGTCCTATTTGTTAGCGTTGAGGGTTGGGTCATGATTTTAGAGTTAGGATACAAGATACTATGTTAAGGGAAAACTAGGTGGTCTACAGGACACACTCTTTAGTCCACTTCTGGTATTTATTTCTTTATGACTATCAAACCTGTTATTAATCTATCTCTTCCTGAGTCTCCTTCAGGCTCAGACTTCAATTAACCAACATTTTTGACACTAGCTGCCCATGGGTCAATCAGCAGGGAGGAAGAAGTCAGAGGAAGGTCGGTGTTTGGACCAGTTTAAATCAGTCCCAGTAACACAGTAACCAAAAGTCCTTCCTACAGCTCAGTGGGAATTCTGAAAAAGGTCCAACGTCTGTGCTTGCTGTCTCTGTGAACTAAATGATGCTAATACTCCTTTGTCTTTGGGAGTGATTTATAATTTACAGAGGCAAATGATCTCATTTAATCTACTCCCCCTCCTCTCCCAGGGACCCCATGAGGCAAGGGAACCACCACTATGAGATAATGCTGGAGCAGCCTGGGAAATTCCACCATAGGTGATGGATGATGGGGGATTGTTGGGGCTCCTCGGCTTTCCCCGCACTGTGGGCTTTGATGATTAATTCACCCACTTGCTTAGGAAGTTGCTTTCCATCTGAGAAAATTAAAAACACCACTCTCTGGACAGGGATGTGGGATCATAAATGAGAACCAAATAGAAAAAGATTTACACAAAACACAAGCTCAGCAAAAGAGAAAACTCTGACATTGCTAATAAGGAATGAATCAAATAAAGGCTATTAGCAAGCCCCTGGTGTGTGTGGGAAGCCTTCAAAATGTTTTGCTGAGCTCTTAACAATGTCATTTCTACCTGAGGTGTTCAGATATCTCTAGGGTAATTTGGCCTGCACTGTTCAGCCCTGCGGTGGACACCTGCCAGCGAGAAAGACCTCCCACAAAACCCCAAGAGTGCATGCCTGCAGATGCCTATGATCTTTAGGGCTATAGGGTCTTCCTCAGCTGAGAACTCCTCAAACAACGCCTCCTATTCAAGAGGATGAGTGGGTAGGTGGCCGACTGGGAGGCAGGGAAGATGTACAGATGGACCTATGCATTTTGCTAACAAGGCTAACAAAGGCCCAGGGCTTCGCATCTCTGCTTGTGTGCCTGAGAACCCTTGGGCCATAAGAACAATTGGATCAGAATTGGGATGGCAGGATTTCTTCACTCCAACCCAGTGGTCTCTAACTAGATTTTGCCCTTCCATTTTCTCTTATCAAAAATGAAAAAGCTCTAGCTATGTCAGCTGGCAACATGGTTGTTCAGTGGGGACCCTTTCTGGAGGTGTGTGGGTAGATGTATTAGTGTCCATGGGATAATCAGCAGAACAAAGCATACAGAGTGTTCCCTCTGTCCTCTGGGTGAGTTTGAGAAGACACGGAGACCACCCTGCTGCAGGCCAACTCCCACCAGTTGAACCTTGAGCTACCTCATGCTACTCAGGAAGGCTGGCCCTATCTAGGCCCCCTGGGTAGTGAGACAGAAGGTTGCATGCGGGCCTCAGACCAACCTCACGTGCTAAGCAGTGGCTTCTTGCCCTAAATATCCAGCTGGTTCTTCCCCTCTGTTAGGATTTGTATACAGACAGCATTATGTTTTAGTGTGGCCAGCCTCCCTTTCAGAGAATACCATTTATTAGTCTCTAGCAGGCAGAGTCAACCTTTTGACATTGTGACATGATGTCATCTACAAAGTTCACACTTGAGAACTGCATAATTGAGTTGTAAAAATAAAATTGCAAAAGAAATATCTCATCGTGTTTTAAGTGGGTGTACAATTTTGTGTTGAGTCAAATTCATCTTTCTTTTAGGTTGCATGTAGCCTATGGGCCAAGGGTGGGTCATGCCTAGAGCTCTCTGATAGTGTTGCTTTTGACTCTCTTCACTTTTAGTCAGGTCCTATGTTGTAGAATATTATTTTAAGATGTGTTACATTTGTTTATGCTGTGGAATATTTGTTTTAATGATGCAAAGATGTGCTGCATTCTTTTACGTTACAATTGTTTAACTTTGTGAAGCTGTGTCACTTTGCCTGTCTGAAACACCTGATTGGTCTAATAAAGAGCTGAACAGTCAATAGTAAGGCAGGAGAAAGGAAAGGTGGGGCTGACAGGCAGAGAGAATAAATAGGAGAAAAAGAAGAAAGAGCAAGAGAACAAGGAGAGGAGGATGCTAGGGACCAGCCACACAGCCACATAGCCAGCCACCGAGTAAGAGTGAAAGTAAGATATACAGAAGTAAGAGAAAGGAAAAAGCCCAGAGGCAAAAGGTAGATGAGATAATTTAAGTTAAGAAAAGTTGGCAAATAACAAGCCAAGCTAAGGCTGGGCATTCATAAGAATAAATCTCCATGTATTTATTTGGGAGCTGGGTGGTGGGCCTCCCAAAAGAGCCAAAAGAGTAAAAAACACCAACAACAGTCCTGCTATCATTAAACAAGGCCTAGGTGACTCTATTGAATCATGTTTAAGGCAGAATCATGAATGAAAGGTGGCCCCTGCAGTGCCAGTGAGGATGCCTTGAGGCAGCAGGAACTTGCTATGAAGGGCACCTGAGCAGTGGCTCACAGGAGGTGGCAGAGCTCTGAAGTGGGCTGTGTGGTTTAGCCCAGCCTGTGCTGGTGTCCTAAACACCATTTGGTAGGAGCCCCTCTGGGTGCCATTTGCAAAGGCAAGACCACATTCTTCAACAACCCTCCCGTCTTCGGGGACTTTGAGGCTCACAGGCAGCTGTTTTCTTTCATGATCACCCCATGGTCTCTCCTTACCATCAAGGTTTCACAGCCCCAGTTGCTGGGTCATTTGGTCAACACCTTTTACCCTTAATGTCACAATTCAACAAACTTATACAGCAGGCTTGGCTGGGGATGCTCCATCATAAAAGTGTCTACACGATCTTGGATTTTAATCTAATGACAGGGCACCATACCCAGTGTGTCCTTTTTCCTTTCTGAATTTGCCTAAATCAGCTCACCACTCCATTTTGGGACAGGCTCTTAGAGTTGTCAGAAGATATCTGCATCTTTTGTGTGTTTGTTTGTTTTTTTTCAAGACAGGGTTTCTCTGTGTAGTTTTGGTGCCTGTCTTGGATCTTGCTCTGTAGACCAGGCTGGCCTCGAACTCACAGAGATCCACTTGGCTCTGCCTCCCGAGTGCTAGATTAAAGGCATGTGCCACCACTGCCCGGCTGGATATCTGCTTGAATCTCCCCAGGTAGCATCTGTGCCCACCTCACTCAAGGACTTCAATGGTGGGATTAGCTTCTATTTTTTCTGTTGGAACCAAGTCTCGGGTTTCAGAAAGTCACTGAGTGAAATGGGATCACCTCATCTTTGAAAGCAGTGAAGTCATTTCACTAAAACCCCTGAGGTCTGGTTAAGTGGTCTGTCAACATGGATATGGTAACCAACCCTCATCCCCATCCAACTGGAGGTAAAAGGCACCTTCTACCTGGCATGCTCCAGGATGTGATCCTCTAGGGCCCATGAGCCATTTCAATTTGTAGGGTGAATTCTCAAGGCCCTCAGAAGCCTGGCTTATCCAGCCGATGTCAGCTGAAGCTGAATGCTCAAATCAGAAACATGTGCTGAGATTGTAGGATAATTTTTGATTTCTAAATAATACCATCCATCCCTACCACATCCCGGGGAAGAGGCCAGCCCTTGTGTTATGTGGCATTAAAGCTGGCTGTCCAGGACTCGCCAGAACACACAGTCCACTCTTGCTACTTGTGCATGAGTTTCTTTCAGGAAACTTCTGTGGATACTCCAATCAGAGAACCAGGGAAGGGGAGCATTTCCTCTTTTTCTAAGATGTTTCTCAGCACACAATTCAAGCTGTGCACGACTCACTCTCGGGCCGCTGGAGCCTGGTACTTACCCGGTGGAAGGGTTCATGATGCATCCTCCTTTCTCTGCAGCCATTCTGCAGCTGCAGCCCCTCTCCAGCGTATCATGGTTCATCCCGAAATTGTGGCCCAGCTCGTGTGCCAAGGTTACGGCAGCACCGAGAGGGCTGTCTGAATGGTCCTCAAAGGAAATACAAGAGCGCAGATTTACAGTTCACATCTGCTTGGCCTTTTCTCACCCATCTTCCTGCCCTGTGGCATTTTCCCATCATTAACACTTGGTTTAACTGAATCCCCCATAAGGCCCAATGCAGAGCCTTGCTATTAATTCTGAACATGGGAAGTAATTTGGCCTATTTCCTTAAGCCCATTTGGGGGTTCTTCCGGTGAAGGCTGTCTCATGAATACTTGAGGATTCTTTGCCAATCTCTCCTCTGCAAAACATCAGGCAAAAAAAGTATTCCTGATGATAGAAAGAAAAGGCCACCTGATCAAGACGATGCTAAATGAAGGGTGCTTTCAAATCATCCCTGAACAGCTAGACTTAACCCTCTTTCTTCCTTTCTGCCTGGTAGGGGAGGGATTCTGGGAACGTTCTTGACAACCCATAGTAACAGCTGGTCATGGAACATAGTTCATTGGAAGGCTGACTGAATTAAATTATAATTCAGCTATGGCTCACTCTTGCTGGCCCTTTAAGCTGACCTTGGACAAAAGAGAAGTCCCCATTCTCTGATGGAGCTCCTGGGGTTCACGTTAACCTTAGGCCACCAGCAAGCACTGCTGGCCACTTCCAGCTTACTGGAAGTAGACATTTAAAAATAACTGAAAATACAGTTACTTAACTTAACCTAAATCTGGTTAATTAGCAGATGTGATTAATAGAAATTCTGCCAGTGAGTGGGGTTTTGGAAAAGGTGTTTGGACCCTAGTGCAAATGAGTATCTTGCTTGAATTTTGGCTTGTGCTACCCAGAAAGAGATAACAGGTTTTCCAAAACATATCTAGAAGAGGGTATGATAATTTTTTTTTTTTTAGAAAAATTCTTATTTCCAGTCCTCATGAGGATTCTGGGTAAAGGTGTGTTTCTGTGAGAGCCGATGGCTTTACTGGGGGTATCATCAAGGGCAGGGCTTTCTCACTAGCCCATTGTCTCAGACACAATACCAGGTCTAGGAAGCTAGTTGTTCCTAGATGAAATTCCTGATAAATTACTTCATTTACATTTCACCATTTCCTGTTGTAGGAAGTACTGTAGAAATGTTTCAGGAAATAATTCTTAATAACGTGCATTGGTGGAGAGAATGTTGGTGCTAAAACATGTGGAGGGTGGAATTTAGTTAGCACATTTTGGCACAAAATTCAAAGAACTTTTTCTTCAAGAATACTCAACTGCTAGTTTTTCTGTTCTGTGGAACATCAGTTTTGTTTTTAATTGTTTGAGTTAGTTTATATTAAGCGTAAGTGATTATATAGAATCTATCCTAAGGATTACTGGTAATCCCTTTATACCTGCTTACAAGGAGGAAGAACACATATTTTTGTGTGTCTGATAGCATGTCCGAATCAAGAGGTTTTTATTTGTTTGTTTGATTTTGTTTTGTTTTTTTGGTTAGTTAGATACAAAGGTATGGCTTTCAATTACTAAAATTGACAGTTGACTTTATTGTGAAGAAATGGAGACATGGTCTTAGAAGTCATATTTTTAGCTCTGTAAGGGTTCTTCCCTCTTTGTCAACCACTTCCTTACTCTATAGTTGAGGGTCATTGGGTATAGTGATGATTGACCTAATACACAGGACTCCAACTTCAGGTTGCAGTCACGGAAAGCTAGTGCAGATGTTTTAGGTCTGGGCAGGATGTTGTTTTGTTGCCTCATGAATCCAACAGAAGTTAAAGCCACTGTATGATGGCATTTCCACCCTATTTGATATTTCTGTGTGGGATATAAAGGGTGTGTGTAAAGACAATAATACCAGCCATCTAATTGGTAGAACCAATTTCTTTGAAAATTTTGTTTCTTTTTAATTATGTGTGTACATGACTGTGTCTGTGTGTGGGTTTGTCCGCGTGAGTGCAGTGGCCGTGGAGCCCAGGAAAGGGTACTGGGTTCCTTGGAGCTGGAGTTACAGGAAGTCAGGAGCTGCCTGACTTGGATACTGGAAACCAAGGCCAGGTCCTCCAGAAGAGTAGTACTGTCAACTCTTGATTGCTGAGTCATTTAGTCAGCCCCCTTGATGATTAACTTCCGGCCTTACTTGACTCTCATGGCCTGACACCTAAGCTGCATCTATTCTTACCTTTCTTTCACATACTTAAAATAAACAGGTTTTTTTTCCCCTCCTGTACAATTTTAAAGAGGGCATCTTAGTACTTATTTCTGTAGAAACAGAGCAAAGGACTATGAGCTGAGGAGTCCCTTCACCCTGTCTTGTGGGACATGGGATGCTTCAGCCCCATGCAGGGGCAGGACTCACTTTGCTCCTGAAGAATTCCGTTTTGGCTTCTAAACGTATTTATGCCAGTTTTGAGTGGCACAGTCAGTAGCAGCTAACCATGGAACCATGAAACTGAAAAGCACTCCCTCTTAAAACTTTACAGTCTGTTCTATGAAAACATAGCTGCGATCTGACTTGAAATTAACCCGGCACCAGCAAAACCTAGACTTTACAGTGACTTCCACGGTGGAGATCACCGGCAGGGCTTCCCTGTTCAAAGGAAACCTGAGAGGAGCTGGTTCAAGCCAGGAAGCCAACAAGTGGGTGCAGGCCCTCCACATAGGCTACCCACGCAGTGTGGGCTTGCATAAATTACCTACCACTGCTCCCAGACGGGAGGAAAATGTTTATGTACCATCACTAGGAAGATTAGATTAGGCAGTATGCAGAGAAAATAACACTCAGCAGAATGTAACTGTTTCCACCCTTTGCTACAACTGAACACCCACAGCTGCTCTATGTATGAAGGGTGAGGAGGGAGCATGGCTTCTCCGGAGGGCAACAGGGTATTTGTTTAATGGAGATGGGGGACCGGCTCTGAGGATACTCCCTGTCTGAGAGACCATACCATGGTGGGCACTAGATTCTCAAGGGACAATCTAGTCTGAGAATCCCTTCTAGAACTTTCAGGAGGGCCAGCGTGGGAAGGAGCCTCCCGTTGGGGCAGACGGTCTAAGTTCCTTCCATTAAACTCATAAGAAATTTCAAACATACTTCTCGTTGTATTTCCTTTTACAAACATATATAGCCCCATACATGACAAAGTTACCCCTGTAAAGCAATAAACCTAGGCCTCTGCCTTCCAAGAATAAGGTTATGATAAAGACAAATTGTACTCTGGCCAGAAGGTATGGAAAGCATTTGCAATGGTACGTAGTGAAAAACCTCAAACTTCTGACTGTTGGGCGCAGAGGCAGAACCATCAAAAAATCACTTGAGCGGCAACATTTGGTGAGACCACAGTTGATCCCCAAAAAAACTGAGCATGGAAGGCAACCCCCACGCCCTGGCTCATCCCCACACCAGGAAACATTCCTGGATTGAAATACTTTGACCCATAGCCCCACTTGAGATATGTCTGCCTTCCCTGGGTAGCAGCTGTGTCCCCCATGTGTGGGAAAATAAATCATAAATATAGGTGGAGTAAGGACAGAGGTAAATTTAGAAAGCATCACTGGAAAGGAGCTAATTTCATGAGGTCTGACAAGAGTAGGGATTTCCTGGGGGCGAGAGGAAATGAAACAGGGAAGTCACTTCCTGGGCATCTTCAGCTTACCATGACAACGCCTCCAGACTGTTCCGCAGTGCACATGCTCATGATGGGTGCCATGCCGATGGTGGTTCCTTGGAAATAAACCCCACTGGAAAACAAAAGGAAGGACTGTCTTTAATCTCATGCATTAGGATGCCTTTCCCAACATTTCAAATCTTGTTAGGCAGGCCTGCCACAGAATGTTCAATGATGCGAACAGCCCCAGGACTAGTTACTTGTGACTTTTATCTTTTTTTTTTTTCATTACACTTTACTTTTCCAGTTGCAAGATGGTCCCATAATTCTTGTAGAGTTTTGTTGTCCAGACTCAGACAGCGGCCAGGCATCACTTTGTATTTCTAAGTTGCAGCCTGCCTCCTGCTTCCTGATGGACTGGAGGGAGCTCTTCCTTTGAAACAATGCCTGCTGATAGAAAGGCTGGGAAGTCTTTGGGAGTCACTGTTTGCTAAAGGAAACAAGAGACAGCTTGGGAGAGTTTCTGCTGTAGCTGTAGCTTGCTTTCCTGTGTAACTCCTCATCGCCAGACAGGAAATCCTTCAAAGCGTTCTGCCAATATGGCTTTTGAGACTGACATCGGCAGGAAGGCGATCACTCTGCTAGAGCCAGTACAGCGAGTAAGTGCCCACAAAGCCTTGGCAGCAGAGGAAGTTTCTGGAAGGGAACTTGGTGGCTTCTATGTAGGCGTCCTCCTATCTGGAATCTCAACCTGATCATGAATCTAATCATACCAAAGGAGTGTTTCAGGCGAGTGTGTTAATCCCAGGCTCATGCATTCAAACTTTAACATTGTATTTGTTGGACTCTGATAAAGTAATCAAGTGACTTAGTCATGTTTTGTTGGCTGTGTACCAACGTAGACAATGCAGTGAGAGTTTGGAAAGTCAAATATGAGGCCAGAGAGATGGCTGAATGGTTAAGAGCTGGCTGCTCTTTCAAAGGACCTGGATTCCATTCCCAGCACCCAGAAAACAGCTCACAACTGTCAGTAACTCCAGTCCCAGGGGATCCAGCTTCCTCTTTTGGCCTCTGTGGGTGTCAGGCACATACAGTACATAGACATATATACAGATAAACACTCACACATGAAATAAAATAAAATAAAAATTAAAGTTAGATATCTTCACGGTGACTAATTAGCTAGAGGTAGCAAGTGTATAAATAGTTCCTTCTCTACTTCTGTTTCTTTTTTTCTTCTTTAGTTTTCTTTTTCTTCCCTTCCTTTTTAAAAATTTTCTTCTTTTATCAATTATCTCTCTAACTATTGCATTAGAGCCATCCCTTGTTATCTATGGGGATTAAACCTAGATCCTCTGAGGGTACCACAACTCACAGATACTCAATTCCTTGCATAAAATGACATTGTGTTTGCAAAAGAACCAATGTATCCATATAATCTAATCTCTTGATTATTTGTCCTTAATGCAATGTAAGTGCTCTGTTAGTCATTATACTGAATTATTCAGGGACGACAGGGATAAAGGTCTGTACATGCTTAATAAAAATAGAACTTTTTCTCTGAACATTTCTGGTTTGAAGTTGGTTGGATCAACAGGTGTGGAACCCTCAGATGTAAAGGGCCAACTATACACTCATATTCACAACCATTGTATTTACAGCTGCTCATATATACAGACCATATGAATGGTTACAACTATACATCTGAGTAAATAAGAAGGTTAAAGAAGATGTTAATTTATTTCCAGATGTTTAGGTTGGACAGATTCCTCTAGTGGAAAAAAATAAAAACAAAACATTCCAACTCAAAGTACATGAGATGGACTTTTAATAGCGCAGGATTGGTCAATGCATAAAACAGGAAGCAATCGAACATATCCACAGGGACCCTGATAAAATGGCCAGAGTGAATGATCAGAGAACACTGACTGACTGGGAGTGGATGGAGGTATTTCCTAAAGTGCACACAGGGCAGAACTATCTTGTCCCCATCTCATAAATGTTCAACAAGCTAGATCTGATGGACCAAAGAACGGAAACCACCGTGTCTGAAGGTTTCACTTAAGTTACATTAGAACAAAAGAATAATAGCATAAAGTGCTTAAAGATTAAAATAAACATGTGCCATTTCAGAAAACATCTGTTTCCTATGGATTCAGGCTAATATAGGGACATTCTCTTCTTTTAAATGCAGAGGTGTCTGGAGTCACTCACCATGCATTGCTGGACAGTCGCCCCACCCCACTTCATTTCACATCTCTAATGCTTTCTATTCTTCTGTTTTTTTTTCTCAGCAGACAGACTCGCCCGAGCAAGAACATTTAATACTGGCCACTGTTATATTCAAATTACTTATCTGGGTCCTAGCAGGTGTCCTATGGATACTGATTGGAAGAAGAATACAACTTCTGGATGACACTTTCTCACTTGGAAAGTCAAAAAAGAACTTCACCAGAGGAGAAAGGCCCTCTGTTTCTCTGGGTACCTGACAATCTTCACTCATATGCCTTGCTCTCAGATTGTGCAAAAACATAGATTTTTTCCATTAATGATACACTGCTGTTTGAGGCAATCTTATTAAGACTAAGACCAGAAAAATTAGCACAGCGGAAAATGCTCAGTTATGGAAAACCAAACCAAACCAAACCAAACCAGAAATGAGAGTCCTGCAGAGGGACAGGAGACTTGCCCATTGGGTCTATGATGCCAGGTGGGGATGTGCTTGACTCCTGATGCAGGCTAGGAAGCCCTTTGAAGGAGCCAGTATGCTGTGTAGACAGATGTGGCTCTGGGTACCCACAGGAGGTATGTGCAGATGGAACCGCATCTTGAATAGAGGAGGACAGTACCTCTCACCTGATAAGCTGAGCATTGTCGTGGGATTTGCGAGGTAGAAGCTTTATTTTCCTCCAGTCCAGAAATTCATGGAGACTGGTGAAGGGGTCCTGGCTTATAGAGCATTTGTCCATGTCATTCCACACTTCCACCCCTACCAGCACAATCCGGATGTTCAGTGGTCTGTAAAACTAGGAAAATGGGCATCCTTGGAGGATCACATTATCAGAAACTTAAAAAGAAAATTGAAAGCGGTTTCACTGTTTGAAGTTCATTGCTATAAGTCAGGAAAACCCCTCTCTGTGCATCTTTGTTCCCATGGCAACAGGATTTAAGTAGTGCCTGCTGCAAAGCAAAATGTTAGCTGGACTCTCTAATGCTGACCAATTTGATGCTAAAGTTATCAGCCATTTCTCCTGTCTGCCCATAGATGTATTGGAGGGTGCCTTTCAAGTGATTTGCTATGATTTAAATGTGGGTACAAGCTACCATTTAATATGCTGTCAGTTAATATCTACTGCAAGAAAAAACAATGAGTGGATGAAGATCATTCAGTCACTTCTGCCAAGAGTAAGGATTTTTTCGTTTTAAGTACAGTGTTCTGCCTATGAGGTACCGAAGATGCATCTAAATTTCTCAGCAAAGACTCAGCTTTGGCTGATGCCATCATATTCTGTTACCTATCAAGTTAGGAAGTTTAGTGCCTTTCAGAATAACAGAAGCATAGACAAAATCTTCAGTAACTTCATGACCACATTTTTCTCACCATCCCAAGAAGTTATCTCAGCACTGGTGAAATGGGAAGATCTGTCTTATGGAGTTCTTTTCACAGGAACTTGAGAAAGCTTTGAGCAGACCCACAGTGAGTCTTCTCTTCCATCCCTACATATAGGCAGTAATGACTTCAAACAAAGCCCCTAGTCCATAGGAGATCAGGGGGGCAACTCTTCTAGTTGCCAAAGGATGGCTTGTCTCATGGGCAGTGTGAGTGGCTAGTCAACGTGGAATGCACATCAGTCCATCCCAGGGTTGATGCTGACGTTCTTCTAGGTCCACAGTTCAGGACCCAAAGCAACTATAGAGCTAAGAACTATTATTGTTCCCATTTATAGTGAAGACAATGTGGGAGGGGGGAGCCCTGTAAAAATCACCCTTGCTCTACACTTAACAGCAAATTGACAGGGAGGCGACTCTGTGGTCACAACCAAGGTGGTAAGCACATGAGTCACCTTGTGGCCTATTAATCTTTTGATGCCAGTGACATACAAGTCCACATGTAACAAGAAGGTCCCCGCCTTCTGAGATCCCGGACACACAAGGAGAAAGGCATTACAGCCAGCTCCAGAGGGAAGCAGAGCCTCTAAGTTTCTAGAAACATCTGGCCAGCAAGGAACAGAAATCCCAGCAGCTCTGCATGTGATAGTTAAGCATCATTCCAATGCAGTGAGCTGAGGCACAAGGAGCTCCCTAAGGCTGAGCCTCTGACCCCAGATTCTCAACCCCCACAGGAGGCAGCCCATCCTTTCCCTTGCCGATCTCCAGAGTCACATGGTGAGCGCTGGGTCAGCAGCAGAACCCAAAGAACTCAGCTGATGTCACAGGCTACACTGATTACAGTGGTCCAAGTCGGGGTTAAACAGATAACAGAAAACCATACGAAATTAATATATTAATGAGACAATTACGTAAGCAAAATGTTGTCCCATGGTGTGTTTTTAATCAAGCAGCACATGACTTGTGTCGGTTTGCAAACTTCTAGCCCAGGTTATCCAGGAAAAGACCATTTCAGGATCATTCTGAATGGTGCCTGCTCATGCCAGGGGCACCCCTCAAGATGATGTTCCATACTGTGTCATATGCAAAGGCCACAGTAATCGGAAAACAAATATTCAATGCTGATGTTTATGCCAGTTTTCTTTTTTTCTTTTCTTTTCTTTTCTTTTTTTTTTTTTTTTTTTTCGGTTTTTCGAGACAGGGCTTCTCTGTGTAGCTTTGCACCTTTCCTGGAACTCACTTGGTAGTCCAGGCTGGCCTCGAACTCACAGAGATCCGCCTGGCTCTGCCTCCCGAGTGCTGGGATTAAAGGCGTGCACCACCACCACCCGGCTTAAATAATTTATTTAATTCTGTTTTATGTGCATTGGTGTGAAGATGTCATATCTTCTTCTGACACAACAGACAGTTGTGAGCTGCCATGTGGGTACCGGGAATTGAACCCGGGTCCTCTGGAAGAGGATCCAGTGCTCCTAACCCCTGAGCCACCTCTTCAGCCCCTATGCCAGTTTTTTAAGACATTTCTTTAGGGACAGATATCCTGAGTGGTCTTGAGGGTTGTCTTCTGAGAAACGGACACTGTTTGCCTCCCAGAAGTATTGAGTGGCAGCAGGAACTAATGTCTGCCCAGGCCTAACCTATCATCTTTCTCAGCGCTAACTCACCAGCAAACCAAGCAGGGAGGGTTTCATACCAATGGAGAGTTTGTATTTCTCTGCGAGCCCTCCTAAACCACATCCTAGCCCAGATTTCAGACTTAGTTGGTTCTCTAAGGTTGGTACTGTTGGTTAACTTCCATGTGCGCTATGCCTACCGCAAGCCACTATTCACCATCCCTTGACTACCTTCTCTGGATGTTCTTCCTTGGTTTACCCACAGGTCATCTTGGTTCTTGTCAGTGAAGTGTAATAAGCATAAATACAGCCCTGGCTCAATGCCAAGGTACTTTCTAAGCCCAGGCTTAATCCACAAAGTGACCCTATGTTAGGAACTGTTATTGCTCCCATTTTAGAGTCAAGACCCTGAGGCTTGGAGGGGCCAGCTACATTACTCAAGATCATGACTGCATGGCTGGACTGGCGCACAGACAGGCTGACTCTGATGTCGTGGTTTGAACCTTTAAAACTGCCACCCGCATGTGAATACCGTGACTGCAGACTTTGAGAAAAGCTCATGGGCCTATGTAGGACAGATAGAGCTTGGCAGTTGCCTGCCTGGCTCAGAGATCCCAGAATGTATGGAGACACAGTCAGAGACACAGATGAGTGATTCTTTTATTTACACAACAGCTACAAATGTCTGCTATCAGTTCTTGCTGTGGGCCAGAGCATGGCACAAGCAGAGAAAAGAAAGATTAGGACGGCCTCACCCTAGCTCGGCTGCTTGGAGGTCACCACCAGGCTTTAGGCACGGCGCATGCTACCATGAATCTGGTTAACTGATATGCTATCCCATTGAGCAATAGCATCAACAGGAAGTCCAAGGAATGCTGTGTTGGAGGGGCCCAAGTTTTCTGGAAGGAGTGGATAAGAAACGAGGGAGGTAGAGTTCCCTAGGGTCCCAGGAGAGCTGGCATTTTTCAGGCAACTGGCTCAGGAAGAGGGAAAGAGTGTGGTCACATGAGCGAAGAAGGCTGAAGAAGTTCGGAGTCATCAGAGGAGGGCTGCTGAAGTCACAGCTTAAGAAGGCTGGTCGGAGTGAGGGCTTCAAGATGCAAACCTTCCTCCCCAGAAGCTCACTCCGCTGCTCCTGCTACAGTGTAACCAGGCCCCGGGAACAATGCCTCACAGTTTTTTTCTAGAAGCATGACCATTAGGCACACATTCTGTTTCTGTCATCTGGGACTTTCTGACCCTTTTCAGAACCTCACCTTTGTCTCTGAGTCACTTCTCTGTCTCCCAGTCTGGGGTTTTCTCTCTCTCTTTTTTTTTTTTTTCCAAACCAGTACAGCTAAACAGTTGTTAGTTTAGAATGCCCAACTGAGCCAAGATGTCAGCAAATGAGGAAGTGGTCACTGAGACAAGTCAATGAGTTGGGCTGAGAGTCTCCCGTGAGTGTAGTTACAAACTGAAACTGGGAAGTCTGATGTTGCCTGGAGCCGTCAGCCAACAGCTGTGGATACAGAGTTGCCCAAAGAGACTGGGTTTTCTCTCCAGGGTCTCTAGGAGCTGTTGAGAGGTGGGCAGGAATAGCATGGCTAACCGTATCTGTGTGCTCAGGGACCTGGCTCTGCTCTCCCTTCGTCCAGGCTGGCACACTTGACCGAGCCTACCAGGGCTTCTAGGGGCATACTGTTCTTTAATGACTTCCACAAGCCATTAACAAACCCCTAATTGCTCATTTTCAGTTTTGTGAACCGAAGCAAGATATAACCTAAAAATAATATATAAATAGAGATAAAGGCAGAGGGCCAGATACACCACTTCTTAAAATGGAGTTTCAGCCATTTCCTGTTATGTTAATGTAGCCCATCATTTCCTGTTACTTCTGAGGCCCGGGATGTGCTCTTTCACTTCTCAGGGAAGTGGGAGGGCTTTTAAATGACAGTCGGCCTGTGAAGGTTAGAGTGTTTGCTTGCCCTTTCACTCTCTGTCACCGGGTCTCCCTCTTACCTCACCTGTTTCAAGGAGAATGCTGCATGGATCTGTGCTGAGCCCCATCTCAGTCAACCAGGTCAGATTAGGAAGGCTGAGGTTTAGGAAGAAGTATTTAAAAGAGTAGTCCCATGAACAAACAAAATGCCCCAGGGCATTCTAATGCCCCATCCAATTGTGATCCTGCTTTTCTTTTTTTGGACAGGTCTCAGCCGGTGCTAGCCTCCAACTTGCTATGTAGGTGAGGGTGACCTCAGACTTCAGATCACCTGCCTCTATCTTCTAAACGCTAGAATCATAGGCAAGGTCCACCACTCCCAGTTTATGTGGTGCTGGGGATGGGACTTCGCTTCATGTATGGAAGATGAGAACTCTGCCCACTGAGCTACATCCCCAGGCCCTGTGACCCAGCTTTAATTCCTGTGCTATGCTTGACATATTTCCCAGGATCCATGCTTCACTCTCCTTTCCAAAAGAACGGGTCCCCTAACCAGGATTCTCCTTTATTCCTTGACTTTAGGATACACAGTAATGTGTGAAGAGTTACCACTGAAACATTTAAAAAAAAAACAACGTATTTTGCTCCAGAGTTCAGCCTGCCTCAAGGCCCTGATGAAAAGGGGTCTGAAGAAAGAACTGGGACCTTGGGCAGTCTAAATCTCAATTCATCAGCTCCCATTCTAGCCGTGTGTGCCATGTTCACACACAAACACAATCATGCATGCACACATGCATATGAACACTCGTGAACATGCATGTGTGCAATCACAAACACATGCACACATCTGCATGTGCTCGTGCTCTCTAACCGCAAGGAACTACTTACTGTATCTGTAAGTGTCGGGAGCAGACCAAGTCCCTCCCTACCCTAAGTGCTCCCTCTCACCCACTCTCCACCTTACAAGATCATTTGTCCCAACTGCAATGACCATTGTTCCTGTCCCCTGAGGAAGTGAGTAGCTCTCTCATCTGTAACTCCAGAAACCTCTGTTCACAGCATCATTGCAGGGCTGTCACATTGCAGGGCTGTCACTTGGGTACAGGATGAAGGGTTTATTCGTCTACCTCTGTGGGTCTGCTGTGACTGCAAACAGAGGGATTACATCTGACTGATGCACAGAACTCAGGACCCTGTGTTCTACAAGAACTTGTAAGATGAAGATGAATTTATGCAAAGACTTTTGCCTTCCTCTTTCTGAAAAGGTTGAAAATTTAAATTGAACAGAACAGGATTTGCTTGACACGAAAGATGCAGTGAGGAGCCCCTTCCAAACTACCCCGAGTGAAGGGCAGCTTTGTTGGAGAAGCCTGGCTGTGGGAGGCTCAGCTACATCCAGCTCGGGGGGGGGGGGGGGGCGGGGGCCCACCTTCACAAGACTGTCAGAAGCAGGAGATGTGTGTCTACTGAGAAGCTCAGCTTTGCCCTGTCTCTCCACTGGTGGTATCTACAGTGCAGCCCTGTACCAGGGGAGTTCTGTACCAGGGGAGTTCCTGGCTTTGGGCCCTGGAGCTGCCAGCCACATAGACTGTGAGACTCTCTAGGGGACATCTGAAAACACTCATCTTTGCCAGCAAACCAGAAGTCAGAAAAGTCTTCGGAAGCCCCCACCCACCAGCACTGATGTGTAAGCCATTGAGAAGCCCTGTTTTAGATGAGAGCCATCAACCCCACACAGTCCAGATTTGATCCTACAGGATTATCACTGGGAGAAAGGTGCTTTAGACAGTCAGAACCCCCATTTCCTTTCCAGCAGGTTCTAGAAAGAACCAGATTCTCAGACACTCTTCCCCCAGAAATCGTCTTGTGAAAGTAGTGGTAGGGTCTTCCCTGTTCTCACTGAGGGACTTCCAACAGCGGTTGTTCCCAGAGGAATAGTTCTCTAAAATGCTTCTGAAAATGGCTTTGGTTCCCACTGATCATTGAGATGTGATTGGATCATGAAGACTCTGACCTAATCAAATGATTACTGCCTGGATGGAGTAATACTAGGGCGCTGTTACCGGGAGGTGGGACCTACTTTAAGGATTACAAGGGTGTGTCCTGAAAAGATACACTTGAGGACCACTCCTCGCCTCTCTCTGCTCCCTGGTCACCATGTGTTGAGCAACCCTGTTCCACCATGTCCTCTCTGCCATGATAGTCCAGAACCTTGGAGTCAGCAGACCTCAGCCTGAAACTCCCAATGCCAGAAGGAGAAATAAACATTCCCTCCTCCACAGTTTTTCTTATAGGTATCTGGCACACTGACGAAAAAGAAATCTAACATGATGACTTGAGCCAGAAGTCAGCTTCTGAGTTCTGACAGTGCCCACCTTATAGTCCACATTGGTACATTGTGAACTTTATACTGGAGAGCAAAGAAGAAGCTCAGCTACCACATTCTCAAAGGTTCAATGCACCCTCCTGGGATTCCATCCAATGCATTGTCCAGAATTCTCTTAGGTTAGAACACTTGCCAGTAAGACATGATCCTAGAGGTAGCTGAGTCCCCAAGGCCTCCATAGTCTGGACCAGTTAGGGCTGGAGTCTCCTAAAAGCTGCCCAGGGCCTGGAAAGGACCTGCTCAGAGGACTGGACACTCAGAGGACCAGCACAGGACACAGAGGCAGATCTTGGTCTCTCTTTTCAGTCGGAGGAAGAGCACTTAACTCTCTCAACCTCATTTCCAAACATGGACATGATTTGAGGGATTTAATTACCTGTAAAGGAACTTACCTTGTCAACATGATTAGCGATCTCTATTAGTCGCTGCTTAACTTTCTCCAGATCTTTTCCTTGCCTCTGAAACTAAACAATTTGAAATGCCAGTATTAATATCGATAAGAATATCAATCAGGATTCCTCTTCCCAGGTCCCAAGATGTGAAGTCTTGGGCTTTGGGGGCACCCTGTACTCTGTGTGTGTGTGTGTGTGGTGCCCACATTTACAATACAAGGAGCTGACATTACGCCAGACAGTTCCCCAGCTGGGGAGTCCCTGCAATTCCCTACAGCTCACTCAAGCCAAAGACGCATACGGTAACTTCTGCAGCTCTTCCCCCCTCATAAATGATGGAGGCAGGGACATGTTTTGGCAACGAGAAAATGGACAACGGGAAGGGCTGTCCAAGGCCACTTTTCATATCATCATCTTGATTTTCACTTCCTGAGAAATTTCCTTTAGATTTGTTTTTAAACATTAAAAACGAGAAGCAAGGAAAGCTCATGGCAACATGACCAAAAGGAGAATGGAAAAAAAGTTAACAAATTCCCCATTCTCTCCTCCAGAGAGAATTCTCTCTTCCAGAATGGGAAGGGTTTTCTGAGAAATTGTTAAGCTGGTTTCACTCACATATGTTGAATGAGTTTAGAAGAAAAATGTCACCAATTTATAATATGTTAATAGAATGGTAAGAAACCACAGGGAAGATAATCTAAAGAAAATTAATTTAAAATGAAGTGAAAGAAAAAAATCAACAGTGTAAAGCCATATCACAAGAGGGAAGGATTTCTCTACCATATCTAGCATTCATTCATTCAGTTATTGATTAATTCAGATTAAGGCACATCTAACTTTTCCCAAAATGTCAGAATGTAATTTAAAACCATCCATCACTTCCCCTAGGTAATCTCCTTACTTAGAGAGCTTAGCTACAGAGAAACACTGTGGGTTTTTTTGGGGGGTGGGGGTAGGTGGGTACACTTTGCAATTATTTTATTACACTAGATACATATTAAATTGTCTATGCTTTCTCAGATTGGAAAAGCACAAATGGAATGCTCATCTCCAAGGTTTCTAAGAACACCTCGGCAATGGAGTTAAGGTTAGTCCTAACTAGCTAAGCACCTCCTCCTGTGTCCCTTTGGAACCAGCTGTACTGAGACGGTTCACGGGTGCTTACCTCTCGGTTGTCGGCCACAATAACCAGCTCTACGTACTTGGTCATCTTAAGGGTCTCTCTTTTATGCTGCCAAAAGAGAGAGTTTAGTTTGCCTTAATACTTCACTGGGGCTTCCAGAACATTGTGCATGTCTCTCAAAAAAATAAATAAAAAATAAAAATAAATAAAAGCAAACAAGACAACAACAATAATATTTGAAGGGGAGACTCTTCCTCTTTGGACTTTGTGGCTTCGTACCATCCAGAAATCGACTCCCAGCCCCAGTGATCTTTTTGTGAAGCCTCAACAGGGGTGATCCCGTTTCCACTTTCATGTGGGAAGTCCTAAAAAGGAGTATAACATTCTCGCTGAATCATTGATTGTGGGTTCGAAAGAAGTCAAGGTCATTTTTTAAACAAAAGGAGCACCTAAACAACGCCAAGGAACATTCTAGAACCAGAGCCAGCCAAAGACTTGTTGCTGCAGATTCCATGAGGACAGGAAGATGACTGAAGTAACACTGGAGTCCAGCCTGTCACTGTGTCCCTTGTTGTTTTATGGCCCACGTACATCTGCTCCATGATTTGAGGGAAGCAGAGGAGAAGACATTGTGTAGAGAAATGTGTGATCCCTCTGGGAAAATGCCGAGCTCTTTCTGGGGAACGGATGCTTGTGGCCAACCATTTAAACATCTAGTTTGAAGCAGTGGAAGACTGGGCTGAAGGGCAGAGAGGCAACGGGGTGGTGGTGGTGGTGGTGGTGGTGGTGGTGGTAGTGGTGGTGATGCATCCAGACAAAATACAAAGGAGCAGCAGAGAGACCAGGAAGAAACAGTATTTTAAAAGTATGACATTGAGGCTTGGGATTGGCAAGAGCGGAGTGGCTGAGAAGAATATGGAAACTGTCTATCTGGGTACAGGAATACGGACACTCAGCAGTGGGGATACGGATGCAAACGAGACAGCCTCTGAGGCAGGTTACATTTTAATCAAGCTTCCTCAGAAAGCATTTACACTCTTCTGTAAATTACTGGGAGGATCCCAAAGGCATGTTTTAGGGGAAATAAACCAATTCATGGAGGGTGGTCTCCAAAATCAAACATTGAAAACAGAAAAGCAAAGCCTTCTGCTTCTGCAATAACCCACGGTTGGAGGAAGTGGGGGTTGATCTCGTCTCTGGTCCTCCCGACTGAAATTGCTGGTTTATGACTTAAGTCTCATACAGGGCTTGAGCTGAACACTCACTGTTACAACCACTTGTCCAGACAAAAGCAAAGGGGATGAAGGCATGCTTTGAATCAGGTTTCCAGTCACATAATCCGGAGGGAAACATCTTTCATAAAACAAATCTCCACCAGGCCAGAATCTTCCAAACAGATTTTTACAAGAAAAATGTTTGTATTATAGTGGTGTTCCCGCTTGCTGCCCAGCTGTGCTGATTCATGAATTTAGGTGTCCCTGAAGAAATCTGGAGACCTCATGGAGGAAGGAAAATGAAGTACCATGAAAGGTATAATTTCTCACGCTTCTACAGCGCTGCAAGGAGACACCGTTGGGCTTGGTAACTGTATGTACAGGCAGGCTTCATGGTGCTAACTAGGAACTCAGAAAGCCAAAAAGTCAGTCCCCGTGTGTGCTCAAAATGAGACCCTTCTGGAAATGTGCTTCTTCC